>NC_064842.1:64622428-64922999 GCF_024166365.1 Elephas maximus indicus
CAGCCACCGGAAGGCTGGGCGCAACTTCTGACGAGGACGGGTCACAAACTCTGAGCCAATAGGAGAGGTCCAGCCTAACAGGCCAGTTGCCCAGAGGCCTCCATTTTACCCATGGACACACAACGGCCCCTTCTGTCCTTGGCCACAAATTCGAGGGCACCCAGGGAATAACTTCACAGTAGGCAACCCCTGATGTGGACAGGTTCCACATACTGGGACAGCAGGCAGGTACCTCTTTTCCACTTACGCTAGGATATCAGTAGGCAAGGCGCCCTCCCTCAGCATCTATGGCCCCTCCTTGTATGTGTTCATTCAGAGAAATCCCTCCGGTCTACCCCTGAGACACCTCACAACTACGAGGGGCCTGAGAGAGAGCCTGGAGATGAAACAGGGGAGGCTTCCGACTCTACCGCGTCCCCGTGGGTAGAGAATAGCAGTTAGTCTCTCTGGAAGGTCTTAGCTTCTGTTGACTGACATGGGCAATACGGTAGGGGCGGACCCTGGCCAGGTGGAGCTTGTGGGCAGATGCAACCTCTGGGGGAAGAATAATTCCGCTGCTGCTTTGTATGCTGGAAACCTCCCCACGCCAGGTGGGATGGGCAGAGAACATGGACCCGCACCTGCCAGGGGCCTTTCCTGGGACTGAAGAGCCCAAACTGCTCTCAACCTTGTCACCTTCTCAGCACATACATTTCCTGCACACATAATCCTGACTTTCCGTCACTGCCTGGTCCTACTAGGAAAAAAGCATGCTGCTCAAAGAGGCCGATGTCAGGGAAATCGAGGAGACACTTCCGGTCTCCAAACTTTTGCTGTCTACATATCCCCGCCTCCGGTGGAAGGCTGCGTATGTGGCCGGGCTGCGAAGGCAAGGCCGAAATCCTGGCATCCTGGGCCCCAGCCATCCAAAGGTGTATGGACATGGGGACCCTGAGGACATGTTTCCCACATACAGGAGGAATCCTTGGGCCCTTCACTGGCTCGCCATTCAGCTCCACGACGTCCACTACTGGCCCTGGCCTTTGGCCGGTGCCCCATTGCACGTGTGCTCCGGAGCGATGTTTCTCCACCCATCACTATCATTCTGCCACCAGGGGATATGTGAGTGTGGGAGTCACCATTTGTCACTGGCAGCAGTGTCACAAGTCACTAGACTTCCAGGTACCAGCTGACCTAGGCTGCCTTCTGCCCCAGGCAAGGTCCCGAATCCTTTATCCCAGATGCTGACACCTGGGCACTGGCGGACATTCATTTTGATCAACACAGAGGTCTGAGTGAGGGTCAGCAGGCCAGCTAGGTGAAGTGAAGGCCAGGTGGGCGGGACCAAGGCTCCTTTGCCATCACCATGGAGACAGTCCCACCACCGGAAGAGTGGGTAGAGCTCATGGTGGGCCTGATGACAAGACCCGCCAGGCAGATGACACAGGGCCCTCCATTATGACCTATGACACCTAGTGGCCACAGGATTTGAGCACACCCTGGGAAAGCCTACGCAGGCACAGGGGAGCCCCTGGTGCGGACTGCTTCAGGGCATTGGCAGAGCAGGCCAGGTACCTCTTTCCCACTTTCCTGAGGATTATCAGTACGCAAGGCATCCCCACTCGGCATCTCTTGCCTCTCTCTGTCTCTCTCTGGATGTGTTCGTTCTCTGAAATCTCTTCCTTCTCCCCCTGAGTCACTTCGCACCTTGGAGTGCCTGACAGAGTGACCAGAGACGAAAGAGCAAAGGGGGAAGGCCTCTGGCTCTACTGGTTGCCCAAGGGCAGAAAAGATCTGGTAGTCTATCTGGAAGTTCTAGAGAGTAGTGATTGATTGGGGAGCTACCTCCCGGGCGGACCCTGGCCAGGTGAAGCTTGCTGACACGTGGCAGCCTCTCAGGAGACTACTAATTCCGCTGGTAACATTGTATGCAAATACCCGGCTGAGTGCGAAGGGCAGAAAACATTGACACATACCTGCCAGAGGCCTATTCTGGGTCTGAAGAGTCCACCCTGATCTCTAGCGACTCATCATCTCAGCACACACTTTGCCTGCACACATGGGATCCGCCCCCTCCACGAATGCCTTCTCCTGCTAGGAAACACAGGATGTCACTCAGCCAAAGCAGAGCACAGGCAAAGTCAACTGAAGCCCGCGTTTTCAAGATTTTGCCCTCTGCTGGTCCACAGCCTCCGGTGGCACACTGCATGTGCGTCACTTCTCCGAAGACAAGGCCGAAATCCGGGCATCCAGGGACCCAGCAGTCCAGAGTCTGCGAATGGCGGCACGTGGATCACCTCTTTGCCACGTACAGGAGGGAGGCCTGGGCCCTAGACTGGCTCCGCTAGAGCTCCACGACCTCAGCTATTTTCCCTGACCTTTGGCCCGTGCCCTCGTGAGTGTGTCATCTCTAGTTACACCTCACCTCCGACCACTCTGAGTCAGCCACCTGCGGATACCTGAGCGTGGACATCAACATCTATCACTGTCTGCAGTATCACAGGTCACTAGGAGTCTAGGCTCAGGCTGACCTTGGCTGTCTTCTGCCCAGGCAAGGAGCCTAATCCTTCAGAGGAAATGAGGACACGTGGTCACTGGCCGACATCCTTTCTTTCATCTACACAGCGGTCTAGACGAGGGGAAAGAGGCCAGGTAGGCCAGGTGAAGGCTGAGTGCGGGGCCTAAGGCTTCTTTCTCAATCACCATGGAGACAGCCTCCGGAATGCTGGGCGGAACTTCTGACGAGGACGGGTCACAAACTCTGAGCCAATAGGAGAGGTCCAGCCTAACAGGCCAGTTCCGCAGAGGCCTCCATTTTACCCATGGACACCCAACGGCCCCTTCTGTCCTTGGCCACAAAATCGAGGGCACCCAGGGAATAAATTCACAGTAGGCAACCCCTGATGTGGACAGGTTCGACATACCGGGACAGCAGGCAGGTACCTCTTTTCCACTTACGCTAGGATATCAGTAGGCAAGGCGCCCTCCCTCAGCATCTACGGCCCCTCCTTGTATGTATTCATTCAGAGAAATCCCTCCGGTCTACCCCTGAGACACCTCACAACTACGAGGGGCCTGAGAGAGAGCCTGGAGATGAAACAGGGGAGGCTTCCGACTCTACCGCGTCCCCGTGGGTAGAGAATAGCAGTTAGTCTCTCTGGAAGGTCTTAGCTTCTGTTGACTGACATGGGCAATACGGTAGGGGCGGACCCTGGCCAGGTGGAGCTCGTGGGCAGATGCAACCTCTGGGGGAAGAATAATTCCGCTGCTGCTTTGTATGCTGGAAACCTCCCCACGCCAGGTGGGATGGGCAGAGAACATGGACCCGCACCTGCCAGGGGCCTTTCCTGGGACTGAAGAGCCCAACCTGCTCTCAACCTTGTCACCTTCTCAGCACATACCTTTCCTGCACACATAATCCTGCCTTTCTCCGTCACTGCCTGATCCTACTAGGAAAAAAGCATGCCGCTCAAAGAGGCCGATGTCAGGGAAATGGAGGAGACACTGCCGTTCTCCAAATTTTTGGTGTCTTCATATCCCCGCCTCCGGTGGAAGGCTGCGTATGTGGCCGGGCTGCGAAGGCAAGGCCGAAATCCTGGCATCCTGGGCCCCAGCAATCCAAAGGTTTATGGATGTGGGGACCCCGATGACATGTTTCCCACATACAGGAGGAATCCTTGGGCCCTTCACTGGCTCGCCATTCAGCTCCACGACGTCCACTACTGGCCCTGGCCTTTGGCCGGTGCCCCATTGCACGTGTGCTCCGGAGCGATGTTTCTCCACCCATCACTATCATTCTGCCACCAGGGGATATGTGAGTGTGGGAGTCACCATTTGTCACTGGCAGCAGTGTCACAAGTCACTAGACTTCCAGGTACCAGCTGACCTAGGCTGCCTTCTGCCCCAGGCAAGGTCCCGAATCCTTTATCCCAGATGCTGACACCTGGGCACTGGCGGACATTCATTTTGATCAACACAGAGGTCTGAGTGAGGGTCAGCAGGCCAGCCAGGTGAAGTGAAGGCCAGGTGGGCGGGACCAAGGCTCCTTTGCCATCACCATGGAGACAGTCCCACCACAGGAAGAGTGGGCGGAGCTCATGGTGGGCCTGATGACAAGACCCGCCAGGCAGATGACACAGGGCCCTCCATTATGACCTATGACACCTAGTGGCCACAGGATTTGAGCACACCCTGGGAAAGCCTACGCAGGCACAGGGGAGCCCCTGGTGTGGACTGCTTCAGGGCATTGGCAGAGCAGGCCAGGTACCTCTTTCCCACTTTCCTGAGGATATCAGTACGCAAGGCATCCCCACTCAGCATCTCTTGCCTCTCTCTGTCTCTCTCTGGATGTGTTCGTTCTCTGAAATCTCTTTCTTCTCCCCCTGAGTCACTTCGCACCTTGGAGTGCCTGACAGAGTGCCCAGAGACGAAAGAGCAAAGGGGGAAGGCCTCTGGCTCTCATGGTTTCCCAAGGGCAGAAAAGATCTCGAAGTCTATCTGGAAGGTCTAGAGAGTAGTGATTGATTGGGGAGCTACCTCACGGGCTGACCATGGCCAGGTGAAGCTTGCTGACACGTGGCAGCCTCTCCGGAGACTACTAATTCCGCTGGTAACATTGTATGCAAATACCCGGCTGAGTGCGAAGGGCAGAAAACATTGACACATACCTGCCAGAGGCCTATTCTGGGTCTGAAGAGTCCACCCTGGTCTCTATCGACTCATCATCTCAGCACACACTTTGCCTGCACACATGGAATCCGCCCCTCTCCACGAATGCCTTCTCCTGGTAGGAAACACAGGATGTCACTCAGCCAAAGGAGAGCACAGGCAAAGTCAACTGAAGCCCGCGTTTTCAAGATTTTGCCCTCTGCTGGTCCACAGCCTCCGGTGGCACACTGCATGTGCGTCACTTCTCCAAAGACAAGGCCGAAATCTGGGCATCCAGGGACCCAGCAGTCCAGAGTCTGCGAATGGCGGCACGTGGATCACCTCTTTGCCACGTACAGGAGGGAGGCCTGGGCCCTAGACTGGCTCCGCTAGAGCTCCACGACCTCAGCTATTTTCCCTGACCTTTGGCCCGTGCCCTCGTGAGTGTGTCATCTCTAGTTACACCTCACCTCCGACCACTCTGAGTCGGCCACCTGCGGATACCTGAGCGTGGACATCAACATCTATCACTGTCTGCAGTGTCACAGGTCACTAGGAGTCTAGGCTCAGGCTGACCTTGGCTGTCTTCTGCCCAGGCAAGGAGCCTAATCCTTCAGAGGAAATGAGGACACGTGGTCACTGGCCGACATCCTTTCTTTCATCTACACAGCGGTCTAGACGAGGGGAAAGAGGCCAGGTAGGCCAGGTGAAGGCTGAGTGCGGGGCCTAAGGCTTCTTTCTCAATCACCATGGAGACAGCCTCCGGAAGGCTGGGCGGAACTTCTGAAGAGGACGGGTCACAAACTCTGAGCCAATAGGAGAGGTCCAGCCTAACAGGCCAGTTCCCCAGAGGCCTCCATTTTACCCATGGACACACAACGGCCCCTTCTGTCCTCGGCCACAAAATCGAGGGCACCCAGGGAATAACTTCACAGTAGGCAACCCCTGATGTGGACAGGTTCGACATACTGGGACAGCAGGCAGGTACCTCTTTTCCACTTACGCTAGGATATCAGTAGGCAAGGCGCCCTCCCTCAGCATCTATGGCCCCTCCTTGTATGTGTTCATTCAGAGAAATCCCTCCGGTCTACCCCTGAGACACCTCACAACTACGAGGGGCCTGAGAGAGAGCCTGGAGATGAAACAGGGGAGGCTTCCGACTCTACCGCGTCCCCGTGTGTAGAGAATAGCAGTTAGTCTCTCTGGAAGGTCTTAGCTTCTGTTGACTGACATGGGCAATACGGTAGGGGCGGACCCTGGCCAGGTGGAGCTTGTGGGCAGATGCAACCTCTGGGGGAAGAATAATTCCGCTGCTGCTTTGTATGCTGGAAACCTCCCCACGCCAGTTGGGATGGGCAGAGAACATGGACCCGCACCTGCCAGGGGCCTTTCCTGGGAATGAAGATCCCAACCTGCTCTCAACCTTGTCACCTTCTCAGCACATACATTTCCTGCACACATAATCCTGAGTTTCCGTCACTGCCTGGTCCTACTAGGAAAAAAGCACGCTGCTCAAAGAGGCCAATGTCAGGGAAATCGAGGAGACACTGCCATTCTCCAAACTTTTGCTGTCTACATATCCCCGCCTCCGGTGGAAGGCTGCGTATGTGGCCGGGCTGCGAAAGCAAGGCCGAAATCCTGGCATCCTGGGCCCCAGCAATCCAAAGGTGTATGGACGTGCGGACCCTGATGACATGTTTCCCACATACAGGAGGAATCCTTGGGCCCTTCACTGGCTCGCCATTCAGCTCCACGACGTCCACTACTGGCCCTGGCCTTTGGCCGGTGCCCCATTGCACGTGTGCTCCGGAGCGATGTTTCTCCACCCATCACTATCATTCTGCCACCAGGGGATATGTGAGTGTGGGAGTCACCATTTGTCACTGGCAGCAGTGTCACAAGTCACTAGACTTCCAGGTACCAGCTGACCTAGGCTGCCTTCTGCCCCAGGCAAAGTCCCGAATCCTTTATCCCAGATGCTGACACCTGGGCACTGGCGGACATTCATTTTGATCAACACAGAGGTCTGAGTGAGGGTCAGCAGGCCAGCCAGGTGAAGTGAAGGCCAGGTGGGCGGGACCAAGGCTCCTTTGCCATCACCATGGAGACAGTCCCACCACAGGAAGAGTGGGCGGAGCTCATGGTGGGCCTGATGACAAGACCCGCCAGGCAGATGACACAGGGCCCTCCATTATGACCTATGACACCTAGTGGCCACAGGATTTGAGCACACCCTGGGAAAGCCTACGCAGGCACAGGGGAGCCCCTGGTGCGGACTGCTTCAGGGCATTGGCAGAGCAGGCCAGGTACCTCTTTCCCACTTTCCTGAGGATATCAGTACGCAAGGCATCCCCACTCGGCATCTCTTGCCTCTCTCTGTCTCTCTCTGGATGTGTTCGTTCTCTGAAATCTCTTCCTTCTCCCCCTGAGTCACTTCGCACCTTGGAGTGCCTGACAGAGTGCCCAGAGACCAAAGAGCAAAGGGGGAAGGCCTCTGGCTCTACTGGTTGCCCAAGGGCAGAAAAGATCTGGTAGTCTATCTGGAAGGTCTAGAGAGTAGTGATTGATTGGGGAGCTACCTCCCGGGCGGACCCTGGCCAGGTGAAGCTTGCTGACACGTGGCAGCCTCTCCGGAGACTACTAATTCCGCTGGTAACATTGTATGCAAATACCCGGCTGAGTGCGAAGGGCAGAAAACATTGACACATACCTGCCAGAGGCCTATTCTGGGTCTGAAGAGTCCACCCTGGTCTCTAGCGACTCATCATCTCAGCACACACTTTACCTGCACACATGGGATCCGCCCCTCTCCACGAATGCCTTCTCCTGCTAGGAAACACAGGATGTCACTCAGCCAAAGGAGAGCACAGGCAAAGTCAACTGAAGCCCGCGTTTTCAAGATTTTGCCCTCTGCTGGTCCACAGCCTCCGGTGGCACACTGCATGTGCGTCACTTCTCCGAAGACAAGGCCGAAATCCGGGCATCCAGGGACCCAGCAATCCAGAGTCTGCGAATGGCGGCACGTGGATCACCTCTTTGCCACGTACAGGAGGGAGGCCTGGGCCCTAGACTGGCTCCGCTAGAGCTCCACGACCTCAGCTATTTTCCCTGACCTTTGGCCCGTGCCCTCGTGAGTGTGTGATCTCTAGTTACACTTCACCTCCGACCACTCTGAGTCGGCCACCTGCGGATACCTGAGCGTGGACATCAACATCTATCACTGTTTGGAGTGTCACAGGTCACTAGGAGTCTAGGCTCAGGCTGACCTTGGCTGTCTTCTGCCCAGGCAAGGAGCCTAATCCTTCAGAGGAAATGAGGACACGTGGTCACTGGCCGACATCCTTTCTTTCATCTACACAGCGGTCTAGACGAGGGGAAAGAGGCCAGGTAGGCCAGGTGAAGGCTGAGTGCGGGGCCTAAGGCTTCTTTCTCAATCACCATGGAGACAGCCACCGGAAGGCTGGGCGCAACTTCTGACGAGGACGGGTCACAAACTCTGAGCCAATAGGAGAGGTCCAGCCTAACAGGCCAGTTGCCCAGAGGCCTCCATTTTACCCATGGACACACAACGGCCCCTTCTGTCCTTGGCCACAAATTCGAGGGCACCCAGGGAATAACTTCACAGTAGGCAACCCCTGATGTGGACAGGTTCCACATACTGGGACAGCAGGCAGGTACCTCTTTTCCACTTACGCTAGGATATCAGTAGGCAAGGCGCCCTCCCTCAGCATCTATGGCCCCTCCTTGTATGTGTTCATTCAGAGAAATCCCTCCGGTCTACCCCTGAGACACCTCACAACTACGAGGGGCCTGAGAGAGAGCCTGGAGATGAAACAGGGGAGGCTTCCGACTCTACCGCGTCCCCGTGGGTAGAGAATAGCAGTTAGTCTCTCTGGAAGGTCTTAGCTTCTGTTGACTGACATGGGCAATACGGTAGGGGCGGACCCTGGCCAGGTGGAGCTTGTGGGCAGATGCAACCTCTGGGGGAAGAATAATTCCGCTGCTGCTTTGTATGCTGGAAACCTCCCCACGCCAGGTGGGATGGGCAGAGAACATGGACCCGCACCTGCCAGGGGCCTTTCCTGGGACTGAAGAGCCCAAACTGCTCTCAACCTTGTCACCTTCTCAGCACATACATTTCCTGCACACATAATCCTGACTTTCCGTCACTGCCTGGTCCTACTAGGAAAAAAGCATGCTGCTCAAAGAGGCCGATGTCAGGGAAATCGAGGAGACACTTCCGGTCTCCAAACTTTTGCTGTCTACATATCCCCGCCTCCGGTGGAAGGCTGCGTATGTGGCCGGGCTGCGAAGGCAAGGCCGAAATCCTGGCATCCTGGGCCCCAGCCATCCAAAGGTGTATGGACATGGGGACCCTGAGGACATGTTTCCCACATACAGGAGGAATCCTTGGGCCCTTCACTGGCTCGCCATTCAGCTCCACGACGTCCACTACTGGCCCTGGCCTTTGGCCGGTGCCCCATTGCACGTGTGCTCCGGAGCGATGTTTCTCCACCCATCACTATCATTCTGCCACCAGGGGATATGTGAGTGTGGGAGTCACCATTTGTCACTGGCAGCAGTGTCACAAGTCACTAGACTTCCAGGTACCAGCTGACCTAGGCTGCCTTCTGCCCCAGGCAAGGTCCCGAATCCTTTATCCCAGATGCTGACACCTGGGCACTGGCGGACATTCATTTTGATCAACACAGAGGTCTGAGTGAGGGTCAGCAGGCCAGCTAGGTGAAGTGAAGGCCAGGTGGGCGGGACCAAGGCTCCTTTGCCATCACCATGGAGACAGTCCCACCACCGGAAGAGTGGGTAGAGCTCATGGTGGGCCTGATGACAAGACCCGCCAGGCAGATGACACAGGGCCCTCCATTATGACCTATGACACCTAGTGGCCACAGGATTTGAGCACACCCTGGGAAAGCCTACGCAGGCACAGGGGAGCCCCTGGTGCGGACTGCTTCAGGGCATTGGCAGAGCAGGCCAGGTACCTCTTTCCCACTTTCCTGAGGATTATCAGTACGCAAGGCATCCCCACTCGGCATCTCTTGCCTCTCTCTGTCTCTCTCTGGATGTGTTCGTTCTCTGAAATCTCTTCCTTCTCCCCCTGAGTCACTTCGCACCTTGGAGTGCCTGACAGAGTGACCAGAGACGAAAGAGCAAAGGGGGAAGGCCTCTGGCTCTACTGGTTGCCCAAGGGCAGAAAAGATCTGGTAGTCTATCTGGAAGTTCTAGAGAGTAGTGATTGATTGGGGAGCTACCTCCCGGGCGGACCCTGGCCAGGTGAAGCTTGCTGACACGTGGCAGCCTCTCAGGAGACTACTAATTCCGCTGGTAACATTGTATGCAAATACCCGGCTGAGTGCGAAGGGCAGAAAACATTGACACATACCTGCCAGAGGCCTATTCTGGGTCTGAAGAGTCCACCCTGGTCTCTAGCAACTCATCATCTCAGCACACACTTTGCCTGCATACATGGAATCCGCCCCTCTCGACGAATGCCTTCTCCTGGTAGGAAACACAGGATGTCACTCAGCCAAAGGAGAGCACAGGCAAAGTCAACTGAAGCCCGCGTTTTCAAGATTTTGCCCTCTGCTGGTCCACAGCCTCCGGTGGCACACTGCATGTGCGTCACTTCTCCGAAGACAAGGCCGAAATCCGGGCATCCAGGGCCCCAGCAGTCCAGAGTCTGCGAATGGCGGCACGTGGATCACCTCTTTGCCACGTACAGGAGGGAGGCCTGGGCCCTAGACTGGCTCCGCTAGAGCTCCACGACCTCAGCTATTTTCCCTGACCTTTGGCCCGTGCCCTCGTGTGTGTGTGATCTCTAGTTACACTTCACCTCCGACCACTCTGAGTCGGCCACCTGCGGATACCTGAGCGTGGACATCAACATCTATCACTGTCTGCAGTGTCACAAGTCCCTAGGAGTCTATGCTCAGGCTGACGTTGGCTGTCTTCTGCCCAGGCAAGGAGCCTAATCCTTCAGAGGAAATGAGGACACGTGGTCACTGGCCGACATCCTTTCTTTCATCTACACAGCGGTCTAGACGAGGGGAAAGAGGCCAGGTAGGCCAGGTGAAGGCTGAGTGCGGGGCCTAAGGCTTCTTTCTCAATCACCATGGAGACAGCCACCGGAAGGCTGGGCGCAACTTCTGACGAGGACGGGTCACAAACTCTGAGCCAATAGGAGAGGTCCAGCCTAACAGGCCAGTTGCCCAGAGGCCTCCATTTTACCCATGGACACACAAAGGCCCCTTCTGTCCTTGGCCACAAAATCGAGGGCACCCAGGGAATAACTTCACAGTAGGCAACCCCTGATGTGGACAGGTTCGACATACTGGGACAGCAGGCAGGTACCTCTTTTCCACTTACGCTAGGATATCAGTAGGCAAGGCGCCCTCCCTCAGCATCTATGGCCCCTCCTTGTATGTGTTCATTCAGAGAAATCCCTCCGGTCTACCCCTGAGACACCTCACAACTACGAGGGGCCTGAGAGAGAGCCTGGAGATGAAACAGGGGAGACTTCCGACTCTACCGCATCCCTGTGAGTAGAGAATAGCAGTTAGTCTCTCTGGAAGGTCTTAGCTTCTGTTGACTGACATGGCCAATACGGTAGGGGCGGACCCTGGCCAGGTGGAGCTTGTGGGCAGATGCAACCTCTGGGGGAAGAATAATTCCGCTGCTGCTTTGTATGCTGGAAACCTCCCCACGCCAGGTGGGATGGGCAGAGAACATGGACCCGCACCTGCCAGGGGCCTTTCCTGGGACTGAAGATCCCAAACTGCTCTCAACCTTGTCACCTTCTCAGCACATACATTTCCTGCACACATAATCCTGACTTTCCGTCACTGCCTGGTCCTACTAGGAAAAAAGCACGCCGCTCAAAGAGGCCGATGTCAGGGAAATCGAGGAGACACTGCCGTTCTCCAAACATTTGCTGTCTACATATCCCCGCCTCCGGTGGAAGGCTGCGTATGTGGCCGGGCTGCGAAAGCAAGGCCGAAATCCTGGCATCCTGGGCCCCAGCAATCCAAAGGTGTATGGACGTGGGGACCCTGATGACATGTTTCCCACATACAGGAGGAATCCTTGGGCCCTTCACTGGCTCGCCATTCAGCTCCACGACGTCCACTACTGGCCCTGGCCTTTGGCCGGTGCCCCATTGCACGTGTGCTCCGGAGCGATGTTTCTCCACCCATCACTATCATTCTGCCACCAGGGGATACGTGAGTGTGGGAGTCACCATTTGTCACTGGCAGCAGTGTCACAAGTCACTAGACTTCCAGGTACCAGCTGACCTAGGCTGCCTTCTGCCCCAGGCAAGGTCCCGAATCCTTTATCCCAGATGCTGACACCTGGGCACTGGCGGACATTCATTTTGATCAACACAGAGGTCTGAGTGAGGGTCAGCAGGCCAGCTAGGTGAAGTGAAGGCCAGGTGGGCGGGACCAAGGCTCCTTTGCCATCACCATGGAGACAGTCCCACCACCGGAAGAGTGGGCGGAGCTCATGGTGGGCCTGATGACAAGACCCGCCAGGCAGATGACACAGGGCCCTCCATTATGACCTATGACACCTAGTGGCCACAGGATTTGAGCACACCCTGGGAAAGCCTACGCAGGCACAGGGGAGCCCCTGGTGCGGACTGCTTCAGGGCATTGGCAGAGCAGGCCAGGTAACTCTTTCCCACTTTCCTGAGGATATCAGTACGCAAGGCATCCCCACTCGGCATCTCTTGCCTCTCTCTG
The DNA here is from genome assembly GCF_024166365.1 of Elephas maximus indicus. Taxonomy (NCBI): domain Eukaryota; kingdom Metazoa; phylum Chordata; class Mammalia; order Proboscidea; family Elephantidae; genus Elephas; species Elephas maximus. The sequence continues at coordinate 64,634,815 of NC_064842.1, forward strand.
TCTCTCTCTGGATGTGTTCGTTCTCTGAAATCTCTTTCTTCTCCCCCTGAGTCACTTCGCACCTTGGAGTGCCTGACAGAGTGCGCAGAGACCAAAGAGCAAAGGGGGAAGGCCTCTGGCTCTACTCGTTGCCCAAGGGCAGAAAAGATCTGGTAGTCTATCTGAAAGTTCTAGAGAGTAGTGATTGATTGGGGAGCTACCTCACGGGCCGACCCTGGCCAGGTGAAGCTTGCTGACTTGTGGCAGCCTCTCCGGAGACTACTAATTCCGCTGGTAACATTGTATGCAAATACCCAGCTGAGTGCGAAGGGCAGAAAACATTGACACATACCTGCCAGAGGCCTATTCTGGGTCTGAAGAGTCCACCCTGGTCTCTAGCGACTCATCATCTCAGCACACACTTTGCCTGCACACATGGAATCCGCCCCTCTCCACGAATGCCTTCTCCTGCTAGGAAACACAGGATGTCACTCAGCCAAAGGAGAGCACAGGCAAAGTCAACTGAAGCCCGCGTTTTCAAGATTTTGCCCTCTGCTGGTCCACAGCCTCCGGTGGCACACTGCATGTGCGTCACTTCTCCGAAGACAAGGCCGAAATCCGGGCATCCAGGGACCCAGCAATCCAGAGTCTGCGGATGGCGGCACGTGGATCACCTCTTTGCCACGTACAGGAGGGAGGCCTGGGCCCTAGACTGGCTCCGCTAGAGCTCCACGACCTCAGCTATTTTCCCTGACCTTTGGCCCGTGCCCTCGTGAGTGTGTGATCTCTAGTTACACTTCACCTCCGACCACTCTGAGTCGGCCACCTGCGGATACCTGAGCGTGGACATCAACATCTATCACTGTCTGCAGTGTCACAGGTCACTAGGAGTCTAGGCTCAGGCTGACCTTGGCTGTCTTCTGCCCAGGCAAGGAGACTAATCCTTCAGAGGAAATGAGGACACGTGGTCACTGGCCGACATCCTTTCTTTCATCTACACAGCGGTCTAGACGAGGGGAAAGAGGCCAGGTAGGCCAGGTGAAGGCTGAGTGCGGGGCCTAAGGCTTCTTTCTCAATCACCATGGAGACAGCCACCGGAAGGCTGGGCGCAACTTCTGACGAGGACGGGTCACAAACTCTGAGCCAATAGGAGAGGTCCAGCCTAACAGGCCAGTTGCCCAGAGGCCTCCATTTTACCCATGGACACACAAAGGCCCCTTCTGTCCTTGGCCACAAAATCGAGGGCACCCAGGGAATAACTTCACAGTAGGCAACCCCTGATGTGGACAGGTTCGACATACTGGGACAGCAGGCAGGTACCTCTTTTCCACTTACGCTAGGATATCAGTAGGCAAGGCGCCCTCCCTCAGCATCTATGGCCCCTCCTTGTATGTGTTCATTCAGAGAAATCCCTCCGGTCTACCCCTGAGACACCTCACAACTACGAGGGGCCTGAGAGAGAGCCTGGAGATGAAACAGGGGAGACTTCCGACTCTACCGCATCCCTGTGAGTAGAGAATAGCAGTTAGTCTCTCTGGAAGGTCTTAGCTTCTGTTGACTGACATGGCCAATACGGTAGGGGCGGACCCTGGCCAGGTGGAGCTTGTGGGCAGATGCAACCTCTGGGGGAAGAATAATTCCGCTGCTGCTTTGTATGCTGGAAACCTCCCCACGCCAGGTGGGATGGGCAGAGAACATGGACCCGCACCTGCCAGGGGCCTTTCCTGGGACTGAAGATCCCAAACTGCTCTCAACCTTGTCACCTTCTCAGCACATACATTTCCTGCACACATAATCCTGACTTTCCGTCACTGCCTGGTCCTACTAGGAAAAAAGCACGCCGCTCAAAGAGGCCGATGTCAGGGAAATCGAGGAGACACTGCCGTTCTCCAAACATTTGCTGTCTACATATCCCCGCCTCCGGTGGAAGGCTGCGTATGTGGCCGGGCTGCGAAAGCAAGGCCGAAATCCTGGCATCCTGGGCCCCAGCAATCCAAAGGTGTATGGACGTGGGGACCCTGATGACATGTTTCCCACATACAGGAGGAATCCTTGGGCCCTTCACTGGCTCGCCATTCAGCTCCACGACGTCCACTACTGGCCCTGGCCTTTGGCCGGTGCCCCATTGCACGTGTGCTCCGGAGCGATGTTTCTCCACCCATCACTATCATTCTGCCACCAGGGGATACGTGAGTGTGGGAGTCACCATTTGTCACTGGCAGCAGTGTCACAAGTCACTAGACTTCCAGGTACCAGCTGACCTAGGCTGCCTTCTGCCCCAGGCAAGGTCCCGAATCCTTTATCCCAGATGCTGACACCTGGGCACTGGCGGACATTCATTTTGATCAACACAGAGGTCTGAGTGAGGGTCAGCAGGCCAGCTAGGTGAAGTGAAGGCCAGGTGGGCGGGACCAAGGCTCCTTTGCCATCACCATGGAGACAGTCCCACCACCGGAAGAGTGGGCGGAGCTCATGGTGGGCCTGATGACAAGACCCGCCAGGCAGATGACACAGGGCCCTCCATTATGACCTATGACACCTAGTGGCCACAGGATTTGAGCACACCCTGGGAAAGCCTACGCAGGCACAGGGGAGCCCCTGGTGCGGACTGCTTCAGGGCATTGGCAGAGCAGGCCAGGTACCTCTTTCCCACTTTCCTGAGGATATCAGTACGCAAGGCATCCCCACTCGGCATCTCTTGCCTCTCTCTGTCTCTCTCTGGATGTGTTCGTTCTCTGAAATCTCTTCCTTCTCCCCCTGAGTCACTTCGCACCTTGGAGTGCCTGACAGAGTGCCCAGAGACCAAAGAGCAAAGGGGGAAGGCCTCTGGCTCTACTCGTTGCCCAAGGGCAGAAAAGATCTGGTAGTCTATCTGAAAGTTCTAGAGAGTAGTGATTGATTGGGGAGCTACCTCACGGGCCAACCCTGGCCAGGTGAAGCTTGCTGACTTGTGGCAGCCTCTCCGGAGACTACTAATTCCGCTGGTAACATTGTATGCAAATACCCAGCTGAGTGCGAAGGGCAGAAAACATTGACACATACCTGCCAGAGGCCTATTCTGGGTCTGAAGAGTCCACCCTGGTCTCTAGCGACTCATCATCTCAGCACACACTTTGCCTGCACACATGGAATCCGCCCCTCTCCACGAATGCCTTCTCCTGCTAGGAAACACAGGATGTCACTCAGCCAAAGGAGAGCACAGGCAAAGTCAACTGAAGCCCGCGTTTTCAAGATTTTGCCCTCTGCTGGTCCACAGCCTCCGGTGGCACACTGCATGTGCGTCACTTCTCCGAAGACAAGGCCGAAATCCGGGCATCCAGGGACCCAGCAATCCAGAGTCTGCGGATGGCGGCACGTGGATCACCTCTTTGCCACGTACAGGAGGGAGGCCTGGGCCCTAGACTGGCTCCGCTAGAGCTCCACGACCTCAGCTATTTTCCCTGACCTTTGGCCCGTGCCCTCGTGAGTGTGTGATCTCTAGTTACACTTCACCTCCGACCACTCTGAGTCGGCCACCTGCGGATACCTGAGCGTGGACATCAACATCTATCACTGTCTGCAGTGTCACAGGTCACTAGGAGTCTAGGCTCAGGCTGACCTTGGCTGTCTTCTGCCCAGGCAAGGAGCCTAATCCTTCAGAGGAAATGAGGACACGTGGTCACTGGCCGACATCCTTTCTTTCATCTACACAGCGGTTTAGACGAGGGGAAAGAGGCCAGGTAGGCCAGGTGAAGGCTGAGTGCGGGGCCTAAGGTTTCTTTCTCAATCACCATGGAGACAGCCACCGGAAGGCTGGGCGCAAGTTCTGACGAGCACGGGTCACAAACTCTGAGCCAATAGGAGAGGTCCAGCCTAACAGGCCAGTTCCGCACAGGCCTCCATTTTACCCATGGACACACAATGGCGCCTTCTGTCCTTGGCCACAAAATCGAGGGCACCCAGGGAATAACTTCACAGTAGGCAACCCCTGATGTGGACAGGCTCGACATACTGGGACAGCAGGCAGGTACCTCTTTTCCACTTACGCTAGGATATCAGTAGGCAAGGCGCCCTCCCTCAGCATCTATGGCCCCTCCTTGTATGTGTTCATTCAGAGAAATCCCTCCGGTCTACCCCTGAGACTCCTCACAACTATGAGGGGCCTGAGAGAGAGCCTGGAGATGAAACAGGGGAGGCTTCCGACTCTACCGCGTCCCCGTGGGTAGAGAATAGCAGTTAGTCTCTCTGGAAGGTCTTAGCTTCTGTTGACTGACATGGGCAATACGGTAGGGGCGGACCCTGGCCAGGTGGAGCTTGTGGGCAGATGCAACCTCTGGGGGAAGAATAATTCCGCTGCTGCTTTGTATGCTGGAAACCTCCCCACGCCAGGTGGGATGGGCAGAGAACATGGACCCGCACCTGCCAGGGGCCTTCCCTGGGACTGAAGATCCCAACCTGCTCTCAACCTTGTCACCTTCTCAGCACAGACCTTTCCTGCACACATAATCCTGCCTTTCTCCATCACTGCCTGATCCTACTAGGAAAAAAGCATGCCGCTCAAAGAGGCCGATGTCAGGGAAATCGAGGAGACACTGCCGTTCTCCAAATTTTTGCTGTCTTCATATCCCCGCCTCCGGTGGAAGGCTGCGTATGTGGCCGGGCTGCGAAGGCAAGGCCGAAATCCTGGCATCCTGGGCCCCAGCAAACCAAAGGTTTATGGACGTGGGGACCCCGAGGACATGTTTCCCACATACAGGAGGAATCCTTGGGCCCTTCACTGGCTCGCCATTCAGCTCCACGACGCCCACTACTGGCCCTGGCCTTTGGCCGGTGCCCCATTGCACGTGTGCTCCGGAGCGATGTTTCTCCACCCATCACTATCATTCTGCCACCAGGGGATACGTGAGTGTGGGAGTCACCATTTGTCACTGGCAGCAGTGTCACAAGTCACTAGACTTCCAGGTACCAGCTGACCTAGGCTGCCTTCTGCCCCAGGCAAGGTCCCGAATCCTTTATCCCAGATGCTGACACCTGGGCACTGGCGGACATTCATTTTGATCAACACAGAGGTCTGAGTGAGGGTCAGCAGGCCAGCTAGGTGAAGTGAAGGCCAGGTGGGCGGGACCAAGGCTCCTTTGCCATCACCATGGAGACAGTCCCACCACCGGAAGAGTGGGCGGAGCTCATGGTGGGCCTGATGACAAGACCCGCCAGGCAGATGACACAGGGCCCTCCATTATGACCTATGACACCTAGTGGCCACAGGATTTGAGCACACCCTGGGAAAGCCTACGCAGGCACAGGGGAGCCCCTGGTGCGGACTGCTTCAGGGCATTGGCAGAGCAGGCCAGGTACCTCTTTCCCACTTTCCTGAGGATATCAGTACGCAAGGCATCCCCACTCGGCATCTCTTGCCTCTCTCTGTCTCTCTCTGGATGTGTTCGTTCTCTGAAATCTCTTCCTTCTCCCCCTGAGTCACTTCGCACCTTGGAGTGCCTGACAGAGTGCCCAGAGACCAAAGAGCAAAGGGGGAAGGCCTCTGGCTCTACTCGTTGCCCAAGGGCAGAAAAGATCTGGTAGTCTATCTGAAAGTTCTAGAGAGTAGTGATTGATTGGGGAGCTACCTCACGGGCCGACCCTGGCCAGGTGAAGCTTGCTGACTTGTGGCAGCCTCTCCGGAGACTACTAATTCCGCTGGTAACATTGTATGCAAATACCCAGCTGAGTGCGAAGGGCAGAAAACATTGACACATACCTGCCAGAGGCCTATTCTGGGTCTGAAGAGTCCACCCTGGTCTCTAGCGACTCATCATCTCAGCACACACTTTGCCTGCACACATGGAATCCGCCCCTCTCCACGAATGCCTTCTCCTGCTAGGAAACACAGGATGTCACTCAGCCAAAGGAGAGCACAGGCAAAGTCAACTGAAGCCCGCGTTTTCAAGATTTTGCCCTCTGCTGGTCCACAGCCTCCGGTGGCACACTGCATGTGCGTCACTTCTCCGAAGACAAGGCCGAAATCCGGGCATCCAGGGACCCAGCAATCCAGAGTCTGCGGATGGCGGCACGTGGATCACCTCTTTGCCACGTACAGGAGGGAGGCCTGGGCCCTAGACTGGCTCCGCTAGAGCTCCACGACCTCAGCTATTTTCCCTGACCTTTGGCCCGTGCCCTCGTGAGTGTGTGATCTCTAGTTACACTTCACCTCCGACCACTCTGAGTCGGCCACCTGCGGATACCTGAGCGTGGACATCAACATCTATCACTGTCTGCAGTGTCACAGGTCACTAGGAGTCTAGGCTCAGGCTAACCTTGGCTGTCTTCTGCCCAGGCAAGGAGCCTAATCCTTCAGAGGAAATGAGGACACGTGGTCACTGGCCGACATCCTTTCTTTCATCTACACAGCGGTTTAGACGAGGGGAAAGAGGCCAGGTAGGCCAGGTGAAGGCTGAGTGCGGGGCCTAAGGTTTCTTTCTCAATCACCATGGAGACAGCCACCGGAAGGCTGGGCGCAAGTTCTGACGAGCACGGGTCACAAACTCTGAGCCAATAGGAGAGGTCCAGCCTAACAGGCCAGTTCCGCACAGGCCTCCATTTTACCCATGGACACACAATGGCGCCTTCTGTCCTTGGCCACAAAATCGAGGGCACCCAGGGAATAACTTCACAGTAGGCAACCCCTGATGTGGACAGGCTCGACATACTGGGACAGCAGGCAGGTACCTCTTTTCCACTTACGCTAGGATATCAGTAGGCAAGGCGCCCTCCCTCAGCATCTATGGCCCCTCCTTGTATGTGTTCATTCAGAGAAATCCCTCCGGTCTACCCCTGAGACTCCTCACAACTATGAGGGGCCTGAGAGAGAGCCTGGAGATGAAACAGGGGAGGCTTCCGACTCTACCGCGTCCCCGTGGGTAGAGAATAGCAGTTAGTCTCTCTGGAAGGTCTTAGCTTCTGTTGACTGACATGGGCAATACGGTAGGGGCGGACCCTGGCCAGGTGGAGCTTGTGGGCAGATGCAACCTCTGGGGGAAGAATAATTCCGCTGCTGCTTTGTATGCTGGAAACCTCCCCACGCCAGGTGGGATGGGCAGAGAACATGGACCCGCACCTGCCAGGGGCCTTCCCTGGGACTGAAGATCCCAACCTGCTCTCAACCTTGTCACCTTCTCAGCACAGACCTTTCCTGCACACATAATCCTGCCTTTCTCCATCACTGCCTGATCCTACTAGGAAAAAAGCATGCCGCTCAAAGAGGCCGATGTCAGGGAAATCGAGGAGACACTGCCGTTCTCCAAATTTTTGCTGTCTTCATATCCCCGCCTCCGGTGGAAGGCTGCGTATGTGGCCGGGCTGCGAAGGCAAGGCCGAAATCCTGGCATCCTGGGCCCCAGCAAACCAAAGGTTTATGGACGTGGGGACCCCGAGGACATGTTTCCCACATACAGGAGGAATCCTTGGGCCCTTCACTGGCTCGCCATTCAGCTCCACGACGCCCACTACTGGCCCTGGCCTTTGGCCGGTGCCCCATTGCACGTGTGCTCCGGAGCGATGTTTCTCCACCCATCACTATCATTCTGCCACCAGGGGATACGTGAGTGTGGGAGTCACCATTTGTCACTGGCAGCAGTGTCACAAGTCACTAGACTTCCAGGTACCAGCTGACCTAGGCTGCCTTCTGCCCCAGGCAAGGTCCCGAATCCTTTATCCCAGATGCTGACACCTGGGCACTGGCGGACATTCATTTTGATCAACACAGAGGTCTGAGTGAGGGTCAGCAGGCCAGCTAGGTGAAGTGAAGGCCAGGTGGGCGGGACCAAGGCTCCTTTGCCATCACCATGGAGACAGTCCCACCACCGGAAGAGTGGGCGGAGCTCATGGTGGGCCTGATGACAAGACCCGCCAGGCAGATGACACAGGGCCCTCCATTATGACCTATGACACCTAGTGGCCACAGGATTTGAGCACACCCTGGGAAAGCCTACGCAGGCACAGGGGAGCCCCTGGTGCGGACTGCTTCAGGGCATTGGCAGAGCAGGCCAGGTACCTCTTTCCCACTTTCCTGAGGATATCAGTACGCAAGGCATCCCCACTCGGCATCTCTTGCCTCTCTCTGTCTCTCTCTGGATGTGTTCGTTCTCTGAAATCTCTTCCTTCTCCCCCTGAGTCACTTCGCACCTTGGAGTGCCTGACAGAGTGCCCAGAGACCAAAGAGCAAAGGGGGAAGGCCTCTGGCTCTACTCGTTGCCCAAGGGCAGAAAAGATCTGGTAGTCTATCTGAAAGTTCTAGAGAGTAGTGATTGATTGGGGAGCTACCTCACGGGCCGACCCTGGCCAGGTGAAGCTTGCTGACTTGTGGCAGCCTCTCCGGAGACTACTAATTCCGCTGGTAACATTGTATGCAAATACCCAGCTGAGTGCGAAGGGCAGAAAACATTGACACATACCTGCCAGAGGCCTATTCTGGGTCTGAAGAGTCCACCCTGGTCTCTAGCGACTCATCATCTCAGCACACACTTTGCCTGCACACATGGAATCCGCCCCTCTCCACGAATGCCTTCTCCTGCTAGGAAACACAGGATGTCACTCAGCCAAAGGAGAGCACAGGCAAAGTCAACTGAAGCCCGCGTTTTCAAGATTTTGCCCTCTGCTGGTCCACAGCCTCCGGTGGCACACTGCATGTGCGTCACTTCTCCGAAGACAAGGCCGAAATCCGGGCATCCAGGGACCCAGCAATCCAGAGTCTGTGGATGGCGGCACGTGGATCACCTCTTTGCCACGTACAGGAGGGAGGCCTGGGCCCTAGACTGGCTCCGCTAGAGCTCCACGACCTCAGCTATTTTCCCTGACCTTTGGCCCGTGCCCTCGTGAGTGTGTGATCTCTAGTTACACTTCACCTCCGACCACTCTGAGTCGGCCACCTGCGGATACCTGAGCGTGGACATCAACATCTATCACTGTCTGCAGTGTCACAGGTCACTAGGAGTCTAGGCTCAGGCTAACCTTGGCTGTCTTCTGCCCAGGCAAGGAGCCTAATCCTTCAGAGGAAATGAGGACACGTGGTCACTGGCCGACATCCTTTCTTTCATCTACACAGCGGTTTAGACGAGGGGAAAGAGGCCAGGTAGGCCAGGTGAAGGCTGAGTGCGGGGCCTAAGGTTTCTTTCTCAATCACCATGGAGACAGCCACCGGAAGGCTGGGCGCAAGTTCTGACGAGCACGGGTCACAAACTCTGAGCCAATAGGAGAGGTCCAGCCTAACAGGCCAGTTCCGCACAGGCCTCCATTTTACCCATGGACACACAATGGCGCCTTCTGTCCTTGGCCACAAAATCGAGGGCACCCAGGGAATAACTTCACAGTAGGCAACCCCTGATGTGGACAGGCTCGACATACTGGGACAGCAGGCAGGTACCTCTTTTCCACTTACGCTAGGATATCAGTAGGCAAGGCGCCCTCCCTCAGCATCTATGGCCCCTCCTTGTATGTGTTCATTCAGAGAAATCCCTCCGGTCTACCCCTGAGACTCCTCACAACTATGAGGGGCCTGAGAGAGAGCCTGGAGATGAAACAGGGGAGGCTTCCGACTCTACCGCGTCCCCGTGGGTAGAGAATAGCAGTTAGTCTCTCTGGAAGGTCTTAGCTTCTGTTGACTGACATGGGCAATACGGTAGGGGCGGACCCTGGCCAGGTGGAGCTTGTGGGCAGATGCAACCTCTGGGGGAAGAATAATTCCGCTGCTGCTTTGTATGCTGGAAACCTCCCCACGCCAGGTGGGATGGGCAGAGAACATGGACCCGCACCTGCCAGGGGCCTTCCCTGGGACTGAAGATCCCAACCTGCTCTCAACCTTGTCACCTTCTCAGCACAGACCTTTCCTGCACACATAATCCTGCCTTTCTCCATCACTGCCTGATCCTACTAGGAAAAAAGCATGCCGCTCAAAGAGGCCGATGTCAGGGAAATCGAGGAGACACTGCCGTTCTCCAAATTTTTGCTGTCTTCATATCCCCGCCTCCGGTGGAAGGCTGCGTATGTGGCCGGGCTGCGAAGGCAAGGCCGAAATCCTGGCATCCTGGGCCCCAGCAAACCAAAGGTTTATGGACGTGGGGACCCCGAGGACATGTTTCCCACATACAGGAGGAATCCTTGGGCCCTTCACTGGCTCGCCATTCAGCTCCACGACGCCCACTACTGGCCCTGGCCTTTGGCCGGTGCCCCATTGCACGTGTGCTCCGGAGCGATGTTTCTCCACCCATCACTATCATTCTGCCACCAGGGGATACGTGAGTGTGGGAGTCACCATTTGTCACTGGCAGCAGTGTCACAAGTCACTAGACTTCCAGGTACCAGCTGACCTAGGCTGCCTTCTGCCCCAGGCAAGGTCCCGAATCCTTTATCCCAGATGCTGACACCTGGGCACTGGCGGACATTCATTTTGATCAACACAGAGGTCTGAGTGAGGGTCAGCAGGCCAGCTAGGTGAAGTGAAGGCCAGGTGGGCGGGACCAAGGCTCCTTTGCCATCACCATGGAGACAGTCCCACCACCGGAAGAGTGGGCGGAGCTCATGGTGGGCCTGATGACAAGACCCGCCAGGCAGATGACACAGGGCCCTCCATTATGACCTATGACACCTAGTGGCCACAGGATTTGAGCACACCCTGGGAAAGCCTACGCAGGCACAGGGGAGCCCCTGGTGCGGACTGCTTCAGGGCATTGGCAGAGCAGGCCAGGTACCTCTTTCCCACTTTCCTGAGGATATCAGTACGCAAGGCATCCCCACTCGGCATCTCTTGCCTCTCTCTGTCTCTCTCTGGATGTGTTCGTTCTCTGAAATCTCTTCCTTCTCCCCCTGAGTCACTTCGCACCTTGGAGTGCCTGACAGAGTGCCCAGAGACCAAAGAGCAAAGGGGGAAGGCCTCTGGCTCTACTCGTTGCCCAAGGGCAGAAAAGATCTGGTAGTCTATCTGAAAGTTCTAGAGAGTAGTGATTGATTGGGGAGCTACCTCACGGGCCGACCCTGGCCAGGTGAAGCTTGCTGACTTGTGGCAGCCTCTCCGGAGACTACTAATTCCGCTGGTAACATTGTATGCAAATACCCAGCTGAGTGCGAAGGGCAGAAAACATTGACACATACCTGCCAGAGGCCTATTCTGGGTCTGAAGAGTCCACCCTGGTCTCTAGCGACTCATCATCTCAGCACACACTTTGCCTGCACACATGGAATCCGCCCCTCTCCACGAATGCCTTCTCCTGCTAGGAAACACAGGATGTCACTCAGCCAAAGGAGAGCACAGGCAAAGTCAACTGAAGCCCGCGTTTTCAAGATTTTGCCCTCTGCTGGTCCACAGCCTCCGGTGGCACACTGCATGTGCGTCACTTCTCCGAAGACAAGGCCGAAATCCGGGCATCCAGGGACCCAGCAATCCAGAGTCTGCGGATGGCGGCACGTGGATCACCTCTTTGCCACGTACAGGAGGGAGGCCTGGGCCCTAGACTGGCTCCGCTAGAGCTCCACGACCTCAGCTATTTTCCCTGACCTTTGGCCCGTGCCCTCGTGAGTGTGTGATCTCTAGTTACACTTCACCTCCGACCACTCTGAGTCGGCCACCTGCGGATACCTGAGCGTGGACATCAACATCTATCACTGTCTGCAGTGTCACAGGTCACTAGGAGTCTAGGCTCAGGCTAACCTTGGCTGTCTTCTGCCCAGGCAAGGAGCCTAATCCTTCAGAGGAAATGAGGACACGTGGTCACTGGCCGACATCCTTTCTTTCATCTACACAGCGGTTTAGACGAGGGGAAAGAGGCCAGGTAGGCCAGGTGAAGGCTGAGTGCGGGGCCTAAGGTTTCTTTCTCAATCACCATGGAGACAGCCACCGGAAGGCTGGGCGCAAGTTCTGACGAGCACGGGTCACAAACTCTGAGCCAATAGGAGAGGTCCAGCCTAACAGGCCAGTTCCGCACAGGCCTCCATTTTACCCATGGACACACAATGGCGCCTTCTGTCCTTGGCCACAAAATCGAGGGCACCCAGGGAATAACTTCACAGTAGGCAACCCCTGATGTGGACAGGCTCGACATACTGGGACAGCAGGCAGGTACCTCTTTTCCACTTACGCTAGGATATCAGTAGGCAAGGCGCCCTCCCTCAGCATCTATGGCCCCTCCTTGTATGTGTTCATTCAGAGAAATCCCTCCGGTCTACCCCTGAGACTCCTCACAACTATGAGGGGCCTGAGAGAGAGCCTGGAGATGAAACAGGGGAGGCTTCCGACTCTACCGCGTCCCCGTGGGTAGAGAATAGCAGTTAGTCTCTCTGGAAGGTCTTAGCTTCTGTTGACTGACATGGGCAATACGGTAGGGGCGGACCCTGGCCAGGTGGAGCTTGTGGGCAGATGCAACCTCTGGGGGAAGAATAATTCCGCTGCTGCTTTGTATGCTGGAAACCTCCCCACGCCAGGTGGGATGGGCAGAGAACATGGACCCGCACCTGCCAGGGGCCTTCCCTGGGACTGAAGATCCCAACCTGCTCTCAACCTTGTCACCTTCTCAGCACAGACCTTTCCTGCACACATAATCCTGCCTTTCTCCATCACTGCCTGATCCTACTAGGAAAAAAGCATGCCGCTCAAAGAGGCCGATGTCAGGGAAATCGAGGAGACACTGCCGTTCTCCAAATTTTTGCTGTCTTCATATCCCCGCCTCCGGTGGAAGGCTGCGTATGTGGCCGGGCTGCGAAGGCAAGGCCGAAATCCTGGCATCCTGGGCCCCAGCAAACCAAAGGTTTATGGACGTGGGGACCCCGAGGACATGTTTCCCACATACAGGAGGAATCCTTGGGCCCTTCACTGGCTCGCCATTCAGCTCCACGACGCCCACTACTGGCCCTGGCCTTTGGCCGGTGCCCCATTGCACGTGTGCTCCGGAGCGATGTTTCTCCACCCATCACTATCATTCTGCCACCAGGGGATACGTGAGTGTGGGAGTCACCATTTGTCACTGGCAGCAGTGTCACAAGTCACTAGACTTCCAGGTACCAGCTGACCTAGGCTGCCTTCTGCCCCAGGCAAGGTCCCGAATCCTTTATCCCAGATGCTGACACCTGGGCACTGGCGGACATTCATTTTGATCAACACAGAGGTCTGAGTGAGGGTCAGCAGGCCAGCTAGGTGAAGTGAAGGCCAGGTGGGCGGGACCAAGGCTCCTTTGCCATCACCATGGAGACAGTCCCACCACCGGAAGAGTGGGCGGAGCTCATGGTGGGCCTGATGACAAGACCCGCCAGGCAGATGACACAGGGCCCTCCATTATGACCTATGACACCTAGTGGCCACAGGATTTGAGCACACCCTGGGAAAGCCTACGCAGGCACAGGGGAGCCCCTGGTGCGGACTGCTTCAGGGCATTGGCAGAGCAGGCCAGGTACCTCTTTCCCACTTTCCTGAGGATATCAGTACGCAAGGCATCCCCACTCGGCATCTCTTGCCTCTCTCTGTCTCTCTCTGGATGTGTTCGTTCTCTGAAATCTCTTCCTTCTCCCCCTGAGTCACTTCGCACCTTGGAGTGCCTGACAGAGTGCCCAGAGACCAAAGAGCAAAGGGGGAAGGCCTCTGGCTCTACTGGTTGCCCAAGGGCAGAAAAGATCTGGTAGTCTATCTGAAAGTTCTAGAGAGTAGTGATTGATTGGGGAGCTACCTCACGGGCCGACCCTGGCCAGGTGAAGCTTGCTGACTTGTGGCAGCCTCTCCGGAGACTACTAATTCCGCTGGTAACATTGTATGCAAATACCCAGCTGAGTGCGAAGGGCAGAAAACATTGACACATACCTGCCAGAGGCCTATTCTGGGTCTGAAGAGTCCACCCTGGTCTCTAGCGACTCATCATCTCAGCACACACTTTGCCTGCACACATGGAATCCGCCCCTCTCCACGAATGCCTTCTCCTGCTAGGAAACACAGGATGTCACTCAGCCAAAGGAGAGCACAGGCAAAGTCAACTGAAGCCCGCGTTTTCAAGATTTTGCCCTCTGCTGGTCCACAGCCTCCGGTGGCACACTGCATGTGCGTCACTTCTCCGAAGACAAGGCCGAAATCCGGGCATCCAGGGACCCAGCAATCCAGAGTCTGCGGATGGCGGCACGTGGATCACCTCTTTGCCACGTACAGGAGGGAGGCCTGGGCCCTAGACTGGCTCCGCTAGAGCTCCACGACCTCAGCTATTTTCCCTGACCTTTGGCCCGTGCCCTCGTGAGTGTGTGATCTCTAGTTACACTTCACCTCCGACCACTCTGAGTCGGCCACCTGCGGATACCTGAGCGTGGACATCAACATCTATCACTGTCTGCAGTGTCACAGGTCACTAGGAGTCTAGGCTCAGGCTAACCTTGGCTGTCTTCTGCCCAGGCAAGGAGCCTAATCCTTCAGAGGAAATGAGGACACGTGGTCACTGGCCGACATCCTTTCTTTCATCTACACAGCGGTTTAGACGAGGGGAAAGAGGCCAGGTAGGCCAGGTGAAGGCTGAGTGCGGGGCCTAAGGTTTCTTTCTCAATCACCATGGAGACAGCCACCGGAAGGCTGGGCGCAAGTTCTGACGAGCACGGGTCACAAACTCTGAGCCAATAGGAGAGGTCCAGCCTAACAGGCCAGTTCCGCACAGGCCTCCATTTTACCCATGGACACACAATGGCGCCTTCTGTCCTTGGCCACAAAATCGAGGGCACCCAGGGAATAACTTCACAGTAGGCAACCCCTGATGTGGACAGGCTCGACATACTGGGACAGCAGGCAGGTACCTCTTTTCCACTTACGCTAGGATATCAGTAGGCAAGGCGCCCTCCCTCAGCATCTATGGCCCCTCCTTGTATGTGTTCATTCAGAGAAATCCCTCCGGTCTACCCCTGAGACTCCTCACAACTATGAGGGGCCTGAGAGAGAGCCTGGAGATGAAACAGGGGAGGCTTCCGACTCTACCGCGTCCCCGTGGGTAGAGAATAGCAGTTAGTCTCTCTGGAAGGTCTTAGCTTCTGTTGACTGACATGGGCAATACGGTAGGGGCGGACCCTGGCCAGGTGGAGCTTGTGGGCAGATGCAACCTCTGGGGGAAGAATAATTCCGCTGCTGCTTTGTATGCTGGAAACCTCCCCACGCCAGGTGGGATGGGCAGAGAACATGGACCCGCACCTGCCAGGGGCCTTCCCTGGGACTGAAGATCCCAACCTGCTCTCAACCTTGTCACCTTCTCAGCACAGACCTTTCCTGCACACATAATCCTGCCTTTCTCCATCACTGCCTGATCCTACTAGGAAAAAAGCATGCCGCTCAAAGAGGCCGATGTCAGGGAAATCGAGGAGACACTGCCGTTCTCCAAATTTTTGCTGTCTTCATATCCCCGCCTCCGGTGGAAGGCTGCGTATGTGGCCGGGCTGCGAAGGCAAGGCCGAAATCCTGGCATCCTGGGCCCCAGCAAACCAAAGGTTTATGGACGTGGGGACCCCGAGGACATGTTTCCCACATACAGGAGGAATCCTTGGGCCCTTCACTGGCTCGCCATTCAGCTCCACGACGCCCACTACTGGCCCTGGCCTTTGGCCGGTGCCCCATTGCACGTGTGCTCCGGAGCGATGTTTCTCCACCCATCACTATCATTCTGCCACCAGGGGATACGTGAGTGTGGGAGTCACCATTTGTCACTGGCAGCAGTGTCACAAGTCACTAGACTTCCAGGTACCAGCTGACCTAGGCTGCCTTCTGCCCCAGGCAAGGTCCCGAATCCTTTATCCCAGATGCTGACACCTGGGCACTGGCGGACATTCATTTTGATCAACACAGAGGTCTGAGTGAGGGTCAGCAGGCCAGCTAGGTGAAGTGAAGGCCAGGTGGGCGGGACCAAGGCTCCTTTGCCATCACCATGGAGACAGTCCCACCACCGGAAGAGTGGGCGGAGCTCATGGTGGGCCTGATGACAAGACCCGCCAGGCAGATGACACAGGGCCCTCCATTATGACCTATGACACCTAGTGGCCACAGGATTTGAGCACACCCTGGGAAAGCCTACGCAGGCACAGGGGAGCCCCTGGTGCGGACTGCTTCAGGGCATTGGCAGAGCAGGCCAGGTACCTCTTTCCCACTTTCCTGAGGATATCAGTACGCAAGGCATCCCCACTCGGCATCTCTTGCCTCTCTCTGTCTCTCTCTGGATGTGTTCGTTCTCTGAAATCTCTTCCTTCTCCCCCTGAGTCACTTCGCACCTTGGAGTGCCTGACAGAGTGCCCAGAGACCAAAGAGCAAAGGGGGAAGGCCTCTGGCTCTACTCGTTGCCCAAGGGCAGAAAAGATCTGGTAGTCTATCTGAAAGTTCTAGAGAGTAGTGATTGATTGGGGAGCTACCTCACGGGCCGACCCTGGCCAGGTGAAGCTTGCTGACTTGTGGCAGCCTCTCCGGAGACTACTAATTCCGCTGGTAACATTGTATGCAAATACCCAGCTGAGTGCGAAGGGCAGAAAACATTGACACATACCTGCCAGAGGCCTATTCTGGGTCTGAAGAGTCCACCCTGGTCTCTAGCGACTCATCATCTCAGCACACACTTTGCCTGCACACATGGAATCCGCCCCTCTCCACGAATGCCTTCTCCTGCTAGGAAACACAGGATGTCACTCAGCCAAAGGAGAGCACAGGCAAAGTCAACTGAAGCCCGCGTTTTCAAGATTTTGCCCTCTGCTGGTCCACAGCCTCCGGTGGCACACTGCATGTGCGTCACTTCTCCGAAGACAAGGCCGAAATCCGGGCATCCAGGGACCCAGCAATCCAGAGTCTGCGGATGGCGGCACGTGGATCACCTCTTTGCCACATACAGGAGGGAGGCCTGGGCCCTAGACTGGCTCCGCTAGAGCTCCACGACCTCAGCTATTTTCCCTGACCTTTGGCCCGTGCCCTCGTGAGTGTGTGATCTCTAGTTACACTTCACCTCCGACCACTCTGAGTCGGCCACCTGCGGATACCTGAGCGTGGACATCAACATCTATCACTGTCTGCAGTGTCACAGGTCACTAGGAGTCTAGGCTCAGGCTAACCTTGGCTGTCTTCTGCCCAGGCAAGGAGCCTAATCCTTCAGAGGAAATGAGGACACGTGGTCACTGGCCGACATCCTTTCTTTCATCTACACAGCGGTTTAGACGAGGGGAAAGAGGCCAGGTAGGCCAGGTGAAGGCTGAGTGCGGGGCCTAAGGTTTCTTTCTCAATCACCATGGAGACAGCCACCGGAAGGCTGGGCGCAAGTTCTGACGAGCACGGGTCACAAACTCTGAGCCAATAGGAGAGGTCCAGCCTAACAGGCCAGTTCCGCACAGGCCTCCATTTTACCCATGGACACACAATGGCGCCTTCTGTCCTTGGCCACAAAATCGAGGGCACCCAGGGAATAACTTCACAGTAGGCAACCCCTGATGTGGACAGGCTCGACATACTGGGACAGCAGGCAGGTACCTCTTTTCCACTTACGCTAGGATATCAGTAGGCAAGGCGCCCTCCCTCAGCATCTATGGCCCCTCCTTGTATGTGTTCATTCAGAGAAATCCCTCCGGTCTACCCCTGAGACTCCTCACAACTATGAGGGGCCTGAGAGAGAGCCTGGAGATGAAACAGGGGAGGCTTCCGACTCTACCGCGTCCCCGTGGGTAGAGAATAGCAGTTAGTCTCTCTGGAAGGTCTTAGCTTCTGTTGACTGACATGGGCAATACGGTAGGGGCGGACCCTGGCCAGGTGGAGCTTGTGGGCAGATGCAACCTCTGGGGGAAGAATAATTCCGCTGCTGCTTTGTATGCTGGAAACCTCCCCACGCCAGGTGGGATGGGCAGAGAACATGGACCCGCACCTGCCAGGGGCCTTCCCTGGGACTGAAGATCCCAACCTGCTCTCAACCTTGTCACCTTCTCAGCACAGACCTTTCCTGCACACATAATCCTGCCTTTCTCCATCACTGCCTGATCCTACTAGGAAAAAAGCATGCCGCTCAAAGAGGCCGATGTCAGGGAAATCGAGGAGACACTGCCGTTCTCCAAATTTTTGCTGTCTTCATATCCCCGCCTCCGGTGGAAGGCTGCGTATGTGGCCGGGCTGCGAAGGCAAGGCCGAAATCCTGGCATCCTGGGCCCCAGCAAACCAAAGGTTTATGGACGTGGGGACCCCGAGGACATGTTTCCCACATACAGGAGGAATCCTTGGGCCCTTCACTGGCTCGCCATTCAGCTCCACGATGCCCACTACTGGCCCTGGCCTTTGGCCGGTGCCCCATTGCACGTGTGCTCCGGAGCGATGTTTCTCCACCCATCACTATCATTCTGCCACCAGGGGATACGTGAGTGTGGGAGTCACCATTTGTCACTGGCAGCAGTGTCACAAGTCACTAGACTTCCAGGTACCAGCTGACCTAGGCTGCCTTCTGCCCCAGGCAAGGTCCCGAATCCTTTATCCCAGATGCTGACACCTGGGCACTGGCGGACATTCATTTTGATCAACACAGAGGTCTGAGTGAGGGTCAGCAGGCCAGCTAGGTGAAGTGAAGGCCAGGTGGGCGGGACCAAGGCTCCTTTGCCATCACCATGGAGACAGTCCCACCACCGGAAGAGTGGGCGGAGCTCATGGTGGGCCTGATGACAAGACCCGCCAGGCAGATGACACAGGGCCCTCCATTATGACCTATGACACCTAGTGGCCACAGGATTTGAGCACACCCTGGGAAAGCCTACGCAGGCACAGGGGAGCCCCTGGTGCGGACTGCTTCAGGGCATTGGCAGAGCAGGCCAGGTACCTCTTTCCCACTTTCCTGAGGATATCAGTACGCAAGGCATCCCCACTCGGCATCTCTTGCCTCTCTCTGTCTCTCTCTGGATGTGTTCGTTCTCTGAAATCTCTTCCTTCTCCCCCTGAGTCACTTCGCACCTTGGAGTGCCTGACAGAGTGCCCAGAGACCAAAGAGCAAAGGGGGAAGGCCTCTGGCTCTACTCGTTGCCCAAGGGCAGAAAAGATCTGGTAGTCTATCTGAAAGTTCTAGAGAGTAGTGATTGATTGGGGAGCTACCTCACGGGCCGACCCTGGCCAGGTGAAGCTTGCTGACTTGTGGCAGCCTCTCCGGAGACTACTAATTCCGCTGGTAACATTGTATGCAAATACCCAGCTGAGTGCGAAGGGCAGAAAACATTGACACATACCTGCCAGAGGCCTATTCTGGGTCTGAAGAGTCCACCCTGGTCTCTAGCGACTCATCATCTCAGCACACACTTTGCCTGCACACATGGAATCCGCCCCTCTCCACGAATGCCTTCTCCTGCTAGGAAACACAGGATGTCACTCAGCCAAAGGAGAGCACAGGCAAAGTCAACTGAAGCCCGCGTTTTCAAGATTTTGCCCTCTGCTGGTCCACAGCCTCCGGTGGCACACTGCATGTGCGTCACTTCTCCGAAGACAAGGCCGAAATCCGGGCATCCAGGGACCCAGCAATCCAGAGTCTGCGGATGGCGGCACGTGGATCACCTCTTTGCCACGTACAGGAGGGAGGCCTGGGCCCTAGACTGGCTCCGCTAGAGCTCCACGACCTCAGCTATTTTCCCTGACCTTTGGCCCGTGCCCTCGTGAGTGTGTGATCTCTAGTTACACTTCACCTCCGACCACTCTGAGTCGGCCACCTGCGGATACCTGAGCGTGGACATCAACATCTATCACTGTCTGCAGTGTCACAGGTCACTAGGAGTCTAGGCTCAGGCTAACCTTGGCTGTCTTCTGCCCAGGCAAGGAGCCTAATCCTTCAGAGGAAATGAGGACACGTGGTCACTGGCCGACATCCTTTCTTTCATCTACACAGCGGTTTAGACGAGGGGAAAGAGGCCAGGTAGGCCAGGTGAAGGCTGAGTGCGGGGCCTAAGGTTTCTTTCTCAATCACCATGGAGACAGCCACCGGAAGGCTGGGCGCAAGTTCTGACGAGCACGGGTCACAAACTCTGAGCCAATAGGAGAGGTCCAGCCTAACAGGCCAGTTCCGCACAGGCCTCCATTTTACCCATGGACACACAATGGCGCCTTCTGTCCTTGGCCACAAAATCGAGGGCACCCAGGGAATAACTTCACAGTAGGCAACCCCTGATGTGGACAGGCTCGACATACTGGGACAGCAGGCAGGTACCTCTTTTCCACTTACGCTAGGATATCAGTAGGCAAGGCGCCCTCCCTCAGCATCTATGGCCCCTCCTTGTATGTGTTCATTCAGAGAAATCCCTCCGGTCTACCCCTGAGACTCCTCACAACTATGAGGGGCCTGAGAGAGAGCCTGGAGATGAAACAGGGGAGGCTTCCGACTCTACCGCGTCCCCGTGGGTAGAGAATAGCAGTTAGTCTCTCTGGAAGGTCTTAGCTTCTGTTGACTGACATGGGCAATACGGTAGGGGCGGACCCTGGCCAGGTGGAGCTTGTGGGCAGATGCAACCTCTGGGGGAAGAATAATTCCGCTGCTGCTTTGTATGCTGGAAACCTCCCCACGCCAGGTGGGATGGGCAGAGAACATGGACCCGCACCTGCCAGGGGCCTTCCCTGGGACTGAAGATCCCAACCTGCTCTCAACCTTGTCACCTTCTCAGCACAGACCTTTCCTGCACACATAATCCTGCCTTTCTCCATCACTGCCTGATCCTACTAGGAAAAAAGCATGCCGCTCAAAGAGGCCGATGTCAGGGAAATCGAGGAGACACTGCCGTTCTCCAAATTTTTGCTGTCTTCATATCCCCGCCTCCGGTGGAAGGCTGCGTATGTGGCCGGGCTGCGAAGGCAAGGCCGAAATCCTGGCATCCTGGGCCCCAGCAAACCAAAGGTTTATGGACGTGGGGACCCCGAGGACATGTTTCCCACATACAGGAGGAATCCTTGGGCCCTTCACTGGCTCGCCATTCAGCTCCACGACGCCCACTACTGGCCCTGGCCTTTGGCCGGTGCCCCATTGCACGTGTGCTCCGGAGCGATGTTTCTCCACCCATCACTATCATTCTGCCACCAGGGGATATGTGAGTGTGGGAGTCACCATTTGTCACTGGCAGCAGTGTCACAAGTCACTAGACTTCCAGGTACCAGCTGACCTAGGCTGCCTTCTGCCCCAGGCAAGGTCCCGAATCCTTTATCCCAGATGCTGACACCTGGGCACTGGCGGACATTCATTTTGATCAACACAGAGGTCTGAGTGAGGGTCAGCAGGCCAGCTAGGTGAAGTGAAGGCCAGGTGGGCGGGACCAAGGCTCCTTTGCCATCACCATGGAGACAGTCCCACCACCGGAAGAGTGGGCGGAGCTCATGGTGGGCCTGATGACAAGACCCGCCAGGCAGATGACACAGGGCCCTCCATTATGACCTATGACACCTAGTGGCCACAGGATTTGAGCACACCCTGGGAAAGCCTACGCAGGCACAGGGGAGCCCCTGGTGCGGACTGCTTCAGGGCATTGGCAGAGCAGGCCAGGTACCTCTTTCCCACTTTCCTGAGGATATCAGTACGCAAGGCATCCCCACTCGGCATCTCTTGCCTCTCTCTGTCTCTCTCTGGATGTGTTCGTTCTCTGAAATCTCTTCCTTCTCCCCCTGAGTCACTTCGCACCTTGGAGTGCCTGACAGAGTGCCCAGAGACCAAAGAGCAAAGGGGGAAGGCCTCTGGCTCTACTCGTTGCCCAAGGGCAGAAAAGATCTGGTAGTCTATCTGAAAGTTCTAGAGAGTAGTGATTGATTGGGGAGCTACCTCACGGGCCGACCCTGGCCAGGTGAAGCTTGCTGACTTGTGGCAGCCTCTCCGGAGACTACTAATTCCGCTGGTAACATTGTATGCAAATACCCAGCTGAGTGCGAAGGGCAGAAAACATTGACACATACCTGCCAGAGGCCTATTCTGGGTCTGAAGAGTCCACCCTGGTCTCTAGCGACTCATCATCTCAGCACACACTTTGCCTGCACACATGGAATCCGCCCCTCTCCACGAATGCCTTCTCCTGCTAGGAAACACAGGATGTCACTCAGCCAAAGGAGAGCACAGGCAAAGTCAACTGAAGCCCGCGTTTTCAAGATTTTGCCCTCTGCTGGTCCACAGCCTCCGGTGGCACACTGCATGTGCGTCACTTCTCCGAAGACAAGGCCGAAATCCGGGCATCCAGGGACCCAGCAATCCAGAGTCTGCGGATGGCGGCACGTGGATCACCTCTTTGCCACGTACAGGAGGGAGGCCTGGGCCCTAGACTGGCTCCGCTAGAGCTCCACGACCTCAGCTATTTTCCCTGACCTTTGGCCCGTGCCCTCGTGAGTGTGTGATCTCTAGTTACACTTCACCTCCGACCACTCTGAGTCGGCCACCTGCGGATACCTGAGCGTGGACATCAACATCTATCACTGTCTGCAGTGTCACAGGTCACTAGGAGTCTAGGCTCAGGCTAACCTTGGCTGTCTTCTGCCCAGGCAAGGAGCCTAATCCTTCAGAGGAAATGAGGACACGTGGTCACTGGCCGACATCCTTTCTTTCATCTACACAGCGGTTTAGACGAGGGGAAAGAGGCCAGGTAGGCCAGGTGAAGGCTGAGTGCGGGGCCTAAGGTTTCTTTCTCAATCACCATGGAGACAGCCACCGGAAGGCTGGGCGCAAGTTCTGACGAGCACGGGTCACAAACTCTGAGCCAATAGGAGAGGTCCAGCCTAACAGGCCAGTTCCGCACAGGCCTCCATTTTACCCATGGACACACAATGGCGCCTTCTGTCCTTGGCCACAAAATCGAGGGCACCCAGGGAATAACTTCACAGTAGGCAACCCCTGATGTGGACAGGCTCGACATACTGGGACAGCAGGCAGGTACCTCTTTTCCACTTACGCTAGGATATCAGTAGGCAAGGCGCCCTCCCTCAGCATCTATGGCCCCTCCTTGTATGTGTTCATTCAGAGAAATCCCTCCGGTCTACCCCTGAGACTCCTCACAACTACGAGGGGCCTGAGAGAGAGCCTGGAGATGAAACAGGGGAGGCTTCCGACTCTACCGCGTCCCCGTGGGTAGAGAATAGCAGTTAGTCTCTCTGGAAGGTCTTAGCTTCTGTTGACTGACATGGGCAATACGGTAGGGGCGGACCCTGGCCAGGTGGAGCTTGTGGGCAGATGCAACCTCTGGGGGAAGAATAATTCCGCTGCTGCTTTGTATGCTGGAAACCTCCCCACGCCAGGTGGGATGGGCAGAGAACATGGACCCGCACCTGCCAGGGGCCTTCCCTGGGACTGAAGATCCCAACCTGCTCTCAACCTTGTCACCTTCTCAGCACAGACCTTTCCTGCACACATAATCCTGCCTTTCTCCATCACTGCCTGATCCTACTAGGAAAAAAGCATGCCGCTCAAAGAGGCCGATGTCAGGGAAATCGAGGAGACACTGCCGTTCTCCAAATTTTTGCTGTCTTCATATCCCCGCCTCCGGTGGAAGGCTGCGTATGTGGCCGGGCTGCGAAGGCAAGGCCGAAATCCTGGCATCCTGGGCCCCAGCAAACCAAAGGTTTATGGACGTGGGGACCCCGAGGACATGTTTCCCACATACAGGAGGAATCCTTGGGCCCTTCACTGGCTCGCCATTCAGCTCCACGACGCCCACTACTGGCCCTGGCCTTTGGCCGGTGCCCCATTGCACGTGTGCTCCGGAGCGATGTTTCTCCACCCATCACTATCATTCTGCCACCAGGGGATATGTGAGTGTGGGAGTCACCATTTGTCACTGGCAGCAGTGTCACAAGTCACTAGACTTCCAGGTACCAGCTGACCTAGGCTGCCTTCTGCCCCAGGCAAGGTCCCGAATCCTTTATCCCAGATGCTGACACCTGGGCACTGGCGGACATTCATTTTGATCAACACAGAGGTCTGAGTGAGGGTCAGCAGGCCAGCTAGGTGAAGTGAAGGCCAGGTGGGCGGGACCAAGGCTCCTTTGCCATCACCATGGAGACAGTCCCACCACCGGAAGAGTGGGCGGAGCTCATGGTGGGCCTGATGACAAGACCCGCCAGGCAGATGACACAGGGCCCTCCATTATGACCTATGACACCTAGTGGCCACAGGATTTGAGCACACCCTGGGAAAGCCTACGCAGGCACAGGGGAGCCCCTGGTGCGGACTGCTTCAGGGCATTGGCAGAGCAGGCCAGGTACCTCTTTCCCACTTTCCTGAGGATATCAGTACGCAAGGCATCCCCACTCGGCATCTCTTGCCTCTCTCTGTCTCTCTCTGGATGTGTTCGTTCTCTGAAATCTCTTCCTTCTCCCCCTGAGTCACTTCGCACCTTGGAGTGCCTGACAGAGTGCCCAGAGACCAAAGAGCAAAGGGGGAAGGCCTCTGGCTCTACTCGTTGCCCAAGGGCAGAAAAGATCTGGTAGTCTATCTGAAAGTTCTAGAGAGTAGTGATTGATTGGGGAGCTACCTCACGGGCCGACCCTGGCCAGGTGAAGCTTGCTGACTTGTGGCAGCCTCTCCGGAGACTACTAATTCCGCTGGTAACATTGTATGCAAATACCCAGCTGAGTGCGAAGGGCAGAAAACATTGACACATACCTGCCAGAGGCCTATTCTGGGTCTGAAGAGTCCACCCTGGTCTCTAGCGACTCATCATCTCAGCACACACTTTGCCTGCACACATGGAATCCGCCCCTCTCCACGAATGCCTTCTCCTGCTAGGAAACACAGGATGTCACTCAGCCAAAGGAGAGCACAGGCAAAGTCAACTGAAGCCCGCGTTTTCAAGATTTTGCCCTCTGCTGGTCCACAGCCTCCGGTGGCACACTGCATGTGCGTCACTTCTCCGAAGACAAGGCCGAAATCCGGGCATCCAGGGACCCAGCAATCCAGAGTCTGCGGATGGCGGCACGTGGATCACCTCTTTGCCACGTACAGGAGGGAGGCCTGGGCCCTAGACTGGCTCCGCTAGAGCTCCACGACCTCAGCTATTTTCCCTGACCTTTGGCCCGTGCCCTCGTGAGTGTGTGATCTCTAGTTACACTTCACCTCCGACCACTCTGAGTCGGCCACCTGCGGATACCTGAGCGTGGACATCAACATCTATCACTGTCTGCAGTGTCACAGGTCACTAGGAGTCTAGGCTCAGGCTAACCTTGGCTGTCTTCTGCCCAGGCAAGGAGCCTAATCCTTCAGAGGAAATGAGGACACGTGGTCACTGGCCGACATCCTTTCTTTCATCTACACAGCGGTTTAGACGAGGGGAAAGAGGCCAGGTAGGCCAGGTGAAGGCTGAGTGCGGGGCCTAAGGTTTCTTTCTCAATCACCATGGAGACAGCCACCGGAAGGCTGGGCGCAAGTTCTGACGAGCACGGGTCACAAACTCTGAGCCAATAGGAGAGGTCCAGCCTAACAGGCCAGTTCCGCACAGGCCTCCATTTTACCCATGGACACACAATGGCGCCTTCTGTCCTTGGCCACAAAATCGAGGGCACCCAGGGAATAACTTCACAGTAGGCAACCCCTGATGTGGACAGGCTCGACATACTGGGACAGCAGGCAGGTACCTCTTTTCCACTTACGCTAGGATATCAGTAGGCAAGGCGCCCTCCCTCAGCATCTATGGCCCCTCCTTGTATGTGTTCATTCAGAGAAATCCCTCCGGTCTACCCCTGAGACTCCTCACAACTACGAGGGGCCTGAGAGAGAGCCTGGAGATGAAACAGGGGAGGCTTCCGACTCTACCGCGTCCCCGTGGGTAGAGAATAGCAGTTAGTCTCTCTGGAAGGTCTTAGCTTCTGTTGACTGACATGGGCAATACGGTAGGGGCGGACCCTGGCCAGGTGGAGCTTGTGGGCAGATGCAACCTCTGGGGGAAGAATAATTCCGCTGCTGCTTTGTATGCTGGAAACCTCCCCACGCCAGGTGGGATGGGCAGAGAACATGGACCCGCACCTGCCAGGGGCCTTCCCTGGGACTGAAGATCCCAACCTGCTCTCAACCTTGTCACCTTCTCAGCACAGACCTTTCCTGCACACATAATCCTGCCTTTCTCCATCACTGCCTGATCCTACTAGGAAAAAAGCATGCCGCTCAAAGAGGCCGATGTCAGGGAAATCGAGGAGACACTGCCGTTCTCCAAATTTTTGCTGTCTTCATATCCCCGCCTCCGGTGGAAGGCTGCGTATGTGGCCGGGCTGCGAAGGCAAGGCCGAAATCCTGGCATCCTGGGCCCCAGCAAACCAAAGGTTTATGGACGTGGGGACCCCGAGGACATGTTTCCCACATACAGGAGGAATCCTTGGGCCCTTCACTGGCTCGCCATTCAGCTCCACGACGCCCACTACTGGCCCTGGCCTTTGGCCGGTGCCCCATTGCACGTGTGCTCCGGAGCGATGTTTCTCCACCCATCACTATCATTCTGCCACCAGGGGATATGTGAGTGTGGGAGTCACCATTTGTCACTGGCAGCAGTGTCACAAGTCACTAGACTTCCAGGTACCAGCTGACCTAGGCTGCCTTCTGCCCCAGGCAAGGTCCCGAATCCTTTATCCCAGATGCTGACACCTGGGCACTGGCGGACATTCATTTTGATCAACACAGAGGTCTGAGTGAGGGTCAGCAGGCCAGCTAGGTGAAGTGAAGGCCAGGTGGGCGGGACCAAAGCTCCTTTGCCATCACCATGGAGACAGTCCCACCACCGGAAGAGTGGGCGGAGCTCATGGTGGGCCTGATGACAAGACCCGCCAGGCAGATGACACAGGGCCCTCCATTATGACCTATGACACCTAGTGGCCACAGGATTTGAGCACACCCTGGGAAAGCCTACGCAGGCACAGGGGAGCCCCTGGTGCGGACTGCTTCAGGGCATTGGCAGAGCAGGCCAGGTACCTCTTTTCCACTTTCCTGAGGATATCAGTACGCAAGGCATCCCCACTCGGCATCTCTTGCCTCTCTCTGTCTCTCTCTGGATGTGTTCGTTCTCTGAAATCTCTTCCTTCTCCCCCTGAGTCACTTCCACCTTGGAGTGCCTGACAGAGTGCCCAGAGACGAAAGAGCAAAGGGGCAAGGCCTCTGGCTCTACTCGCTGCCCATGGGCAGACATGATCTGGTAGTCTATCTGGAAGGTCTAGAGAGTAGTGATTGATTGGGGAGCTACCTCACGGGCGGACCCTGGCCAGGTGAAGCTTGCTGACTCGTGGCAGCCTCTCAGGAGACTACTAATTCCGCTGGTAACATTGTATGCAAATACCCGGCTGAGTGCGAAGGGCAGAAAACATTGACACATACCTGCCAGAGGCCTATTCTGAGTCTGAAGAGTCCACCCTGGTCTCCAGGGACTCATCATCTCAGCACACACTTTGCCTGCACACATGGAATCCGCCCCTCTCCACGAATGCCTTCTCCTGCTAGGAAACACAGGATGTCACTCAGCCAAAGGAGAGCACAGGCAAAGTCAACTGAAGCCCGCGTTTTCAAGATTTTGCCCTCTGCTGGTCCACAGCCCCCGGTGGCACACTGCATGTGCGTCACTTCTCCGAAGACAAGGCCGAAATCCGGGCATCCAGGGCCCCAGCAGTCCAGAGTCTGCGGATGGCGGCATGTGGATCACCTCTTTGCCACGTACAGGAGGGAGGCCTGGGCCCTAGACTGGCTCCGCTAGAGCTCCACGACCTCAGCTATTTTCCCTGACCTTTGGCCCGTGCCCTCGTGAGTGTGTGATCTCTAGTTACACTTCACCTCCGACCACTCTGAGTCGGCCACCTGCGGATACCTGAGCGTGGACATCAACATCTATCACTGTCTGCAGTGTCACAGGTCACTAGGAGTCTAGGCTCAGGCTGACGTTGGCTGTCTTCTGCCTAGGCAAGGAGCCTAATCCTTCAGAGGAAATGAGGACACGTGGTCACTGGCCGACATCCTTTCTTTCATCTACACAGTGGTCTAGACGAGGGGAAAGAGGCCAGGTAGGCCAGGTGAAGGCTGAGTGTGGGGCCTAAGGCTTCTTTCTCAATCACCATGGAGACAGCCACCGGAAGGCTGGGCGCAACTTCTGACGAGGACGGGTCACAAACTCTGAGCCAATAGGAGAGGTGCAGCCTAACAGGCCAGTTCCCCAGAGGCCTCCATTTTACCCATGGACACACAACGGCCCCTTCTGTCCTTGGCCACAAAATCGAGGGCACCCAGGGAATAACTTCACAGTAGGCAACCCCTGATGCGGACAGGTTCGACATACTGGGACAGCAGGCAGGTACCTCTTTTCCACTTACGCTAGGATATCAGTAGGCAAGGCACCCTCCCTCAGCATCTATGGCCCCTCCTTGTATGTGTTCATTCAGAGAAATCCCTCCGGTCTACCCCTGAGACACCTCACAACTACGAGGGGCCTGAGAGAGAGCCTGGAGATGAAACAGGGGAGGCTTCTGACTCTACCGCGTCCCCGTGGGTAGAGAATAGCAGTTAGTCTCTCTGGAAGGTCTTAGCTTCTGTTGACTGACCTGGGCAATACGGTAGGGGCGGACCCTGGCCAGGTGGAGCTTGTGGGCAGATGCAACCTCTCTGGCGACGAATAATTCCGCTGCTCCTTTGTATGGGGAATTCTTTCCCTGACCAAGTGGGATGGGCAGAGAACATTGACCCACACCTGCCCGGTGCCTTTCCTGGGACTAAAGATCCCAACCTGGTCTGAATGTCGTCAGCCTCTCAGCACACAGCGTTCCTGCACACGTAATCCTGCCTTTCTCCGTCATTGCCTTATCCTACTAGGGAAAAAGCATCCCGCTCAAAAAGGCCGATGCCAGGGAAATCGAGGAGACCCTGCCATTTTCCAAAATTTTGCTGTCTATATCTCCCTGCCTCCGCTGGAAGGCTGCGTGTGTGGCCGGGCTCCGAAAGCAAGGTCCAAATCCTGGCAGCTAGGGCCCCAGCAGTCCAATGGTTCATGGACGTGGGGACACGGATGACCTGTTTGCCACATACAGGAGGGATTCTTGGGCCCATCACGGGTTCGTCATTCAGCTCCATGAAGTCCACCTCTGGCCCTGGCCTTTGGCCGGTGCCACATGGAACGTGTGTTCCTCAGCGATTTTTCTCCACCCATCACTATCATTCTGCCACCAGGACATATGTGAGTGTGAGAGTCGCCATTGGTCAGTGGCAGCAGCGTCACAAGTCACTAGACTTCCATGTACCAGCTGACCTAGGCTGCCTTCTGCCCCGGGCAAGGTCCCGAACACTTTATCCCAGGTGCTGACGCCTGGCCACTGGCCGACATGAATTTTTATCAACACAGAGGTCTGAGTGAGGGTCAGCAGGCCAGCTAGGTGAAGTGAAGGCCTGGTGGGCGGGGCTAAGGCTTCTTTGCCATCACCACGGAGACAGTCCCACCTCCAGAAGAGGGGGCGGAGCTTATGATGGGCCTGGTGACAAGACTGAGCCAATGGCAGAGATCCAGCTGGCCAGCCAAATCACACAGGGCCCTCCATTGTGACCTATGACACCTAGTGGCCACAGGATTTGAGCACACCCTGGGAAAGGCTACGCAGCCACAAGGGAGCCCCTGGTGCCGACTGGTTCATGGTACTGGCAGAGCAGGCCAGGTACCTCCTTCCCACTTTCCTGAGGATATCAGTACGCAAGGCATCACCACTCGGCATCTCTTGCCTCTCTCTGTCTCTCTCTGGATGTGTTCATTCTCTGAAATCTCTTCCTTCTCCCCCTGAGTCACTTCACACCTTGGAGTGCCTGACAGAGTACCTAGAGACGAAAGAGCCAAGAAGGAGGGCCTCTAGGTGTACTGGTTGCCCACGGGCAGAGAAGATCTGGCAGTCTATCTGGAAGGTCTAGAGAGTAGAGATTGATTGGGGAGCTACATCACGGGCGGACCCTGGCCAGGTGAAACTTGTTCACATGTCACAGCCTCCCCAGAGACTAATAATTCCGCTGATAACGTTGTATGGAAGTACCCAGGTGAGTGCGATGGGCAGAAAACTTTGACACATACCTGCCAGAGGCCTACCCTGGGTCTGAGGAGTCCACACTGGTCTCCAGTGACTCATCATCTCAGCACACACTTTGCCTGCACACATGGAATCCGCCTCTCTCCACGAATGCCTTCACCTGCTAGGAAACACAGGATGTCACTCAGCCAAAGGAGAGCACAGGCAAAGTCAACTGATGCCCCCATTTTCAACATTTTGCCCTCTGCTTGTACACAGCCTCCGGTGGCACACTGCATGTGTGTCACTTCTCTGAAAAGAACACCGAAATTCAGGCGTCCAGGGCCCCAGCAGTCCAGATTCTGTGGATGGCGGCCTATGGTTCACGACTTTGCCACGTACAAGATGTAGGCCGTGGCCCTAGGCTGGCTCTGCTAGAGCTCCACGACCTCAGCTATTTTCCCCGACCTTTGACCCATGCCCTCGTGAGTGTGTGATGTCTACTTATAGTTCTCCTCTGACCACTGTGAATCCGCCTCCTGAGGATACGTGAGCGTGGACATCAACATCTATCACTGTTTGCAGTGTCACAGGTCACTAGGAGTCTAGGCTCAGGCTGACCTTGGCTGTCTTCTGCCCCGCCAGGAGCCTAATCCTTCAAAGG
Organism: Elephas maximus indicus; assembly: GCF_024166365.1. Taxonomy (NCBI): domain Eukaryota; kingdom Metazoa; phylum Chordata; class Mammalia; order Proboscidea; family Elephantidae; genus Elephas; species Elephas maximus. The sequence goes on from NC_064842.1 coordinate 64,665,378, forward strand.
TAATGAGGACACTTGGTCACTGGCCGACATCCTTTCTTTCATCCACACAGTGGTCTCGATGAGAGTAAAGAGGCCAGGTAGGCCAGGTGAAGGCTGAGTGCGGGGCGTAAGGTTTTTCTCGTAATCAGCTTGGAGACAGCCACCGGAAGGCTGGGCGGAACTTCTGACGGGGACGGGTTACAAACACTGAGCCCATAGGAGAGGTCCAGCCTAACCCGCCGGTTCCGCAGAGCCCTCCATTTTACCCATGGATACACAACGGCCCCTCTGTCTTTGACCACAAAATCAAGGGCACCCAGGGAATATCTTCACAGTAGGTAACCGTTGATGTGGACAGGTTCGACACACTGGGATAGCAGGGAAGTATCTCTGTTCCACTTATGCTAGAATATCAGTATTCATGGCGCCCTTCCTCAGCATCTATGACCCCTCTCTGTATGTGGTCATTCAGAGAAATCTCTTCATTCTACCTCTGAGACACATCACAAGTACGAGGGGCCTGAGAGAGAGCCTGGAGATGAAACGGAGGAGGCTTCTGGCTGTACCACTTTCCCATGGGCAGACAATAGCAGGTAGTCTCTCTGCAATGTCTTAGCTGTTGTTGATTGACATGAGGAATAAAGTAGGGTGGACCCTGGCCAGTTGTAGCTTGTGGGCAGATGCAAGTTCTCAGGCGAGGAATAATTCCTCTGCTGCTTTGTATGGTGAAACCAACCCCCCCCCCCAATGGGAAGGGCAGAGAACATTGACCCACACCTGCCAGGGGACTTTCCTGGGACTAAAGATCCCAACCTGGTCTCTACGTCGTCACCCTCTCAGCACACACCTTTCCTGCACACATAATCCTGCCTTTTCCGTCAGTGCCTCATCCTACTAGGAAAAAAAGCATTCCGCTCAAAAAGACAATGCCAGGAAAATCGAGGAGACACTGCCATTTTCCAAATTTTTGCTTTCTACCCATCCCCGCCTCCGGTCAAAAGCTGCGTATGCGGCCGGGCTCCGAAGGCAAGGCCGAAATCCCGGCAGCCTGGGCCCCAGCAGTCCAGTGGTTTATGGACGTGGGGACATGGATGACCTGTTTGCCACATATAGAAAATGAACATTCAATATAGAACACATAGTATGGAATAGAGAATACAGGAAATATAGAATATAGAAGAATATAGAATATTGAGCATAGAATATATAATGTAGAATAAAAAACATAGATTAGGAAATAAAGTATAAATGACGCAGAACATAAAATATATTTTATAGAATACAGAAGACAATAGAATATAGATTGTAAAGTACAGAATTCACAATATAGAGGAAAACAGAATATAGAAGAATATAGAATATAGGACAAATGTAGAATATGGAATACAGAAATATATAGTATATAAAAAGATAGAATATGGAAGAACAGACTATACAATAGAGAATATAGATGAATTTAAAATATAGAATGTAGAATATATAATATGTAATACAAAATATGCAATATAGAATATAGAACAATATTGTATGAAGAAAAATATAGAATATAGAACATCGAATATAGAGTATGGAATATAGAATGTACAAAAATACAGAATGTAGAAAAACATCCAAGAACACAGATCATAGAATACAGAGACTTTAAAATATAGAGTTTGATACATAGAACACTGAGTATACAATACAGAATATAAAAGAACTTTGAAAATAGAAGGATATAGTGTATAGAGGATTTGGAATAAAGAAGAGTATAGAATATACATTATAGAAGAACATAGCATAAAGAATACAGAATATAGAAGAAAACAGAATATAAATTCAGAATATAGAATACAGAAGAATATAAAATGTACAATGTAGAATAGCGATTATAGAATGCAAACTATAGAATTAAGAATATAGGAGAATATAAATTACAGAATATAGACTATAAATTACACAATATACATGATTATGGAAAATACAATGTAGAATGTAAAGTGTAGAATATAGGAGAAAATGGAATACAGAATATACAAGAATATGGAATGTTGAATATAGTATCAAGAATATGGAATATAGAATACACAAAAATATAGTATATGTAAAATATAGAAAATAGAAGATTGAATATAGAACATAGAATATAGAAAAATCTAGAATACAGAATCTAGAAGAATATAGAATGTAGAATTTAGAATACAGAATGTAGACTATGGAAGATTTTAGAATATAAAACATAGAATATACAGTATAGAATACAGAATATGGAATATACAACCTAGACTATAGAAAAATATAGAAATAAAATATAAAAGAATATAGAACATAGAAGAATGTAGAATAGAGAATACGGAATAGACTATACAAGAGAATATTAGATTATAGAAGAATATAGAGATTAGAAGGCATAATGTACAATAAAAATATAAAAGATAGAATTCAGAAAAATTTAGAACATAAAATGTAGAATATACAAGAAAATAGAATATAAAATTTAGAATGGAGAACATGGAATATGGAATAGAGTATAGAGAAGAATAAAGAATATTGAAAAATTTAAAATACAGAATGCAGACTGTAGAATATTGAATATAGAATTTAGAATGTACAATATAGAATATAGCAGATAGAAGAATATAGATTATAAGTGAAGAATATAGAAGAGTATAGAATGCAGAACATAGAAGAATACAGAATGCAGAATGTAGGATATAGAATAAGGAATATAGAATGTAGAATACAGAAGAATATAGTATATAAAAATACAGAATATAGAACATTGAATATGGAATATAAAATACAGAGCATGAAATAGAGAAATAGAAAAAACAGAATAGAGATAAATATAGACTATAGAATAGAGTATGTACAAAGTAGAATTCAGAATATAAAATATAGAACATAGAATATAAAGGAATATAGATTATAGAATATAGAAGATTCTGGAATATAGAATGTAGAATTAAATATAGAATATGCGAGATGGAATATAAGAGAATATAGAATGCAGAATATAGTATACAGAATATGCAATATGGAATATAGAATACAGAAAATTATAAAATATATAGACTATAGAAAAAAATTGAATATAGAATACAGACAATGGAATATAGAAAAATATAGAATATAAAACAGAATAAAAATATACATAATGTACAGAATAAACATTACAGAATATAGAAGATTACAGAATGTAGAACGTAGAATGTAAAATACAGAATACACAATATAGAAGAATATATGATACAGACTATGGAAGAATATAGAATACAGAAAATTATATAGAAAAGTATAGAATACAGAAAAAGAACACTGAATATGCAACACGGAGTATGGAATATAGAATATAGAAGAATATAGAATACAAAATATAGAATATGAAATAAAGCATAAAGAACACAGAATATAGAAGAATATAGATTACAGAATATAGAAGATAATGGAATATAGAATATAAAATGCAGAATATACAATATAGAAGAATATAGAGTACAGAATATAGAGTACAGAATATAGACGAATATAGAAGGAAGAATGAAGAATATGGAATATAGAATACAGAAAAATATAGTATGTAGAAAAATATAGAACATAGAAGAATATGGAAGAATATAGAACATAGAATATGGAAGAATTTAAAATATACAATGCAGAAAGTAGAATATGGAATATGAAATGTGCAATATAGAACATAGAGGAATAGTGTATGTAGAAAAATATAGAATATAGAACATCGAATAGAGTATGGAATACAGAATATAGAAAAATATAGAATACAGAAGAACATAGATTATAGAATGTAAAGAATTTCAAATATAGAATATGGAACATAGAACACTGAAGATAGAATACAGAATATAAAAGAACTTTGAAAATAGAAGAATATAGTGTATAGAGGATTTGGAATAAATAAGGATATAGAATATAGCATAGATAACAGAATATAGAAGAACACAGAATATATGTTTAGAATATAGAATACAGAAGAATATAAAATGTACAATGTGGAATACAGATTACAGAATGCAAAGTATAGAATGAAGAATATAGGAGAATATAGATTATAGAATATAAAAGATTGTAAATTATACAATACAGAAGATTATGGAATATAGAATGTACAGTGTAAAATATAGAATGTAGGAGAATATGGAATATAGAAGAACATAGAATGTTGACTATAGTATCAAGAATATGGAATACAGAATACACAAAACATAGTATATGTAAAAATATAGAAAATGGAAGATTGAATACAGAACATAGAATATAGAAGAATATAGAATACAGAATGTAGAATATAGAAGATTTTAGAATATAGAATGTAGAATATACAATATGGGATATAGAATACAGAAGAATATAGTATAGAGAAAAATACAGAATATACAACATAGAACATCGAATATAGAATACAGAGTATGGAATATAGGATATAGGAAAATATAGAATATAGAAGAACATAGAATTTAGAATGTGGAATATGGAATATAGAAGAATTTGGAATATAGAATATGGAATATACAATACAGGGTATTAATAGAGAATATAGAAAAGTATAGAATAGAGATAAATATAGAATAGAGTATGTACAAAGTACAATACAGAATATAAAATATAGAATAAAGAACATAGAATATAGAAAAATATACATTACAGAATATAGAAGATTCTGGAATACAGAATAAAAAATTTTTTTTAATAGAAGATGGAATATAAGAGAATATAGAATGTAGAATATAGTTTACAGAATATACAATATGGAATATAGAATACTGAAAATTATAAAAAAATATAGACTATAGGAAAAAACATTGAATATAGAATACAGACAATGGAATATAGAAAAATATAGAATTTAGAATATAGAATGTAGAATACAGAATATAAAATATAGAATAAAAAATACATAATATACAGAATATACATTCTACAATATAGAAGATTATGGAATATAGAATGTAAAATACAGAATATACAATATAGAACAACATATGGTACAGACTATAGAAGAATATAGAATGTAGAATATAGAATACAGAAAATTATACAGAAAAATATAGAATATAGAAAAAGAACATTGAATACAGAACACAGAGTATGGAACATAGAATATAGAAGAATATACAATGTAGAATACAAAATATAGAATATGAAATAAAGCATAAAGAACACAGAATATAGAATATAGATTATAGAATATAGAAATAATGGAATATAGAATGTAAAATACCGAATCTACAATATAGAAGAATATAGAATTCAGAATATAGAATATAGAAGGAAGAATGTAGAATATGGAATGTAGAATACAGAAAATTATAGTATATAGAAAAATATAGAATATGGAAGGAAAAGAATTTAGAATGTAGAATACAGAACATAGAATATGGAAGAATTTAAAATATACAATGTAGAATATAGAATATGGAATATAGAAGAATATTGTATGTAGAAAAATATAGAATATAGAATACAGAGTATGGGATATAGAATATACAAAAATGTAGTACATAGAAGAACATAGATTATAGAATATAGAGAATTTAAAATATAGAATATGGAACACAGAACACTGAAGATAGAATACAGAATACAAAAGAACTTTGAAAATAGAAGAATATAGTGTATTCTATATTTTACATTCTACATTCCATAATTTTCTATATTTTATAATCTGTATTCTATAGTCTTTATTCTATATTTTATATTCTGTTTTCTGTATTCTACTTTCTATATTCTAAACTCTGTATTACATGTTCTTGTATAATCTATATTCTGTATTGTATAGTCTTCTACTGTGTATATTCTTCTATAATGTATATTCTATATTCTTCTGTATTCTATATTCTAATTCTTCTATATTCTCTATTCTTCCATATTGTGTATTCTACATTCTACTATATTCTTTTTCTTGTATTTTCTATAGCCTTCTCTATTCTATATTCTTCTATATTCTAAATTTATATTCAATATTCTTCTATATTCTGTATTTTATATTCTTCCGTAATGTATATTCTATAATCTATATTCTTGTTTATATTCTTCTGTATTCCATATTCTTGTATATTCTATATTCTACTATTTTCTATATTCTTTTACATTCTGTATTCTATCTTCTGTTCTGTGTTCTATGTTCAGTTTTCTATGTACTATTTCCTTCTATATTCCATATTCTATATTCTAAATTCTTCTATATTCTATATTCCACATTCTAAATTCTATGTTCTCCTATATTCTATATTTTCCTATATCCTATATACCATACTCTCTATTCTCTATTCGATGTTCTATATTTCTCTATACTATATTCTTCTGTATTCTATATTCCATATTGTATAGTCTACATTTTAAAATCTTCTATATTCTACATTCTATATTAAACATTTGACATTTTTCTATATTCTATATTTTTTTATATTCAATCTTCTATTTTCTATATATTTACATATACTATATTTTTGTGTATTCTATATTCTTTATACTGCATTCAACATTCTATATTCTTGCCTGCGGGACCCCGTTCAGGCCTATTCTTGCCTACAGGGCTCCTCTATTCTGGCCTCTTCTTGCCTGTGGGATTCTCCCTTCGGGCCTGTTCTCCCCTGCGGGACTCTGCCTTAGGGCCTATTCTTGCCTGCGGGGCTCCTCTATTGGGGCCTGTTCTTGCCTTCCGGATTCTGTTGGGGCCTATTCTTGGCTACAGAAATCTCCGTTCTGGGCTATTCTTTCCTGCAGCACTCTCCGTTCAGGTCTATTTTTGCCTGCGGGACCCTGTTCAGGCCTATTCTTGCCTACAGGGCTCCTCTAACCTGGCCTGTGGGAATCTCGGTTCGGGCCCATTCTTACCTGCAGAACTCTCTCTTCGGGCCTCATCTTGCCTGCGGGAGCATCCTTTCGTTCCTCCTCTTGCCTGCGGGGCTCTTCTATTCAGGCCTGTTTGTGCCTACGGAGCTCCGTTATTCAGGCCTGTTTGAGCCTGCGGGCCTCCGTTATTCGGGCGTGTACGTGCCTGCGGGGCTCCGGCATTTGTGCGTGATCCTGTGTGGCGGGTTCCGCTATTCGGGTGTTCGTACGTGCGGGACTCCTCTATTAGGGCATGTTCTTGCTTTCCGGATTCTGTTGGGGCCTATTCTTGGCTACAGAAATCTCCGTTCTGGCCTGTTCTTGCCCGCGGCACTCTCCGTTTGGGCCTATTCTTTTCTGCGGGACTCTCCGTTCAGGTCTATTTTTGCCTGCGGGACTCTGTTCAGGCCTATTCTTGCCTACAGGGCTCCTCTATTCTGGCCTGTGGGAATCTCTGTTCGGGCCTTTTCTCGGCTGTGGGACTCTCCTTTCGGGCCTGTTCTCAACTCCAGGCTTCCCTATTCGGGCCTATTCTTGCCTGTGGAACTCTGTCCGGGCCTATTCTTGCCTGCGGGGCTCCTCTCTTCAGGCCTATTCTTGCCCGCGGGACTGTGTAAAGGCCTTTTCTTGCCTGCTGGGCTCCAATTCGGGCCTATTCTTGCCTGCGTGAGTCCCAATTCGGGCCTATTCTTGCCTGTGTGAGTCCCAGTTCGGGACTATTCTTGCCTGCGGGACTGTCCTTTCAGGCTTCCCCTTGTCTGCAGGGCTCCTCTATTCAGGCCTCTTAGTGCCTGTGGAGCTCCGTTATTCAGGCCTTTTCCTGCGTGCGGGGCTCCGCTATTTGGGCCTGTTCTTGCCTGTGGGGCTTCTCTATTAGGGGATATTCTTGCCTGCGGGACTCTCCATTAGGGCCTATTCTTGCCTGCGGGACTCTCCATTTGGGCGTATACTTGCCTGCAGAACTCTCCGTTCCGGCCTATTCTTCCCCGCCTTACCTGCGGGGCTTCGCCATACCTGCGGGGCTCCGCTATTCGGGCCTGTTGGTGCATGCGGGCTACCCTACAGGACTATACGATACAGAATATAGATTATAGAAGAACATAGAATACAGAATTTGGAATATAGAAAATAGAATGTAGAATACAGAATATAAAATGAAGAGTATTGGTTATGGATTATAGAATATAGAAAATTATGAAATGTAGAATGTAAAATATAGAAGAATATAGAATGCATACTATAGAAGAATACAGAATGTAGAATATAGAATATGGAACATAGGATATACCATACAGAAAAACAGTATATAGAAAGATAAACAATATAGAACGTAGAACTTTAAATATACAATATAAAATACAGAGAATGGAATATAGAACCTAGATTATGGAAGAATATAGAAATAGAATATAAAAGAATTTAGAATGTAGAGTATAAAATATAGAATATAGAAGAATTTAGAACGTAGAATATAGAATATGGATTATAGAATATAGAGGAATATAGTATATAGAAGAACATAGAAGATACAATACAGAACATAAAAGAAAAAATATAGAAAAATATAGAGTATAGAAGAATAAGGAATATGGAAAATAGGAGAATGTAGAATATAATTATAGAAGAATGTAAAATATTGAAAAATATAGAATACAGAATATAGGAAAACATAGAGCATAAATTTAGAAGATATAGGATACAGAATGCAGAATATAGAAGAATAAAGAATATAGATGACAGACTACAGAATATAGAAGATAGAATGTAGAAGAAAATAGAATATTGACAAACGGAATATAGGGTATAGGATATACAGTATTGAAGAATAGAGAATAAAGTAGAAAAATACAGATGACAAAATATAGAAGAATATAGAATGTAGAATAGAGAATACAAGAGAATAGATAACAGAAGAATATAGAATATAGAGATTAGAAGGTAGAATATACATAAAAATATAGAATTCAGAAAAAAATTAGAATATAAAATGTAGAATATAGAATATAGAAGAAAATGGAATGGAGAATGGAGAACATAGAATATGGGATAGGGAATAGAGAAGAATAAAGCATATTGAAAAATTTAGAATATAGAGTGTAGACTAGAATATTGAATATAGAATTTAGAATGTACAATATGGAATATAGCAGGTAGAATATAGATTACAACAGAAGAATATAGAATGTAGAATAAGAATGTAGAAGAGTATAGAATACAGAACAGAAGAATATAAAATGCAGAATGTAGAATATAGCATATGGAATATAGAATGTAGAATACAGAAGAATATAGGATATAAAAAATATAGAATATAGAACATCGAATATGGAATATAGAATACAGAGTATGGAATATAGAATATAGAATAGACAAATATAGAATGTAGAATAGAGTACATACAAAGTAGAATTAAAGAACATAGAAAACAGAAGAATATAGAATATAGAATATTCTCGAATATAGAATTAAATATAGAATATAGAAGATGGAATATAAGAAAATATAGAATGTAGAATATAGTTTACAGAATATGCAATATGGAATATAGAATACAGAAAATTATGAAAAACAGAATATAGAAAACAACATTGAATATAGAATATAGACAATGGAATATAGAAAAATATAGAATTTAGAATACGGAAAGTAGAATACAGAATATAAAATATAGAAAAAAATACATAATATAGAGAATATACAATATAGAAGATTATGGAATATAGAATGTAGAATGTAAAATACAGAATTTACAATATAGAAAAATATATGATACAGACTATAGAAGAATATAGAGTAAAAAATGAAGAACATAGAATACAGAAAATTGTATAGAAAAATATAGAAAAAGAACATTGAATATAGAACACAGAGTATGGAATATGTAATATAGAAAATATAGAGTATAGAGTATAGAAAAATATAGAATGTAGAATACAGAATATAAAACAAAGGGTAAAGAACACAGACTATAGAAGAATATAGATTATAGAATATAGAAGATAATGGAATATAGAATTTAAAATACAGAATATACAATATAGAAGAATGTAGAATACAGAACATAGAATATAGAATATAGAAGGAAGAATATAGAATATGGAATAGAGAATACAGAAAAATATAGTATATAGAAAAATATAGACTAGAAGTATATGGAAGAATATAGAATTTAGAATGTAGAATATAGAACACAGCATAGAATATGGAAGAATTTAAAATATACAATGCGGAATGTAGAATATGGAATATGAAATATAGAATATAGAAGAATAGTGTATGTGGCAAAACAGAATATAGAACATCAAATATAGAATATACAAAAATATAGAATATAGAAGAACATAGATTGCAGAATATAGAGAATTTAAAATATAGAATATGGAACATAGAACACTGAAGATAGAATACAGAATATAAAAGAACTTTGTAAACAGAACAATATAGTGTATAGAGGATTTGGAATAAAGAAGAATATAGAATATACATTATAGAAGAATATAGCATAAAGAATACAGGATATAAAAGAAAATAGAATATAAATTTAGGATATAGAATGCAGAAGAATATAAAATGTACAATGTAGAATACAGATTATACAATGCAAAGTATACAATGAAGAATACAGGAAAGTATAGAATATAGAAGATTATAAATCATACAATTTAGAAAATAATGGAATATAGAATGTACAATGTAAAATATAGAATATAGGAGAACATAGAATACGGAATATAGAAGAATATAGAATATACAAGGGTATGGAAAATACAAGAAAAAGAATATAGTAGAATGTAGAATACAGAATATTGAAGAATACAGAATATGGAATAGAGAATATAGAAGAATTAGGATATAGAATACAGAATATACATTATAGAAGAATGTACACAGTAGAAGACTATACAAGAGAGAATATAGATTACTGAAGAACATAGAATACAGAATATAGAATGTAGACTACAGAATATAAAATATAGAATAAAGACTATAGAATATAGAATACAGATTGTAGAATACAGAGAATTATGGAATGTAGAATGTAAAATATAAAAGAATACAGAATTTAAAAGAATATAGAATGTAGAATATGGAACATAGAATATACCACACAGAAAAATATAGTATATATAAAAATAAAGAATATAGAACATAGAACTTTGAATATACAATAGAGAATACAGAGTATGGAATATAGAACCTAGAATATGTAAAAATATAGAAAGAGAATATAAAAGAATATAGAACATAGGAGAATATAGAATATAAAATACAGAATATAGAATGTAGAAGAATTTAGAACATAGAACATAGAATATAGAGGAATATAGTATATAGAAGAACATAGGACATAGAAAATACAATGCAGAATATAAAAGAATATAGAGTATAGAAGAATATGGAATATGGACAATAGAAGAATGTAGAGTATAATTATAGAAGAATATAGGAAACTGAAAAACAGAATATAGGAAAATATAGAGCAAAAATTTAGAATATAGAAGATATAGGATATAGAATGCAGAATATAGAAGAATACAGAATATAGATGACAGACTACAGAAAATAGAAGATAGAACGTAGAAGAAAATAGAATATGGACAAATATGGAATATAAGGTATCGGATATACACTATTGAAGAATATAGAATAAAGAAAGTAGAAGAATATAGATTACAGACTATAGAAGAATATAGAATGTAGAATAGAGAATATGGAATAGAGAATACAAGAGAATATTAGATTACAGAAGAATATAGAAGGTAGAATAAACACTAAAAAATATAGAATATAGAAGAATATAGAATTCAGAAAAATTTAGAATAGAACATGTAGAATATAGAAGAAAATGGAATATAGAATGTAGTATAGAGAACATAGAATGTGGAATAGAGTATAGAGAAGAATAAAGAATATTACAAAATTTAGAATATAGAATGTAGACTGTAGAATATTTAATATACAATTTAGAATGCACAATATAGAATATAGCAGAAGAATATAGATTATAAGAGAAGAATATAGAATGTAGAATAAGAATGTAGAAGAGTGTAGAATGCAGAACATAGAAGACTATAGAATATAGAATGTAGAATATAGAATATGGAATATAGAATATAGAATACAGAAGAATATAGTATATAAAAAATATTGAATATAGAATATGTGATATAGAATACAGGGTATGGAATAGAGAATATAGAAAAATATAAAATAGAGATAAATATAGAATAGAGTATGTACAAAGTAGAATACAAAATATAGAATATAAAATATAGAATAAAGAACATAGAATATAGAAGAATATAGATTATAGAATATTGAAGATTCTGGAATATAAAAAAATAAAAAATATTTTTTTTGTAGAATTAAATATAGAAGATAGAATATAAGAGAATATAGAATGTAGAATAGAGTATACATAATATGCAATATGGAATATAGAATACAGAAAATTATTAAAAATATAGACTATAGAGAAAAATGAATATAGAATACAATCAATGGAATATAGAAAATACAGAATTTAGAAAATAGAATGTAGAATACAGAATATAAAATATAGAATAAAAATACATAATATAGAGAATATACATTCTAGAATATAGAAGATTATGGAATATAGAATGTAGAATGCAAAATACAGAATATATAATATAGAACAACATGGTACAGACTATAGAAGAATATAGAATGTAGAATATAGAATACAGAAAATTATAGAATATAGAAAAAGAACATTGAATACAGAACACAGGATGGAATATAGAATATAGAAGAATATAGAATGTAGAATACAAAATATAGAATATAAATAAAGCATAAAGAACACAGAATATAGAAGAATATAGATAATAGAAGATAATGGAATAAGAATATAGAATGTAAAACAAAATATACACTATAGAAGAATATAGAATACAGAATATAGAAAAATATAGAATATAGAAGGAAGAATGTAGACTATGGAATATAGAATACAGAAAAATACAGTATATAGAATATAGAAGAATATGGAAGAACATAGAAGAAAGAATTTAGAATGTAGAATACAGAATATAGAGCATAGAATATGGAAGAATTTAAAATATACAATGTAGAATATGGAATATGAAATATGGAACATAGAAGAACATTGTATGTAGAAAAATATAGAATGTAGAACATCAAATATAGAATGCAGAGTATGGAATATAGAATATACAAAAATATAGAATATAGAAGAACATAGATTATAGAAAATAGAGAATTTGAAACATAGAATATGGAACATAGAACACTGAAGATAGAATACAGAATATAAAAGAACTTTGAAAATAGAATATAGTGTATTCTTCTATATTTTACATTCTACATTCCATAATTTTCTATATTTTATAATCTGTATTCTATAGGCTTTATTCTACATTTTATATTGTGTATTCTACATTCTACTTTCTATGTTCTAAATTCTGTATTATGTGCTCTTGTATAATCTATATTCTGTATTGTATAGTCTACTGTGTATATTCTTCTATAATGTATATTGTATATTCTTCTGTATTCTATATTCTAATTCTAAACATCCCCACATAACCCTGCTCACCTGGAACCATTGATGAGAGTTTCCAGACAACTCATCTGGGAACCAGCAACCCAGATACCCCAAACCCAACCACCCTGCTATCAGCAGAGCACACACACAGCACCCAACCCCAAAACTAGGAAGATCACCCACTGCACCCACAGCCAGGGTCTAGCTGGACAGACAAACACACCACCTCAACAGAAACACCACCTATATCCTCAACAGCCCCACGAGAGACCCACACTCACACATGCAGTCATTCCTCCACCAACCCCGAGAAAGGTAGTGAGAGCATCAAAATGGCAAAATTAGAGACCAGAGCAAAACACAGGCCCAGCCTACTTGGATATATCAAAACAAAACAAAATTTCAGGGTTCAACAAACACACAGTAAATAAATACATATAATAATTTCTTGATGCTTCGGAAACAACAGACAATATCAAATCACAAAAAGAAGCAGGACAAGATGGAGTCAGCAAGCGACTGAAATAAAGAACAAAAAAACTGCCGGGGGTAAGAAACAGCCTGTGAAAACACAGGCAAAACCAAGAAAAATATAGACAAAATCAAGGAAGGCACTGACAAAATGAAAGAAAGCAACAAACAAAGAAAAAAAACATTGTTGTCAAGTTGTTTACAACTCATAAAAGTGATAAAGAATTCAGGAAAACAATATAAAAACGAAACAACTAGAAACCATACAAAAACATCAACTAGAAAGCCAAAAGATTAAGAATAAAATTTCAGAAACAGACAACTCAAAAGAAGGATATAGGACCAGAATTGAAGCAATAGAAGACAGATTAGTGAAATTAAAGAAAAGTCCCTTGATACCAATTTGTTTGAGGAAAAATCAGAAAAAAGAATGAAGAAATCCTAATAATTATGTGGGACACTATCAAGAGGAAAAACTTGCATATGATAAGAGATCCAATGGATGGGGCAGGGGTGCAATGCAAAACACAGAGACAATTGTCAAATAATCCTGGCAGAAAACTTCGCTATCTATCATCATGAAAGACAAGAAGATACTCATCCAAGAAGCGCAATGAACCCCATACAGGATAGAGCCCAAAGAAAGTCACCAAGACTTATAAACAAATGTGCAAAAAAAAAAAGGACCAAAGACAAACAAAGAATCCTGAGATCAGCTAAGGAAAAATAAAGTCACCTATCTACAAAGGGGAACCAATAAAACTAATCTCCAACTATGTAGCTAAAACCACGTAGGCAAGAAGACAGTGGGAAGACCTATATAAAAGGTCGAAAGTAAAAAAACACAAAAAACAAAAAAAACTCAGCAATTCTATATTAAGTAAAAATGTCTCTCAAATACAGTGGCAACATTAGAATATTTCCAGATACGCAGAAATTAAGGGAATTTGTAAAAACCAGACCAAACTTACAAGAAATATTAAAGAGAGTCCTTCGAATAGAGAACCAAAAACATTAAACAATAATCTGATATTTGGACGCAGGACAGACCACCCAGATACCAACCCAAATAAAGAATTTTAAAAATAAAACAAAGCTAAAAGGCTAAAAACAGGGAACCAAAGACATCCATATGTAAACGATGACATCAAAACAAAAAAGACGGAATGAATGGTGTAGTTATAGAACTTTCATATGGAGAGGAAGCCAAAGTGATATCAATACATAAAAGACTGTTTTAAACTTAGGAAGATAACAGTAAATTTCAAGGTAATGACATAGAGGAGGACTGGTGGTGCATTGGTTAAGTGCTCAGCTGCTAACCAAAATGTCATTGCACTGAAAGTCTTACCTAAAGAAATATGGAAAAAGAAAGAAACAAAGGACCTCCAAATTGGAAGGAAGAAGCAAAATTTTCCCTATACACAGATGAGATGAACGTATACGTAGAAAACTCCAAGGATTCCACAAAAAAACTACTGGAACTAATAGAAGGATTCAGCAAAGTAGCAGGGTACAATATCAACATATAAAAAATCAGTTGGATTCCTCTACATCAACAAAGAGAACTTCAAAAAGTAAATCACAAAAAGAATGCCATTTATAATAGCCCCCCCAAATGATAAAATACTTGGGAATAAATCTAACCAAGGATATAAAAGACCTATACAAAGAAAATTACAAAATGCTACTGCAAGAAACCAAGAGACCTATATAATTGGAAGAAAAAAAAATGCTCATGGATAGGAAGACTCAACACCATAAAAAAGTCAATACTACCTGAAGTGATCTACAAATATAATGCAATACCGATGCAAATTGCAACAGCATTCTTTAATGAGATGGAAACACTAATCACCAATCCAATGCGAAAAGGAAAGAGGCCTTGGATAAGTTAAGTGCTACTAAAGAAGAACAAGGTAGAAAGAAGGCCTCGCACTACTGAAAACCTACTATACAGGCATGGCAATCAAAACAGACTGGTATTTGTACAATGACAAACACACAGACCGATGGAAGAGAATTTAGAACACAGATGTAAATCCGTCCAGCTATGGGCCGCTGATTTTTGACAAAGGGCCGAATTTTTTTAAATTGGGAAAAGACAGTCTCTAACAAATGGCACTGGCAAAACTGAATGTCCATCTGTAGAAAAAATGAATCAGGACCCATACTTCACATCATAAACAAAAACTAACTCAAAATGGATCAAAGACCTAAATATAAAACCTAAAACAATAAGGATTTCGTTTTACTTGTTTCAGCAATCAACTTCCATGGAAGCAGCAGTGGGCAAATCTGCTACAAAAGACCTCCTTAAAGTGTTAAAAAGCAAGGATGTCACCTTGAAGACTAAGGTGCCCCTGACCCAAGCAATGAAAGCTGGATGATGAGTAAGGAAGACTGAAGAAAAATTGGCATCTGTTGGTGAAGAATGGCCTGCCAAAATAAGGAACAAATCTGCCTTGGAAGAAGTACAGCCAGAATGCTCCTTAGAAGCAAGGATGGTGAGACTTCATCTCATATACTTTGGGCATGTTGTCAGGAAGGATCAGTCTCTGGAGAAGGACATCATCCTTGGGAAAGAATAGGGTCAGTGAAAAAGAGGAAGGCCCTCAACAAGATGGACTGACATGGTGGCTGCAACAATGGGCTCACGTATAGCAATGATCGTGAGGATGGCACAGGATCGGGCAGGGTTTCCTTTTGTTGTGCATAGGGTGGCTATGAGTCAGAAATGACTCGAGCGCACCTAGCAAAAACAACAACAACAATAAGGAGATAGAAATTATAACGAAGTACCGAATACAAATTAACATTAATCTTTCCCAAACTCTTGCAAAAGAAAATAGTAGGGAACACTTTGTAACTGATTCTATGATGACATAATCACCCTGATACCAAAGCCAAAAAAACCCACAATATCCCTTATGAATATGAATGCAAATCTTCAACAGAGTACTAACAACCCAAATCCAGCAGCAAAATACTAGCAAACCAAACATAGCAGCATATTGAAAAGACTATAAACCATGTTCCAGTGGAACTCGTCCCACAAATGCAAGAGTTGTTAAGCATAAATATCAATTAATTAAGAAAATGAAGGAAAAATGATTTGATTAATGAATGCAGAAACATCATTTGACAAAATCCAAGACCCTTTCATGATAAAATCATTCAACAAACTAGAAATGTAAGGAAACTACATGTATCTGATTAAGGACACTTATGAAATACCCACAGCTAACATCACACGCATTGGTGAAAGGCTACAAGTTTTCCCCTAACATCAGGAACAAGACAAGGATGCCTGATTTCATAACTCTTATTCTACATTTTTCTGGAAATACTAGACAGAAAAGTTAGGCTAAAATTTTTTTTTAAAGGCATTTGAATTTGGAAAGAAGTAAAATTTTTCCTATTCAAGATGACAAGATCTTATACATAGAATATCCTAAGGAATTCTCTCTCTTTCTCTCTCTCTCTCACATACACACACCCACAAATATACAATACAAATAAAAAATAAAAAGAAGCTATTAGATTTAATATACAAATTCAACAGAATGGTAGGCTATCAGATCAACACACAAAAATACAGTTCTGGAAAGCCAAATTGTTATTATTTATCTGTTTATTTATCCATCTATTTAGTGATTTGTTGATATAGCTATCTCTTTAACTACTTATTCATCTATTCATTCATTCATATGTCAGTTTTTCTGTATGCCTGTCCATCCATCCATCCATCCACCCATCCACCCATCCACCCATCCACCCATCCACCCATCCACCCATCCACCCATCCACCCAACCACCCACCCATCCACCCACCCATCCACCCATCCACCCGTACATCCATCCATGCATGTGTTCATTCATTTATTTATCTCTCTCTCTCTGTTTACTTATTACCCTTTGAGCTTCACATTTCTTCAACACCAAACTTCAAATTGACCTGGATTTTAAGGGAAAAAAGATGTCAATGACTTCTTAATTATGCCTATGGGAAAAATTGATTCACTTGATTAGTTTTCTTCATGACACGTTTGCTTTAAATCTGCTTTAAATTACTTCTCATTAAGCTTGATCCAAAAAAATTGGATGATCTTTTCTTTCTTTTTTTTCCTTATTTGTATGAATTTAAAGAGCTTAAATTTGGAGGAAAAGAGACTTAATGATTCTCTCTTGGTTCACTATTTGGGCCCAAGCACCCATGTGTATAGACTCAGTGCTTCTCAGGTGGTGGCAAAAACATTCATTTGCCCTGTGTTGGCTATTAGGTAGGAAGGCTGCCCCTGGCTGGAAGGAGGTCAGCCCTCAACAGTGATCATGTTGTTGGGAGAGTCTTTGAACCTGAGCAGAGAGAGCAACTATAGATAGAGAGTTTATTTAAGTAATTCTCAGTGCAGAGAGTTTGTTCTATTTTTGTTTGTTGAGTTTTTAGTAGAACCATGTAACACAGGGGTGTAGAAAGCTGTTAAAAGGATTTGTGCCTGTGTTTGAGAAAAGCAGTGCAGGCAATGCTTCCATCCCTGAATCTTAGTTTATGTAAAATAATAATCAAAAAAGCAGTAAAAACAGCAGCATCAATAATAATCATCATTAAAGCTGTTTGTTGAGTGCAGCATGCTGGACAATGTTGTAAGTTGTTTGCAAGTGTTAACTAATTTACTTTTTAATAAACAATACTAGTGGTAGATGCTATTACCAGTAACACTTGAAAGTTAATAATACCTGAATCAAGAGAGCAAATACCTACTTACCTGTCCAGGACCCTTCCAAGATCATATTGATTTTATATTTGCATTTTTGTTTTCTGGTTCTAAAATCAAGTGCCAAAAACTGTACAAGTTTCACAGTATTCAAAATTTATAAATGTCACCTTGATATTGTAGGTATATTTCCAGCAGTAAACAAAAGTGAGGCAAGTGTTGACCATTCATAGGACTCAATTCTTCAGTTAAACTCTGAGACTGGTTTCCAGAATGCTTATGTTTTATCCTATGACTGACTCAATGATTGTTTGACAACTGGAGTTTCTTTGTAAGGTGTTTTAGAGAATAAGATAAAATATTTCAAATTAAGGAATAATTAAGTTATACTTATTATAAATTATAATTTATAAATTATAAAATAACATAATTGAGGAAAAATGAAGATAAGAGCTTACTGATGTGACAATCTCTGTCTGTGTGTGATAGAGTTAACCTATGTATTTTCTCTCTAAACTCTGACCTACATCACCTTTCTTCTTAAGTTATTGCACATTTCTTTTTCTGACTTGAGCACAGCAGCTGTCTTACGTCATCCCATGGAATTAGGTAAGAGAATTGGCTGGTTAAAATCCCACTTCACTTTAATTTTTCCAGATTAAATGTATCTCATTCAAATAGAACAAATTTAAGTGGGCATCATGCCAAAATCTAAATTCCTGTCTATGAACTTGGAGACATTTAAACCTTAGGGGCTGAAACATTTATATTGGATCTGTGGACTTCCAGAAAGCTGAGTCTCTTACTTCTATGGTCAAGCCAACTTGTTTATTTTGAGAATAAAATTATTGCAGTATTTAACATAATATCTCCTACATTATATAATTCTCATTATTGCATGCATATTTTGTACAGAAAAAAATCAAAGTAAATATTAGTTGATTACTAATTACGTGGAGTCTAAATCTACATGCATATTTTAAAGGTAAAATAGAGTTAACTGGTTTTTCTTTTTTTAACATTCAGTTAAGATCACTTATTTGATTTGTTTTTCACTTGAACAAATATATTTTGAGCCTTGACCCTTTGTTCTTTTTTTTTTTTCTTCCAGGAGTGTAGACACCAGGCCTCATAAAATATCACCTACAATTTCTACAATGTGCTTAATTGTGGGCTAGAGACCTAGTTCCCCCAGAAGGCCTCTGAGAAACAAAATATGAATTCCACCATGATAAGGCAGTCAGCCCATTTCTATCAAGAGGTTGAAAGCCTCATATAAGGATGAGAAAATGAGTTTGAACATTTCTTTTTTTAATAAAATTTTTCATGGTAAATGATTGAAGGCTTATTGTCTGAAGCAAAAAAACAAACAAACAAACAAAGGCAATCTTGCATACTCGTAGTGTGGTAACAGTTCCTGAAATGTGTTTCAGATTAGAGGTTTCTACAGTTTTGGATTCCTTTTCAAATCTATTTCTCTGCCACCCCGTAGAGGTGCCAAATAAAGTAGCTTGATTATTCATAATATATGCAGTTTGTCTCTGTGACTCTTTGATATATATAACCAACAAACAATATAATTTAACTTAAAACTTTGTGAAAGACAGACTTGCTGTGAGTATGTAACACTATCCCCAAGTGGGGTGACAGGAAAATCTATTTAATTTTGCAGACCCCTTCCCCAGCTTCTTACCTAATGTTTTATTTCAAATAAAATTTCCTGGGAAAATGAAACATATCTCTATATGAGACACTATATATCTCAACTGAAATAAGTTTTAAAATTAATTACTTTATATCTGGGAAAGAATGTGGATGTCTACACATCTAATGAAGAAGAATGTGCTTTTCAATGCAGTAGCTTATTCTTCAGTTTTAAAAACATGACCCGCTGGATGTGAGCAGTCTCCTTCATAACAACAACCATTCAAATCTCAAACAGCTGTTTTCGGCCACTAATTACTCTGAATTTAACCTAAAATATTACAATACCTTGGAGACTTTACTACAATTCATATCAAAAAGATCAAAATACAACTAATCTCAGGGACACTATTTAAAGGAATGTGTTTTATTTGATAAATTATGTAGAGTGGATTGTATTGGTTTTTTTTTTTTGCACACTCATTTCCTGGATTTGCATGATTTCTGGGCTGCCCAAATTATTCAGATTACATTTGAATGATTTCTGCAAAAATGAGTATCAAGGTAAGTTATGTGTGATTGATTTGACCATACATTGAATTGAAATTTTCTTGGGGCGGCAATCACAAAGCAGCAAGGGGAGAGACATTTCTTGGGAAGGTGAGATAAGGGTTAGGGTTTGAAGGTCCAGTGCAACCCCTACTGGGCAGCAAGGCCCTGCAGCTATCACTCATAGTCTTGATTGGGGTAGAAAAAACATTTCTTTCTTATTTTTGCCTTACCACTTTGCATTATGCTTAGGACATAGCCATGTTCAGGAATATTATTAGAAAGGTGAAAGGTTGTAAACTATGTAAAGTATTTCAAGCAATACAAACACCTGTTGAGAAACTTATGCAGTGGTATTAAAATATTTTGTAAATTGTTTTATTTTTAGTGAAATATATATGCTTATATGCATATGTATATATGTGTGTATATAATGTATAACTGTCTAGTTTTCATAACCGATTTTGAATACATGCACATTATCTCAACAAGTTGATGTTTTTAGTTCCTTTCTCCATTTTCATCATGTGCCCTTCATTTCAAATTTCTCCTGTATGTTTAGTGTATTTCTATAAATTACACGAGAAAAATTCCTAATATGAAACTGTTAGTTAAAAAAAAAAAAGCGGTTTCCATCAAGTCTATTCTGACTCAAAGCCACACTGTAGGACAGAGTAGAACTGCCCAGTATGGTTTCCAAGGAGCCGCTGGTGGAATCGAGCTGCAAACCTTTTGGTAAGCAGCCCTAACTCAACGACTGCGACACGTATGAATATGATCAAAGGTCATGAGAAATGATTAGCAAGTTTTGAAAAGATCTACCGTGTTTTACCAAAACTATGCTACTGCATATCTGATAACGTTGCTCACAACATTTTTGGCCTAATAATTTAATAAAGTTGTTTTGTTTAACTAGGTTTTAATATTTTTGGATTATTTCTTTATTTTAAGCCTCTATTTCATTTTCGATGTATCACTTATTTGTATATTTTTTTCTGCTTAGTCAGCTCTTTTCGTTTTTATTATTAATTTTTGGTAAATTGGATTTTATTTGTGATATTAAAATTTTTTATTTGTTCTAAGAATTTAATTTGGGGTCTTGTTTAGATTTATAATTCTTTACATGAAATTTTTGGGGGTAAAAACTACAAAATCAAAATAACGGCCCCCACCTGGTGAAATGAGCATTCCAATAGATTGGAAATTGTTGCCAGTTTTCCCATTTTCTTTTTTTTTAATAAATTTTTCCTTCCATATATATGTTTATATTACTTTGTCATTCAAAAATTTATACACAATTTTTTTTCATGGCATTGGCTGCAATCCCTGTTGTGTCAGCACTCTCCCCCTTTCCACCCCACATTCCCACATTCCATTTGTCCAATTTTCCTGTCCCTTCCTGCCTTCTCTTCTCTGTTTTTTGGCAGGTGTAGCCCATTTGATGTCATATACTGTTTGTTTTACAGGCCTGTCTTACCTTTGGCTGAAAGGTAAACTTCAGGGGTGGCTTCAGTTCTGAGTTAGAAGGATCTCCAGGGGCCATAGTCTCCAGGGTTCTGCTCTGACTGGGATTACAACAGAAAGTCCTGGACAGAGTGGGAGAAAATGTAGAACAGATGATCAAATTCACAAAAAGAACAGACTTCCCTACATATTTTATTGAAGGAGCCCTGGCCGTACAGTTGTTAAGCACTGGGTTTTAACCCAAAGGTCAGGGGTTGGAACCTACTAGGAACTTTAAGGGAGAAAGATTTGGCAGTCTGTTTCCATAAAGATTAACCCACTGCCATCCAGTAGATTCCAACTCATAGTGACCCTATAGGACAAAGTAGGTTTCAAAGGCAGTAAATCTTTACAGGAGCAGACTGCCACATTTTTCTCCCTCAAAGCACCTAGTAGGATCACACCACCAACTCTTCTGTTATCAGCCAAACACATAACCACAGCACAAACAGGGCTCCTTCTGTACTGATTGTAGCTTTAGAAATCCTATGGTGCAGTTCTGTTCTGCCCGGGGGTCACTATGAATTGGAATTGACTCCAAGGCAATGGGCAGAGTATATAATTTATTGACGATATATAGTCGCAGAGTATATAATTTATTGACGATATATAGTCATATAATAATTACATAACTTCTATAAACCCACTGCCGTGGAGTCAATTGCAACTCATAGTGACCTTATAGAACAGAGTAGAACTGCCCCACAGGGTTTCCAAGGCTGTAAATCTTTACAGGAGCAGACTGGCACATCTTTCTCCTCCTGTTCAGCAGCTGGTGGGTTCCAACTACCGCCTGCCTTTCAGTTACCAGCTCAGTGCTATAATCACTACACCAGGATCAAGACTCCTGATAACTTCTACAGCTATTGTATTCTTACTTCCCTGTTTTTCTATCATGCCCAGTTATCATGCTATTTTATCACGTTTATATCCATAAAATTTTACATGTTGTATTTCCTTCTCTTCATTCTCTTATCGACATTTTTTTAATTTTTATTTTTAACTTGATCATTTTCTTTCAGATTTTTATTAAAAAATTGCTTCATGGTCTGAAATATATAACCTATCTTGAAATTTAGATTGTATTTACATCAATTGGTTTACAGTGAGCTAGCTTGCAATGACATTTATTTTGTCCTTTCAGTTACGTGTGTTTGCATTTGATATTTTTAAAACATAAACCAGTTTTTTCGATAACCATATTTAAATAATATTTTATTGTCATTGAGTATTGTTATTACTAAGGTGAAAAATTTTAAGAATATTAAAAATATAATGTATTAGAATGTTGTTAACTATAAATTATAATTTATACAATTTATCGAACACTTTTAGCAAGTTAAGTGTTTTTCATTTATTAGGTTTTCAAAAACAGTAAAGCTTTTAAATAGAAAATTTTTTTTTCTTTTTTGTGTTGTTATTTTTGTCGTATTCTATTTCATGGGTTAGAACATTCAAAAAAATCATAACGTTGTTAGAATAAGTCTTAGTTTTTTTCTGAATTATACAAACATCCATCATTATTTTATATCACCGTGTTTGCTGTTTTAGAGAAAAGCACTGTTCTTTGAGAAAGGCCTATAGTGAAGAATGACGGTTCAATAGGATCAAAGCTTTTTAGAATATATGAAATGTGTGTAGTATCTTTCCTATATAACTTAGTGATATGATTATTTATAGTCAAATGTGCCTCAGTTTATACCAACTTGGCTGACTATAGATAATGTTAAAAACAAAATTTCTACAAGATTAGATTTGTATATGAACCCATAAGTTTAACTTGCAATTTATGAACGGGAAGTTTCAGACAAGAGCTTTCTAATTCATGAATAGCAACTACAGGTTATGAGTTCTTATACAAATTTAATTTTGTAAAAATTTTGTTTTTAACAGTTCAGGTGATGGGGATGGGATTAATGGAACGTTTTGAACTTGGTTAAGATCAGCAGGCAAGTCTTAATTGGTTAACTCACATTTTGGCTTCTGGGAAGGTCAGGCATTTGTAGGAACTAGACTTAGGTTTGGTTTGCTGATGTGGGGCTTAGCATAAGTGACTGCACCTTGGACCAAGTATAGTCAGGTCAACAATAAATATAACTTTATGACAGATCATTGACTTCTATATGCTAGAATTGTATTTATATTTGCATGTATGTGTAATCAACAGTTGGTATTGTCAATTAATTTTCTTATTTGTCACACTTTATATTAAAGCTGACTAGTTTTTACTGAAAATAATTTTAATTTCTCAACTTTGTTGAGCAATCTTTGTAATAACAGTTATTTAAAACTTTCAAATTTTAATGGGGCATCAATACCTTTTGACTCCATATCTCAACTGAGGAGCAAGTAATAACATTTTACTAACTGACATTTCGTCCAAGTGCAGTTTAAATGTAAATTTCCCCTATTAATATAAAAGGACCAAGTCAAATTCAAAATGCCATTCTTGACATGTTCCTTGAGTTAAACTTAGATTAATAATTGCTAACGTAACATTTTAGTGTTTCTTTCTCCAGCCCTTCTTAAAGGTCTTGCATATTTGTTTTTTGCCTGGGCAACAAATTTCCACATGCAATTACAGATATTATAGAAATAACCACCAATTCTTTTATAAGAGTTGTAGTATTCCTGACATACAAATGGTAATATAACATTTATTACAACCTATAGCCAATATAATTTCAAAACTGAGAAATGGAGAAAGAAATTCTTTTTGTAAGAATATTATACCATGTTTGAACATCACTGTCCTGTTTAATTATTTAAATGAATGGAGTGAAAGATTTTTTTTCTCATACCAAGTAAGCACATCTCCAATCTCTCATCTTGAAGATATTTAAAAGGGGAGAAAAGACTCATGTTGGCAAATCATCTAAATGTTTATTTCCAGATAATATTTTTATTCTGTAAGAAATAAAAAAAAAAAAAAAGATAATTTTTTTTTCGAATTGGCCATTGCTCAACAGACACAGATTCAGTGTATAGAAACGGGGAGAAATAGTCACCTAAAGTGATTCAAGGAAATTCTACTGCATTTAATAATCATTTTGTTTTCTTCTGAAGGACATTCAATGTTGTTTACATTGAATTTTCAGATATTGTCTGCTTTATTTTTATCTAAGCCATGAAGACAGAAAATCAAACTTTTGGAGCAGAATTTATACTTCTTGGCTTTTTCCAATATGGCCAAATGAACACCGTCCTCTTTGTTACCATTGCGGGCCTCTTCTCAGTGACTTTGATGGGGAATATCATACTGATCCACCTCATCCGACTGGACACTCCGCTCCATACTCCCATGTACTTCCTCCTCAGTCAGCTCTCCTTCATTGACATGATGTACATCTCCACCACGGTACCCAAGATGGCAGCAAACTTCCTGTCAAATAGTAAGACCATTACTTTTTTAGGATGTGAGATTCAAAGCTTTCTGTTTTTGACTCTTGGTGGAACTGAAGCTCTTCTTCTTGGTTTCATGTCTTATGATAGATACATAGCAATCTGTCACCCTTTACATTATCCTGTGCTCATGAGCAAGACGATCTGTTTGTCCATGGTCACATGTGCATGGGCCAGTAGTTCTATCAATGCTTTAATACATACACTGTATGTATTTCAACTTCCATTCTGCAGATCTCGGATCGTTAATCACTTTTTCTGTGAAGTTCCATCTCTATTGCCTTTGGTGTGTGAGGACACCTCCCAGTATGAGTATACTGTCCTCTTTAGTGGCCTTGTCATTCTGCTACTACCATTCATAACCATTTTGGCTTCTTATGCCCGGGTGCTTATTGTGGTATACCAGATGAGCTCAGGTAAAGGGCAGACAAAAGCCATCTCCACGTGTTCCTCTCATCTGATTGTGGCAAGCCTATTCTATGGGACTACTCTCTCCACCTATACAAGGCCACATTCCTTGCATTACCCTGAGGAAGATAAAGTGGTGGCGGTGTTTTACAGTATCATTACACCTCTTCTGAACCCATTTATCTGCAGTCTGAGGAATAAGGAGGTCATGGGGGCCATGAGAAGAGTGCTGGGAAAATAGACATTTGTACAGAAAATATGACTTTAGGAACCCTTTATAGTTTGAGACTGAACAACATGATTTGATTAGCCTACTGTCTAGAGAGATGTAAGCTCAAAGAAATGTTTACAAAATAAATAAATGTAACAATACCTTGGTTTCTACACTTCTCAGAAATAACTAAAGCTTTGTTATTGGAACTGGGTGGACTTGCCGTGTAAAAGCAAGAGAATGGTTGCCATTTTCAACTTTATCTTCTAAAGCAATAGATTTAATCCCTGTCAACACAATGCTCCCATGTCATAACAAATATTAGTACCTTTTTAATATTCTGAAATAAAATGCACATGAAATATAATTTACCATATAATACATAATATCAGGAAAATACATATGATGACCAAACTATAATATAGAGCAAAATGCATACATCCACTTATTTATTTATTTATTCATTCATTGAACAAGGGCTTTAATGCTTTAACTCTGTATGTGACGCTGTCATAGGCACTGGTGAAATGGGATTAAACAAGAAAAAACTGACATAAGCCTCTGCTCTCATGAAGTTTACATTTTATCGTGGGGAGAAAGACAGTATATAAAATTAACTGGTAAAGCGACCTTATATGAGTCGGAATCAACTCGACAGCACTGGGTTTGGGTAAATTTCAGAGTATACCAAAAAGTATTAATCACCATGAAGAAGAACTAAGTGGAAAATTGGAATCAGGAAAACAGAGGATATTTGCAATATTAAGTCAAATAGAGAAGGGAGAATCAAGAATATGACTTTTGTCAAAAACTAAAAGGAGCCGAGGAAGAGAGACAAGTGGATATTTGTGGATAAATGTTCTGGGAAGAGCAAAGAACAAGTGAGAACTCCCTGAGGTGGGGACATGCCCAGCGTAGTCACAAAAGATCAAGGAGTAAATTGGTGAGACACAGGAAATAGGTATATGTTTTGGGGCCGGGTCTTAGAGTGTAAATTAGATCAACGTGAGGATTGTGGCTTTGAACCTAAAACAATGGGGTACCATTGCAGAGTTGTGGTAGAGAACTGATGTGGGCAGGAGAAAGCCATTGCAGTAGTCCAGCTGTGACAAGATATTACCTTGGATCAAGGTGATATTAGTGGAGAGGCAAAAACTAGCCAGATTCAGGAGACTGGGAGAAAGCAGACATTTGAGTTTTGTGGACACATGGAATGTGAAATTCTATGAAATAAGAAGCTTTCAGAATTGGGCTAAAACTTGAAATAAACAACTGGAAGTATGGAACTGTCATCGTTACAGCTTGAGGGAAACCACAGGTGGAGCATTTCATCATTCGTCATCTCTTATGCTCCTTTCATGTTAATGCCTTAGGCCCACAATTACAATCATTATTCTGGCTTCTATCGCCATTAAATAGAAGCTCTTACTTCTCATCACCATTGAGTTGAAACTTTTAAATCAGAAAATAAGTTCTCTTTGATGTCTGGTTTCTTTTCCTAAACATATTTAAAAGGTTTAACCATATTTTTGAGTGTTTCCATCATTTTTATTACAAAGCTGAATTCCATCATATGGCTTAGAATAATTATTTCCATTCTGATGTCAGAAATGTTTGGCTATAATAAATAAAACTACCATAAAGCTTCCTGTACAAGTGTTTTTTGAGAACATGTGAACTCAATTCTCTTGTATATATACCTAAATTGAAATTGCTTGGTCATAAATTAGGCACATGTTTAGCTCTAACAGCGTTATCCAAATTGGATTTAATCATTTATTTTCCAATCAGTAATATATGAAAACTTCTTAGAGTCTGAGTGTTGATAATAAATAATGCAGGGGGTTGCTAAACTACTTGGTGCTAAATATAAAGTGGGATATAAACCATGAGAGCAAAATACAACCAGTGTGCCATCAGTGCATGAATAATGGTACTGGAAGAAAGTGTATATTTCTGTGAAGTATTTTAGAGATTCACTGACAAGTTTTTTTGGACCCATTGTCAATAATTTTAATAATAATTATATGTAATGGCCTTTAGGAACACTCATTTTTGGTTCAAGACAAAATGTGTTTATTGGTCTATGAATGCCTTACTTCAGTCAGTTTGTTTATAATGTATACCTGTAAGTTCATCACCCAACCCAACAACTAAAATAGTAAATTTGTTTATCTTTAGTGCTCCTCCAACTCATGGCGACCCCATGTGTGTCAGAGTAGAACTGTTCTTGGTAGAGTTTTCAACGGCTTATTTTTCTAATGTAGATCACCAATCCATTCTTCTGAGGTGTCTCTGGGTAGACTCGAACCACCAAGCTTTCAGTTAGCAGTGACTATGTTAACTGTTCGCACCATGCAGGGACTCCTCATATCCTCCTATACCTCCACCATCATTCTGAATTTTTAGTTTTTTAATTCTCTTGCTATAATTATAATATAGAATCCATAGGGTATTAGAAAATATTTTTAGATGCTGTAGAACTTAATAAAGGGGTCTTAAGTTGTAGATAATCTTTTTGAAAATTGATTGTTTTTTCAGTTGACATTACTAACTCTCCAGGTTGAATGAAATGACAGCCCATTCTATTTTATTATTGAATGGCATTCTATTTTAAGACTATACTACACATTTATCCATTTTTTGTTGTTGGTGTTGTTGCTGATAGATGCTTGTTTTATTTCTAGTTGTCTACTATTATGTACAATGCACTTATAAACGTTGTTGCATTTGTCTCCTGTTTCCCATAAACAAGAGTTTGTATTTTGTATATATCTATGAATGGAATTGGTGGTGAAATTACTTAAGTGTGTAAACCGTTTGTGTTTTACATAAAGTTTGAAATTCTAATTTACACTTACTATCAAACATGAGAATAACAAATCCATGTTTTAATAAATGTACATTCAAATTAAATGAATTTTAACATATTGAAATATTTTTCACACAGACTGCATGAAAGTTCACATCTGTAGACCACATCAGTCGCTGAACTATATGGTTGCATGTCCAGTTGCTAGCTTCAAGTTTCAGGTAATCTCCACCCCCAGCTTCTTGATCTTGGCCTTAGAGTTTTATACATCCTTGATCTTTTATTATTGTAATTAATTTTTGTAGTATTTTTGACGATTTTCATGCTTTTGAGTTCCAATAGAGCCTAAACCTGACTAAACACGATGCCTAAACTTCAATAGCTATAGCTAACAAACTTTTTTTAAGTAAATAGCAATTTGAAGGATGATTTGTGTAAGTTATATAGAATAAAAAAATCCATATACAGTACCTTCACAACTAATCAGCTGGATTATCACAAATTGAACAAAACTATATGAAAGTAGTAACATATTATTAGCACTTGAGAAGATTCCTCATGCCTCCCCCTAGCTGCTGCCCATACTTACGTGTAATGAAACCATTATATTTAAGTGCATTATCCATGAATTATACTGAACAATGAAAAAATAAATCATTTCAATTATTACATAAATTCAATATAATCCCCATTAGAATTCCATCAGTGTGTGCATGTGTGTGTGTTTAATTTACAAGTTGGCTATAGAATTTATACAAAATGATGCAAAAAACAGTAATAGCTCAAAAGGAGTTTTAAAAATAATTAAATGAGATGCATCACTCTACGTGATATCAAAAATTTATATTGATATAGTTATAGACCAATGGAAGAGAATACATAATTCAGATGCACACATACGTGTACAATGATGAGTCACATATGTCAGGTGCTTGTATGGGGAGTGATAAAAGGATACACATTCCAGTGAAAGTTGTTGGATCAATTGTATATCCGTGTATATTTTTAAAAAATGAGATGTGGATAATGTCAGTGAAAATGACCAAGTTGATAGCCTCAGATAGCTTCTGTGGAGGGCCTGTTCCTGCACAGAAACAACAACAAAGCAAAAAGTGTTAGAATGAACTTTTTTAGAAATTTAGAAAGTTTTAAAATATTTACAGCAACCAAGCAAATACTGAAATAAGAGAAAACCAGAAAACCAAACCCACTCCCGTCAAGTCGATTGCGACTCATAGCGACCCTATAGGACAGAGTAGAGCTGCACTATAGAGTTTCCGAGGAGCGTCTGGTGGATTCGAACTGCTGACCTCTTGGTTAGCAGCCGTAGCACTTAACCACTATGCCACCAGGGTTTCTAAAATAAGAGAAAGGCCACTTAAAAACATCAGGAGAGGGGATGTTACAGAAAACAGTGTGTTAAGAAGGTATAGGATTCATTCCCTCCACTGAAGCAATGAAAAAAACCAAAAACCAAACCCAATGCCATCAAGTCGACTCCCACTCATAGTGACCCTATAGAACAGAGTAGAACTGCCCCATAGAGTTTCCAAGGAGCACCTGGAGGCTTCAAACTGCCGACCCTTTGGTTAGCAGCCGTAGCACTTAACCACTAGGCCACCAGGGTTTCCCTGAAGCAATGAATAAGTGGAAAAAAAAACTGACAGAATAAACATTAAGTGCTTCATGAGAAAAGATGCTGTTGAATTTTGATGAAAAATTGTGGCATTTTTGTTTATTCACCTACTATCCCCCATTCTCCACTTGGCAGCTGCCATGAAGACAGCAGCCCACATTCCTGGTGTGGCTTGCTGGTGCCAGGGTGTGGAGAAGACAGACCTTTTTTCTAAAAATGTTGTTGTTGTTTATTTTGACCAATCTGGTAGTTCCAGAGATACCTGCTCTGAGATAGGCCTTGGCTTTACTCCTCTCAGACATGAGTGGCTACCAGGTGGTATCTGTCTGTCAAAAGCCTTAAAGACATATAATGCCATAACCAGCTTAGGTAAGGAATGGAGAACAGAGAAAGAAGCAGACAAACCTGATAGCCTGGAAAAGAAGAGGCTGACGAGGCTAATGCATGGGAGAATAAACTGTTTGTAGAGATACTGAATGTACTGAAGGATCAGAGATCCAATGTACATACCCAGGTTGAATGCATGCTCAAACAAGACCTGAGAGGACCCTAGGTTTGAGCCTCTGGCAGATCTTTGGGCTCTGCACAAACGGAGGTGTAGACTAAGGCCCAATTGTAGGTGGCCTGGCTAAGCACTGAAAGAGTACCTAATTCAGAGTCAATCTTCAATGACCAGGAAAGGGTTCTTAGTTTTCTTTTTCTTCTCTTTTTGACTCCAAAAAAGGTCTTTATCAGGTCACTGGTTGACCACTAAAATAACTGAAGATAGACTTCAGTGACCACACATGGCAAAGAATACAGTCTATGCAAAATAATAAATACATACAAACAAATAAATAGTTTGGAAATGTCACTAAACAGATGACCGCAGCCCTCAACAATAACAGCAAGCACTAGGTAGGCTGGAGAATCTGCTTTTCAGAGTTAACACATAAAATTCACAAAGCCCAGTGTTTGGTAAAAATACTAGGCATGCCAAGAAACAGGAAGTACAACCAATTCACAGGAAAAAAAAAAAAATCGGTGAAAGCAGTCCCTGAAGAACCAATGACATAGAATTGCTAGGCAAATCGTTTAAATCTACTGTTAAACGTGGTCAAAGACCTAAAGGAAAACAGGAGAATGTCTCAACGAATAGAGAATATCAATAATGACAAAGAAATTATAAAGAAGGCATCAAATAGAAATTAACATCAATGTTTCTCAAACTTTTCCAAAAACTAAAAGGAAGGAATAATTTGTAACTCAATCCATGATGCTATCAGCATCCTGATATTTAGCCAGACAAAGCCATCAGAAAAAAATATTGCATGGAAATATCTATGGAAATCCTCAACAAAATAGTAAAACTCCAATCCAGCAGCATATTAAAAGGACAATATGCCATAACCCTGTGTGCTTTGTCCCACAAGTGCAGCATATATAAAAGTCAATCAGTGTAATGCAACACATTAATAGAATGTAGGGAGAGGGGGATGATCTATCAACTGATGCAGGAAAAATCGTTTAACAAAAAAACACTCAAAAATCAGAAATAAAAGGGAACTTCCTATTGTGTGAGAGTGAAAAATGGCCTCTGTGTATTAGCCCCAAGTTATTTACTTCTTCAAGCAAGCTGAGGCGTATTATATGAGAAAAAAAAAAAAAACTGGCATGAAACTCAAACTTGTACATGTCCAACTGATTTAAAAATAGCCCAAATAAGCAGATTTTTAGCCACTTAGGACCTGCCTGTTTTACATACCCTGCAAAACTGGACTCAACTTCTGCTAGTCCTAAAAAAAAAAAAAAAAAGATAAATTCCTGTAGTTATAAAGACCCTAAGATTCTGCTGCTTTTAGGGCTCTCTGACCCGGAGACTTATCACCTGGCTGCAGGAGGATATCTCTTCTCTCCCCTGGGAGCTTTCTTGCTCTCTTCTCCTTCTGATGCTACCTGTGACTCTAGCCTCTGGAAGACCTTCTGCTACAGGGACCACCCCCTTGCATGTGACTTTCAATGTGTTGGCCCCATTAAATAGCTTGTTGTGCAATACTGTCATATAGCTCTGAATTTCCTTCACCTCAGTACACTTCCTTAAAATGATAAAGGACAGTTGTGAAAAGCCAACAATTGACATTATACTTGATGGTGAAAGACTGAAAGATTTTGCCATAAAATCAGGAACATGGCAAGGATATCTCTTTTCCCTACTTCTATTCAACACTGTGGTCTTTTTGTTCACCTCTGTGAATGTGAACACTGGACAATGAAAAAAGAAGGCAGGAGAAGTACTGATGCGTGGAAGTGTGGTGTTGGTGGAGAATATTGAATGTACCATGGATTAACAAAAGAACAAAAAAAATCAGTCTTACAATAAAACAATGAAATGTTCCTTAGGAATGAGGATGGCAAGACTTCATCTTACTTACTTTGGACACTTTATCTGGAAAGACCGATCACTAGGAAAAGAAGTCCTGTTAGGTGAAGTAGAAGCTCACAAAAATAAAGGAAACCCTCAAAAAGATGGATTGACGCAATAACCACAACAACGGACTCAAACATACCAACAATCATTAGGATGGCACGGGACCAGGGAAAATTTCTTTCCCTTATATATTAGGTTACTCTGAGTAGAAGCCAACTAAACAGCAACTGCTCTCAACAACAACATTCAGCGCAAGACATCAACAACAACATAGCTACAGCTTATCTTCATATCAAACAAAAACACCACCAGTTGCAGTAGAATCAAACGCAAGTCACAGTGACCTGCTGGGTGTCGGAGTAGAACCGGGCTCCGTCAGTAGGCTGCACTGTGTGTCTGTACCATAATTTGTTTCCCATTCGTCTGTTGATGAGCATTTAGGTTGTTTACATCTTTGTGCTGTTGTGAATAGTGCTCCAATGGACATGGCATGCATATGGCTATTCCTGCGACTGCTCTTACTTCTCTTGGGTATATTCCTATGAGTGGGATTGCTGGATCTTATGGTATTTCTACTTCTAGCTTTTTAAGGAAGCACCAGATTGCTTTCCAAAGTGATTGTATCATTTTACATTCTCACCAGCAGTGCATGAGAGTCCAATCTCTCTGCAACCTCTCCAACATTTTTATTTTGTGTTTTATGGATTAACCAAACCCATCGTCATCGAGTCGTTTCTGACTCATAGAGACCCTATAGGACAGAGTAGAACTGCCTTGTGGAGTTTCCAAGGAGCGCCTGGTGGATTCAAACTGCCAACCTTTTGGTTAGCAGCTGTAGCAATTAACCACTACACCACCAGGGTTTCAGCTGCTCATACGTGGATGGATTTACGTCTGGGTTCTCAATTTTGTTATATTGGTCTATGTGTCTGTTGTACCGGTACCAGGCTGTTTTGACTATTGTGGTGGTATAATAGGTTCTAACATCAGGTAGTGTGAGGCCTCCCACTTTGTTCTTCTTCTTCAGTAATTCTTTACTTATTTGGGGCTTCTTCCTTTTCCATATGAAGTTTGTGATTTGTTTCTCCAACATGCTAAAAGTTGTCTTTGGAATTTGGATTGAGGTTCCATTATATCTGTAGATCACTTTGGGAAGAATTGACATTTTCATAATGTTGAGTCTTCCTGTCTATCAGCATGGTATGTTTTTCCACTTATGTAGGTGTCTTTTGATTTCTTGCAATGGTCTCTTGCAGTTTTCTTTATGTAGGTTTTTTACATCTCTGTTTAAATTTATTCCTAAATACTTTATCTTCTTGGGGGCTTTTATAATGGTATTGATTTGGTGATTTCCTTTTGGAAGTTCTCTCTGTTGGTGTAGAGGAATCTGACTGACTTATGTGTGTTTATCTTATATCCCGATACTTTGCCAAAATCTTCTATTAGCTGTAGTAGTTTTCTTGTGGATTCTTTGGGGTTTTCCATGTATAAGACCATATCATCTGCAAGGATACTTTTACTTCTTCCTTACCAATTTGGATGTACTTTATTTCTTTTTCTTGCCTTATTCATCTGGCTAGGGCCTCCAATACAATGCTGAATATGAGTGGTGACAAAGGGCATCCATGTCTGGTTCCCCTTCTCAAGGGGAATGCTTTAAGACTCTTCATTTAGGATGATGTTGGTTGTTGGCTTTGTATAAATGGCCTTTATTATGTCCAGGAATTTTCATTCTATTCCCATTTCGCTGAGAGTTTTTATCAAGAATGGGTTTTGGACTTTTTAAAATACCTTTTCTGCATCAGTTGATAAGATCATGTGGTTCTTGTCTTTTGTTTTATTTATGTGATGGATTACATTGATTGTTTTTCTAATGTTGAACCATCCCTGCATACCTGGTATGAATCCCACGTGGTCATGGTGAATTATTTTTTGATATGTTGTTGAATTCTATTGGCGAGAATTTTGTTGAGGATTTTTGCACCTAAGTTCATGAGGGATATAGGTCTGTAATTTTCTTTTTTTGTGGATCTTTACCTGACTTTTCTATCATGGTTATGCTGGCTTCATAGAATGAGTTTGCGAGTATTCCATCCTTTTCTATGCCTGAAATGCCTTTGGTAGTAATGGTGTTAACTCTTCCCTGAAAGTTTGGTAGAATTCTCCAGTGAAGCCGTTTGGGCCAGGGCTTTTTTGCTGTTGTTGGTTTTTATTTTTTTAATTATCTCTTCAATCTCTTCTTTTGTTGTGGGTTTATTTAATTTTTCTACCTCAATTTGTGTTAGTTTAGGTAAGTAGTGTGTTCCTAGAAATTTGTCCATTTCTTCTAGATTTTCAAATTTGTTAGAGTACAATTTTTCATAGTATTCTGTTATGATCCCTTTTATTTCCATTGGGTCTGTTGTGATATCACCCATTCCATTTCTTATTTAGGTTATTTGCTTCCTCTCCTGTTTTTTCTTTTGTCAATTTGACCAATGGTTTATTGATTCTGTTGATCTTTTCAAAGAACCATCTTTTAGTATTGTCTACTCTTTCAATTGTTTTCCTGTTCTCTATCTCATTCATTTCTCCTCTAACCTTTATTATTTCCTTTCTTCTGGTGCCTGAGGGCTACTTTTGTTTCTCTCTATTTGTTCAAGTTGTAGGGTTAATGTTTTGATTTTGGCACTTTGTTCTTTTTGAATGTGTGCATTTATTGTTATAAATTGACCTCTAAGCACTGCTTTTGCTGTTTTCCAAAGGTTCTGGTGAGACATGTTTTCATTCTCATTTAATTCTATGAATTTATTTTTTCCATCCTTGATTTCTTCTATAATCAAGTAGTTTTTAAGCAAGGTGGTGTTCCGTTTCCATGCATTTGATTTTTTTTCCTTGCTGTTTCTGTTATTGATTTCTAATTTTACGTCATTATAATCAGAAAAGATGTCGTGTAAAATTTCAGTGTTTTGAATTCTGTTAAGGTTTGCTTTGCAGCCCCATATGCAGTTTATTCTGAAGGATGTTCCATGTGAGTTGGAAAAGAATGTATACTTGGCTGCTGCTGAATAGATTTCTGTATATGTCTATGATCTTCTGTATCTTTATTTTCTTTCTACATGTTCTGTCCTTCATTGAACGTGGTGTGTTGAAGTCTACTATTATGATGAATTATCTATTTCTCTTTCCAATACTATTAGGGTTTGTTTTGTGTGGCTTGGAGCCGTCTCATTAGGTGCTTATGTATTTATTATAGTTATGTCCTCCTGGTGTATTGACCCTTTAAACATTAAGCTGTGTCCTTTCTTATCCTTTGTGGTGAATTTTGCTTTAAATCTGTTTTGTCAGAGATTAATATTGTCTCTTCTGCTCTTTTTTTGTGGTTGTTCACTTGATATTTTTTTTCCATCATTTTAGTTTTAGTTTGTTTGTGTCTTTGAGTCTAAGTTGTCTCTGTTAGAGGCAGCATATAGACCAATTGCATTTTTTTCATCAATTTTGCCACTACTCATCTCTTTATTAGCACATTTAGTCCATTTACATTCAGTGTAATTATTGATTGGTACGAGTTCAGTGCTGTCATTTTGTTGTTGTTGCTTGTTTTTGTTTTTTTTTTTGGTGGTGCTGGCGGTTTCTTTGTTCCACTTAATTTTCTGTGCTGTTGAGTGGTTTTTCTTATGTATTGTCTTTTCATATTTTTTCATTATTATTTATTTTGTTTTTGCTAAGTCCTCATGTTTTTCTTTTTATTTTGATGGGTAGGTTTGTTAGCTTCCTTTGTGGTTACCTTAAAATTTACCTTTATTTTTCTAAATTTAAACCAACATTTTATTTCTTAATACTGCCTTTAACTTCCTCTCCATATGTTCTGGTGTGGCACAGGTGTCCAGGTTTTCAGTCACCAAATGTGTGGTGCAGACTCTCACCTACAGTCCCAGACTGTCAGGGCTGCAGATTGGTGTTTGAAGCAGGAACAGGTATCCAGCTGCTGTAGGGGGTATGTGTGGAACAAGGCAGGGGGCTGATGGCTGCCCCTGGATGCCTTGGTGAGGGTGTGTCCCTTTTTCCCTAGAGCATGTGGTGAGGGGTATTGCAGCCGGTCCTTGGGCACACAGTCCTTTTGACTGTAGGGAATGGGAGGCACCGCTTACTCTCAGACCCCTGTTATATGAGTGACTGAGTGAGAAAACCCTGGTGGTGTAATGGTTAAGTGCTACGGCTGCTAACCAAAGGGTCGGCAGTTCGAATCCACCAGGCGCTCCGTGGAAACTTTATGGGACAGTTCTACTCTGTCCAAAGTGTCGCTATGAGTTGGAATCAACTCAACAGCACTGGGTTTTTTTTTTTTTTTTTTTTTTTTATTTAGTTGGAGTGAATGGTACCACCAGCCCTCAGGCCTCTGGGGTAGGTGGCTGAGGTTCTGTGCTTAAGAGGCAGGGCCATGTCAAATGTCATGAGTCTGCAGCTCCCCCTTGGCTGCTGAAGTTGAAAATGGGCTTCAAGTGTATGCCCTGCTGTTATGATAATGATGGCATGTGATGTTGAATCAGCCCACACAGGTCTAAACCCACTGGCCCACTGCACACAGGTCTAGGCAGGAGTAAAGGATTCTGCAAGTCTGCGGACCCCTCATGCCAGTGGCTCAATGAAGGGGCAGGGCCTCCTGACTCACCCGGAGTTCCTGGCTTAGGGGGAGTGACCGTTCTTGAATACTGCCAGACTGGTTTCAGAGCAGAGCAGGGTGGGGGTAGGTGAGGGAAAGTAACCAGTTCTCCACTGTGAAACTCTGGGAGTAGAATTTATTTTGCCTCCCAGTGGTAGGTTAGATGTTTGCACTTAACTTTTGCACGTCCAGCACTGCTTCCACCTAGCTACAGAGGTGAGTGCAGACTCGCTGCTGCCCAGCCTCACCCAACATGGTGAGGTACATCTCAAACACTACTGCTCACCTCAGCCTGCAGGCATAGGATGACCTAGTCAGCAGGGCACTGGCAACCTTACAACTGGCACTTCTTTGCTGTTTTTGAATTATCCCTCCTTCTTCCTGCCACTCAATCCAACTCTTCAGCTTTGTCTTTTATGATCAGGGCCTCTAGATTGTCATATATAATCAATTCACTTGTTTTTTCAGGTCTTTGTTGTAAGAGGGACAACAGGAAGAGTCTGACTATCCCACCGTCTTGGCCACACCTCTTAGTTTCCTATTTCTGCTGTATCAAATTACCACTCATTTAATGGCTTAAACAAAACAAAATTTATTATCTTAGAGTTCTGAAAGTAAGAATTCTGAGATTGTTCTCACTGGGCTAAAATCTAGGTGTTCATAAGGTTCTGTTTCCTCTGGAGGCTCTGTAAAAGAGCTGTTTCCATGCCTTTCCACCTTTTAGAGGCTAACCACATTCCTTCACTCATGATCCACGTCTTGGTCATCTAGTCTGCTATAACAGAAATACCACAAGTGGATGGCTTCAACAAAGAGAAGCTTATTCTCTCACAGTCCAGTAGGCTAGAAGTCCAAATTAAGGACGCTGGCTCCAGGGGAAGGTTTTCTCTCTCTATTAGTTCTGAAGGAAGGCCCTTGTGATTCATTGGTCTTCCCTTGGTCTGGGAGCATCTCAGCACAGGAACCTCAGGTCCAAAGGACACCCTTTGCTCCCAGCACTGCTTTCTTCGTGGTATAAGGCTCCCCTATCTCTCTGCTCACCTCTCTCTTTCATATCTCAAGGAGATTGGCTTAAGTCACTATCCAAACTTGTATATCTCATCAGTATAACTGCCACTAATCCATCTCATTTCATCATAGTGATAGGATTTACATCACAGGGAATCACATAAAATGATGGACAATCACACAACACTGGGACTCATGGCCCAGCTAAGCTGACAGACATTTTTGGGGAACACAATTCAATCCATGACAATCCACTTCCTCTTTTTTCAAAACCAACAATTTTGAGCTGAGTCCTTCTCACACTGCTATCTCTCTGATTCTCTCTTCCTCTTCCCTCTTCCACTTTTAAGGCCCTTGGGATTACAATGAACCCACCTGGATCATTTCCTAGTCTAATCTTTTTAAGGTTTTTACCTTGGGCAGTAACTTAACTTTACTAAGATCCATTTTCATCAAAAGTCAGTGGGAGCTAAAAATAATACTATCTTCATGAATCTGCTTTGATGAAATCATGCAGATAGACTGTTAGGAACGATATAGCTCACTCAGTAATTTCTCAATAAATTTTTTTTTTATAATTTTTATTGTGCTTTAAGTGAAAGTTTACAAATCAAGTCAGTCTCTCACACAAAAACTTATATACACCTTGCTACATACTCCCAATTGCTATCCCCCTAATGAGACAGCCTGCTTTCTCCCTCCACTCTGTCTTTTCGTGTCCATTTTGCCAGCTTCTAACCCCCTCCACCCTCTCATCTCCCATCCAGGCAGGAGATGCCAACATAGTCTCAGGTGTCCAAGAAGCTCACTCCTCACTAGCGTCCCTCTCCAATCTATTCTCCAGTCCAATCCATGTCTGAAGAGTTGGTTTCAGGAAAGGTTCCTGTCCTGGGCCAACAGAAGGTCTGGGGGCCATGACCACCAGGGTCCTTTTAATCTCAGTCAGACCATTAAGTCTGGTCTTTCTATGAGAATTTGGAGTCTGCATCCCACTGCTCTCCTGCTCCCTCAGGGGTTCTCTGTTGTGTTCCCTGTCAGGGCAGTCATTGGTTGTAGCCGAGCAACATCTAGTTCTTCTGGTCTCCGGATGATGTAGTCACTGGTTCATGTGGCCCTTTCTGTCTCGGGCTCGTAATCACCTTGTGTCCTTGGTGTTCTTCATTCTCCTTAGATCCAGGTGGGTTGAGACTAATTGATGCATCTTAGATGGCTGCTTGCTAGCGTTCAAGACCCCAGACGCCACTCTTCAAAGTGGGATGCAGAATGATTTCTTAATAGATTTTATTATGCCAATTGACTTAGATGTCCCCTGAAACCATGGTCTGCAAACCCCTGCCACTGCTACGCTGGCCTTTGAAGCATTCAGTTTATTCAGGAAACAGCCTTTGGTTTAGTCCAATCGTGCTGACCTCCCCGGTATTGTGTGCTGTCTTTCCCTTCACCTAAAATAGTTCTTATCTACTATCTAAACCCCTTTCCCGCCCTCCCTCCCTCCCCCTCTCATAATGACAAAAGAATGTTTTCTTCTCAGTTTAAACTATTTCTCAAGTTCTTGTAATAGCGGTCTTATACAATATTTGTCCTTTTGCAACTGACTAATTTCACTCAGCATAGTGCCTTCCAGGTTCCTCCATGTTATGAAATGTTTCACAGATTCCTCGCTGTTCTTTAACGATGCATAGTATTCTATTGTGTGAATATACCATAATTTGTTTATGCATTCATCCGTTGACGACACCTTGGTTGCTTCCATCTTTTTGCTATTGTAAACAGTGCTGCATAAACATGGGTGTGCATATATCTGTTTCTGTAAAGGTTCTTATTTCTCTGGGATATATTCCAAGGAGTTGGATTGCTGGATCCTATGGTAGTTCTATTTCTAGATTTTTAAGGAAGACCCAAATTGATTTCCAAAGTGCTTGTACCATTTTACATTCCCACCAGCAGTGTATAAGTGTTGCAATCTCTCCACAGCCTCTCCAACATTTACTATTTTGTGTTTTTTGGATTAACGCCAGCCTTGTTGGAATGAGATGAAGTCTCATTGTAGTTTTGATCTGCATTTCTTTAATGGCTGATAATCGTGAACA
The DNA here is from genome assembly GCF_024166365.1 of Elephas maximus indicus. Lineage (NCBI taxonomy): Eukaryota > Metazoa > Chordata > Mammalia > Proboscidea > Elephantidae > Elephas > Elephas maximus. Next base: position 64,706,218 of record NC_064842.1, read on the forward strand.
TTTCCTCATGTATCTGTTAGCTACCTGAATGTCTTCTTTAGTGAAGTGTCTATTTATATCTTTTGCCCATTTTTAAATTGGGTTATTTGTCTTTTTGCAGTTGAGTTTTTGCAGTATCATGTAGATTTTAGAGATCAGGTGCTGATTGGAAGTGTCACAGTTGAAAACTTTTTCCCAGTCTGTAGGTAGTCTTTTTAGTCTTTTGGTGAAGTCTTTGGATGAGCATAGGTGTTTGATTTTTAGGTGCTCCCAGTTATCTAGTTTTTGTTTTGCATTTTTAATAATGTTTTGTATACTGTTTATGCCATGTATTAGGGCTCCGAACAGTGTCCCTATTTTTTCTTCCATGATCTTTACCTTTTTAGATTTTATATTTAGGTGTTTGATACATTTTGAGCTCATTTTTTTGCATGGAGTGAGGTATGGGTCTTGTTTCGCTTTTTACAGATGGATATCCAGTTATGCCAGCACCATTTGTTAAAAAAACTGTCTTCTCCCCATTTAACTGTTTTGGGGCCTTTGTCAAAACTTAACTGCTCATATGTGGATGGATTTATATCTGGATTCTCAATTCTGTTCCACTGGTCTATGAATCTGTTGTTGTACCAGTACCAGGCTGTTTTGACTACTGTGGTGGTATAATAGGTTCTAAAATCAGGGAAAGTAAGGCCTCCCACTTTGTTTTTCTTTTTCAGTAATACCTTATTTATCTGGGGCTTCTTTCCCTTCCATATGAAGTTGGTCATTTGTTTCTCCATCTCATCAAAGAATGTGGTTGGGATTTGGATCGGAATTGCATTAAATATATAGACCCCTTTTGGTAGAATAGACATTTTTATAATGTTAAGTCTTCCTATCCATGAGCAAGGTATGTTTTTCCACTTATGTAAGTCTCTTTTGGTTTCTTGCAGAAGTGTTTTGCAGTTTTCTTTGTATAAGTCTTTTACATCTCTGGTAAGATTTATTCCTAATTATTTTATCTTCTTGGGGGCTACTGTAAATGGCATTGATTTGGTGATTTCCTCTTCAATGTTCTTTTTGTTGGTGTAGAGGAATCCAACTGATTTTTGTATGCTTATCTTGTATCCTGATACTCTGCTGAACTTTTCTGTTAGCTTCAGTAGTTTTCTGAAGGATTCCTTAGGGTTTTCTGTGTATAAGATCATGTCACCTGCAAATGGAGATACTTTTACTTCTTCCTTGCCAATCTGGATGCGCTTTATTCCTTTATCTAGCCTAATTTCTCTGGCTAGGACCCCCAACACAATGTTGAGTAAGAGCAGTGATAAAGGGCAGCCTTGTCTCGTTCCCAGTCTCAGTGGGAATGCTTTCAGACTCTCTCCATTTAGGGTGATGTTTGCTGTTGGCTTTATATAAATGCCCTTTATTATGTTGAGAAATTTTCCTTCTATTCCTGTTTTGCTCGAGTTTTTCTCATGAATAAGTGTTGGACTTTGTCAAATGCCTTTTCTGCATCAATTGATAAAATCATTGGATTCTTGTCTTTTGTTTTATTTATGTCATGGATTACATTAATTGTTTTTCTAATGTTGAACTATCCCTGCACACCTGGTATGAATCCCACTTGGTCATGGTGAATTTTTTTTTTTGATATGTTGTTGAATTCTATTGGCGAGAATTTTGTTGAGGATTTTTGCATATAAGTTCATGAGGGATATAGGTCTGTAATTTTCTTTTCTTGTGGTGTCTTTACCTGGTTTTGGTATGAGGGATATGGTAGCTTCATAGAATGAGTTTGGTAGTATTCTGTCCTTTTCTATGCTTTGAAGTACCTTTAGTAGTAGTGGTGTTAACTCTTCTCTGAAAGTTTGGTAGAACTCTGCAGTGAAGCTGTCCGGACCAGGGCTTTTTTGGGGCAGGGCGGGGGGTGGGGGGAGTTGATTGCCTTTTCCAACTCTTCTTTTGTTATGGTTCTATTTAGTTGTTCTACCTCTTTTTGTGTTACTTTAGGTAGGCACTGTGTTTCTAGGAATTCACCCATTTCTTCTAGGTTTTCAAATTTGTTAGAGTACAATTTTTCCCAGAAATCTGATATGATTCTTTTAATTTCTGTTGGGTCTGTTGTAATATCTCCCATCTCATTTCTTATTCCGGTTATTTGGTTCCGCTCCTGTTTTTCTTTTGTCAGTTTGGCTAGTGGTTTATCAATTTTGTTAATTTTTTCAAAAAAAACCCAGCTTTTGGTCTTGTTAATTCTTTTGATTGTTTTTTTGTTTTCTATTTCTTTTAGTTCAGCTCTAATTTTTAGTATTTGTTTTTTTTTCTGGTGCCTATGAGTTTCTTTTGTTGCTCTCTTTCTATTTGTTCAAGTTGTGGGGATAATTCTTTGATTTTGGCCCTTTCTTCTTTTTGTATGTGTGCATTTATTGATATAAATTGACCTCTGAGCATTGCTTTCACTGTGTCTCAGCGTTTTTACAGGAAGTGTTTTCATTCTCATTGGAATTTCTTTATTCCATCCTTAATGCCTTCTATAATCCAGTCTTTTGTTTTGTTCAGTTTCCAAGTGTCTGATTTCTTTTCCCTGCTTTTCCTGTTATTGATTTCCACCTTTATGCCCTTATGGTCAGAGAAGATGCTTTGTAATATTTGAATGTTTTGGATTCTGCTAAGGCTTGCTTTATGACCTAATATGTGGTCTATTCTAGAGAATGTTCCATGTGCACTAGAAAAGAAAGTATACTTGGCTGCTGTCAGGCGGAGTGTTCTCTATATGTCTATGAGGTCAAGTTGGTTGATTGTGGCATTTAGGTCTTCCGTGTCTTTATTGAGCTTCTTTCTGGATGTCCTGTCCTTCACCAAAAGCGGTATGTTGAAGTCCCCTACTATTATTGTTTTGTCAGAAATTAATAACTCAATAAATATTAACTGTCCTGATTTTTGTTGTTGATATTAATGTTATTATTTTCTCTTTTAATTAATTTATTCAGGGTTAACAGAATTTGACATATATTTCTACTTACATCTTCTCTTTTCTCATATTATTGACTATATCCATAGGTATATGCCTGTTTGAAAATAAAATTCAAATATCCCTTCATAGATTGGTTTGACAATCCTAGTATAATTATATAATTGTGTGGTTTGTCTATCTAACCACATTGCACATGCAAACAGGATGTGCCTTAAACTACCAGACAACTAGGAATGAGGCATGTACAACCACTGGCATCAACCATTCCATAAGTGCTATGGCCATCTGTAGTCAAGACATTTACACAATATTGGCAAAGTGAAAGCCATTATTATTATTTCTGGAAAGCAAACAGTAAAACAAATTCTCAAAGCAGATCTGCTTATTCTTCTCCAAACTACTCACATTCTTTGTAATATCACTGTACTGGCACATTGTGTTTCTGGTCAAATGTTGTCTTCATGTCACCACTGCCTCTGGCTACCACTATGCTACCCGGGACACCTGCATGGCTTCTGAGGCTTCTGCTCTGCCCCTGGGCCTCGCTGGGCCTTGCTTCACTAATGGAAAGACCCCTGCACAGGATCTCGTGAGCCTCTGCCACTGGGCCCTTCTTGACCTACGCTGCTGCCTCCTACCATGCTACCCAGGCCAGGGTGGTTCTCTGTCTTGCTGCCATGATACCAAGGCCTACCCTGCATGAGGGAATGTATTGTTCCCACCACGATACCCAAAGGGGGAAGGAAGCAAATTACACCAGGCACACTCAGGTCTCTGTCCTGCATGTACAAGTGTTGCAGTACTTTAGTAGGAGGCACACCACTGCACAAAGACACTCAGTTCTCTCTCTATGGACCAGCAAGCCCACCATCCCTGTCTTCACTGTTACAACTCTCTCTTCTTGATATAGGGAGTTCTCAGTGCAGGGACCCTGGGACCAAAGGATGCACTCCACTCTACACTCTTTTTGATAGTAGTGAGGGGCCCCAGAACCTCTGTGGATTTGGCCCTTATATAAGCCTAACAGAATAGAAACAGCGACCAATCTCCTAGTTGGACCACAAAGGGCACAATTCCATTAAGTGAATTTTCAATCCACTAGTTTTGTGGTAAATATACTAATACCTTGCAAAATTTTGGCCCAGACAATCATTTTGTGAAATTACAAGACCAGGGCTAGAAAAGCCATATAAAAGTGATTCATTGCACTGCAATAATTCAGCCCATTTTCTTAACCCTTAACCAGTTCATAAGCAGAGCTGTAACAAATCAATCAGTTAATGCTTATTATAGTTTGATCATATAGCACAGCATCATATAACCTCCCATATTGGAGCTCCTGAGTGGTGCAAACAGTTATACTGTATAATCTCCTGGAGTGGAGTCCCTGGCTGGTACAGTTAACATGTTCAGATGCTAACTGAGAAGATGGAGGTTCAAGTCCACCCAAAGGCACCTTGGAAGAAAGGCCTGGTGATCTACTTCTGAAAAATCACCCATTAAAAAGTCTATAGAGCACAGTTCCACTCTGACACACACAGGGTTGCCATGAGTCAGAGGTAACTCAATGGTAACTGAGTTTTACTGTTGCAAGATAAAGACATTAAAAAAAAAAAGTTCTCTCATTACTATACATCAGTCCATAAGTCAACATATCCTGCTAAAGCAGAGAAGAAAGGAGATAGTGAAATTATACTTATTTGATAGATCTGGTGCTTTACATTTATTCCATACCCAAAACCAAAACCAAACCCATTGTCATCAAGTCTGTTTCAACTCATAGCGACCCAGTAGGACAGAGTAGAACTGCCCCATGGAGTTTCCAAGGAGCTTCTCGTGAATTTGAACTGTTGGCGTTTTGGTCAGCAGCTGAGCTCTTAATGACTGCACTACCAGGGCTCCTTATTCTATACAGTAACCCCTAAAAATAATCCTATGGAAGAGGCATTATGATGCCCCTTTTACAGATGATTAAACTCAGGCTCAGAGAGGTTATATAACAGGCCCAAAATATATAGCTAGAAAGTTTCAAGACTGGAAAAGTTCAATTCAGTCATGGCCTTTTGTTGGGTAAGACATGTCTAAAAGTACACTCTATTCACCACATCATTACCAGCTCTTTCTTGACACATTAGTTATTGTGAAAGTTTAGATTAACAGGATTGTGGACTAGGTGTATTTTCCAGGCATGAGTTAAGTGCTTTATGCATCGTAACTCATTTAGTACTAATAATATTATAAGGCAAGCATCATATTCAAAATAATTGCATCCTGACTTTAGCATGTTGATAAAACAGGCCATTTTCTTCAGAGATCAAATATCCTGAGATTTTAAAATAATCCTGTATGGAGGTGATAAATGAGGAGAGTATGTGGTCATCTGTATTCTTCCGAATGCTTTCCTAAGAGCATGTCTGCAGACTGAAGCTCAGGAATCCCTAAGGCTTTAGCCAGGTGCCTTGTATTTTATACCGGCAACAGAGGCAGTGGTGGGGATCCGAACGGTGATCTGGGAACCAGAGGCTTAGAGTATTCCACACCTCCTGCACGGTGGCTCCTCTGATGCAGGTTAGTGCTACGACTCCTAGACTGAGTGCTTACAACAGGGGATGGTGTGTGCTAATGCTTTCATTGTTGCCCACTTAATTTCTGTAATTTTAAAAACTATATCACAATCATACTATTTGGAAAGCACAGAAATTAAAGCACCTGCTTTGCACTTGATAACATCATAACTATTCCTTTTATATTCTTCCATACACATTTTTTACAATTTGAAAAATATTGTTTATACGATTAGCATGATATCTAAGATTGTTCCAGCTGTTATATTGTGTTCCATGGGAAATTTATTAGTTCTATAATAGTTCAGGATGCACATTGTGGAAAACCTTGCAAAATAAGCCCTTTGTGTTTACAGGGTCTCCTCCCATCCCTTCTCTTTTAGTCATATTTTAGAATGATATCCACAAGGTATGGCAATGCTTCAAGGGACAAGACTAGCTCTCTGGCTCTCACTCCATATTGCCAAATTGGCTAATAAAGGATTTTCACTTTTACCCTGAGATTCATCTTCATTGCATTCCTACCGGTAATGCATATCATAAAGAAACATTGAGTGTATAACGTTTGAATGCATAGAAATGATAAAAATTTGGTTTAAACTATGTATTAATTTCCAGTGAGAAAGAACATCCTTTCATACTTATATTGCACTAATATATTTTTATCAAATTGTAATTATGAAAATAATATTACAGGTATTTCCCAGTGTAAGACAGGGTTCCATTCTGAAGACTCTGTCATAAGTCAGCTCTGATATAAGTACAAGATCTAATTTTTTTAAAAAAAAATTCATTATTTTTGTCTCCTATTAACAATATCTTTATAAATCCAGTCTTTATCTGTCTTTGGGATTGGCAAGAGAATGATAACATCAACAAATTACGTGCTACAACGTTATATGTAGTACATATTACTAACAATAAGATGTACAAAGATAAAAAAAAGGATAGTCATAGGGCAGTTCATTGTAACTCAAACATGTCTTAAGTCGGGGACGATCTGGGAACTAAGCTTTTTGGGAAAGTTGAGTCTTAGTTAACACTCTGACTCTAAGGTAAATGGATGCATATATCTGATTCTATTAAATTCTCTATTCATGAATTTCTCTTTGGGAAAAGTTTGTGTAGAGATAAAATTTATGTTTGATAACATACTAAATATAAATAATTTAATTAAACATTCTACATGCACTATCTTTTTTCATTTTTACAAAGTAAGACAGTTTACCCACTTTAAATACACTAACCTGAGACGCACAGTTTATAAGAGAGCTGCCTAACTTCACAGAACTCACAGTTGCTCCAGTGAGCTCCAGCAGATTTCCCAGACTGAGATGCACTAGGAAGAAAAGGCGAGCGATCTACTTCTGAAAAGTCAGCCAAAGTGAACCCGATGGATGGCAATAGTCCGATCAACAACCGATTATGGGAATGGCACAGGACTGGGCAGCATTTTGCCCGGGGTAGCCGTGTGTTAGGTGACTTAATGGCATCTAACAACAGCGATGTGTTTGAGGGTCCATTCTTCATTTATACTGTTTGTTTTATTCAAAAAGTTTTTTTTCTTTATTTATGTTGTCTGTTTTATTCAAAAAGTTTTGTCATTATTAAGATAATAATTGGAACAAAAAACTGGCTGGCAAGCCCAAAATAACTGTGGGGAATTTACTTTCATGACCAGGATTTTGGACCCATGCTTCCTACTTTTGAGACCAGGGAAAAATAAATTAATCTAACCCTCCAGTCCTTCATTTGCAAATCTGAAACAGTAACAGTTTACCTCATTTAATTGTTGTGACATTGCATGAGGCAATGCACATCCAGGGTTAACATAGTACTTGGGACATTGTTTGCTACAGTTATAAAAATCCTTGTTATGTCTGAGTTACTCCATCTATAACATGCAGATGTGAAATAAGAGTCATTTTGGCTTGGAGTTGTTTTGGACTGAACTGAAGAAATGAACATACTAGTGCCAGGCCAGAATATTGGAAAGATGGGTATGTAACACAGAGTGTACTTTTGAGAAAGGGGAAGCTTTGCGAATTCTGGGAACACCACATTGAGGTAGAGAGAAAAATGTGACAATGGACCTAAAAGTACTCTGAGCTCTCTGCAATTACCCACTTTATACAACTAGAAAATAAATGGGAACACGTTTTTATCCTGTTTTAAATTGTACAGAAATATTATAGACAACTAGAAATTTATCTGACCTGCATATCCCTCTTCTACTTTGGTAGTGTGGAATTACACAGAATTGAACTCACTTGGGAACAACTGCCTTTTTGATGTGAAATACAGATAATATTTTTTCTTTTTACCTGCTATTTTAAAAAATTTTGATTGAATTTTGAGACATTATTGAATTTGTGACAAGTTTCTTGATATCTATTACAATTCTTAAACACATTGAATATTAAAGGCATGAGAACACATTGCAAAATTAATAATCAAATAACCTAATAGCCTTGGAATAATTAAATTTACCATGGTCATGAGTGTTTCCTCTATGTTTAAAATAAATTCATAGAAGGTAGACAGACAGAGGACAGACAGAAAAATCTAAAGGAACACAGAAAACATGTCACTTATGCTGAAAAATGAAGACTGATATGTAATGATATTTTTGTTCTTTGATGTGAAATAAGTAACATTACATTACATGTGAGTTATGGGAAAATACTAATTTTAAACTTTCAAAATATTTTGGTAGGAAACATCTATGGATGACCAATAACAATATGATAATGATAATAATCAATAACTTTATAGAGCTATCTTCTTGTGCATGCATTCTCCAATGTACTTACATACATTTTATTTTGTAGTTATCAAATAATCCTATAGTAAAATTTTGCACATAATGAGACTGAGGTTTAAGCATATTGCTCAGATTTATCCAACTACTAAACAGTGGCATAGGTATTCAAACTCTAGAAACCTGGCCATTAAATATGTACTTTTACGTTTAGACAACCTTCAGATGAATGCAGCTACCAGTTTAAATGTTTATTATTAGATCAGTCATGTAACTTTTCTGAACTTCATAATTCATGCCGACTAAATGTGAAATATACATTTATTTCACATTATATGAACTGTTTGTCCAGCGAATAGAATGCCTGATATGATAACATTTTCAAATACTGTTAGTTTAAAATAATTGCATCTTAAATTTAAATCTACAGAAGACTTTCAAAATCATATTAATTGAATCTTGGCATCTGAGAAACATTGGAAAGCTGCCCTTAAGCTCAGGGCCTTAGCAGGTGGTTATCAAATGGCCGAAGCAGAGAATGAGCCCCGATGGAAACAAATGAAACCAGTGCTCCAGTACAGCTGTCTACCTAAGTCTGCGAATTTTCCAGTCTAGAAACAAGGAGAGTGGCTCATAGCAAAGTAAGTGACCTTCCCCAAATATCACACGTATTTGTGAACAAAATATGGACAGGTCTTTAGAGTTCTGACTCCTATTCTTCGTGTTATTTAAGCAACTCGTAACTCGTATGTCTATACCCGGTGTGCCCTGACCCAGGGCAGGCTTAAGTGAATGAACTTTGCATGTCATGACCTCCAGTTCAGCGGCAGCCAGAGACACAGACCTGTCCATCCACCCAATGCAGCAAGAAACGCTAACAAAGAAAATAGATTAGGAAAGGAAAATGTTTCCTTAAAAATAGAAAGTCATGTAAATTTAAAAAGTAATAGGAAAACACAGCCTACCTGAAACTAATAGGAAAGTGAATACATTATTAAAAAAAAAAAAAAATCTACAGACACAGACTACTTTACACCTATGTTTAATGGCCTTTAAGGGCACTGATTATCCCCATTTTGTTTAAAAAAAAAATCAGAGACTACAAATTAAAAGATGAACTATAGCAATACATTTTGTGAGTTTAATATGTTTAATATTCATGCATGCAAAGACAGTACAATGTAGTATTAAATCAACAATGATCATAGATTCAAACAACTTATATACCAAAAACAAGTTGTTTGATCCAAATAACATTGAAATTGTTTAAAATGGTAGCCTATTAATGAAATGCAGAACATTAATATTAAATTATTAATATCATATAAGTATCCCAAATATATGTAATATAAAATGCAAAACTTCAGTCCAAAATAACAAAAGTGTCAAATATATAAAATCAACTGGAGAAGATATTCACAATGCATATAAATAACAAGTTATAAAGATATGTAAATTATATATACAATTATATATATAAATTACAAAATACAAGGGAAATTCTTTAAATTATTAAGAAAAAGCCAAACTAGAAACCATGAATAAGAGATATTCACAGTTTGCAGAAGAAATCCAAGAGGTCGATGAATAGATTAAAAGAGTTTCTGCCATGTAACTTAAGTGACATGCAATTTAAATTTATTTTCACACTTATATGATTGCTGTTAATTATCGCATCTAACAGTAAAATATGTGGAGGAATTATCACACAAATTGACAGTTGACTGGAGTGTAAAAGGTGGAGATGCAATTATCTTAAATCGAAAATATTCTAGTAAAACATTTACTTATATTAACAAAAGATTGGAAAGAAGCTAAGTATTCTTAAATAAACATTATATGCATATACATGTATATTTATATACATAAATTGCATATATATGATGTAATAAAAATTGCCAGTAGTTAATATATTAAACTGAATATATATATATTTCACTCAAAATATATATATTTGAGGGAACAAAGCATAAAAGAATGATATGCTCACTATTATAGCATATTTATATCAATTTTGAAAAATGGAACATCTACATATTTTAATAATATGTCATTGTTGGTATATACTAAGAATCAAAAAATTTTAATATGTATTAAAGGTCTGAAGATCATAGACCATTCACAAAATTTGCAATGTTTTCCAAATAAGTTACAGAAAAACTAAAAAAGGATTTACTACACCACAGATTATGAATGAAGTCCAAACATAATACTGTTGGTAATCCTGAATTCACAGCTCTCTTTGACAATTTGAATTTGTGAGCAAAAGACACCACCTACCTAAGTATAATAGGTGAATCCATTTACATGTGCATCCATTTCTACCACCAAAAATACTTAGACGTAAAAGAAATGGAAGTTATAGGTTCTAGTGAAAAGAGGAGCTATTCTGAAAGTGAATGAGTACCTGTATATTTTACCTGTGGGAGATGTTGGACCTCAGGTTCATTATATGAGACTATCATTTGGATAAGTCATAATTAATGGATTAGTTTTTGTCTTCTACTTTTAAAAGTATAAGATTATTGATGTCCAAATTTATATGAAAATTGCATGCAATACGAATTATGTTCATTTCTGAAATTATTAACTTTTTTTTGAATGGATAAAACCAAAACACCTGTGCTGTCAAGTCAATTCTGACCCTATAGGACAGAGTAGACCTGCCCCATTGAGTTTCCAAGGAGTGGGTGGTGAGTTTGAACTGCCAACCTTTTGGTTAGCTGCCGAAAGCTTAACCACTGTACCACCAGGGCTCCCTTAGAATGGATATATAAATTAAAACCAGCAGCATTGTTTAAGAACATAATACATAAAAGTTTAAACATTGAGGGGGTTCTAAACTTAGCGAGATGTAGGCACCATGATCCGGAATGCAAGTCATGATAATATAAATGATGTGGTGATGGGTACAGTAGTATCTGTGGTGGCTGAAAGCCTAGTGTGTTTAGAGCACAGGCTGCATGTAAGTGTGGAATAGAGAATTTTTGCTTTTGTTTTTTCCCCATCAAACTTAGTTTTATTGGTTGTAATTTTTTTTTGAAACTTTTGAAATTTTAATTTGTCTTGATATTGAAGAAAATCATGTGAGAATACATTAAGCAAATATCTAAAACACATGCAAAAGTAATAACTATAGGCATATCACCTCAATACCTACTAAAGTGCATAAATCTGAATTTCCTTCAATATAGAAATACCAAAAGGGTAAAGAACTCGGATTGCATAAGTAATATTTCTTAACACCATGAGTAAATTACGTGTGGCATACTGACAAGTTATTAAAAAACAACAGAGGAGTAATTTGTACTACTGTATATGTATGTGGAAGGTAAAAAAGGGAAAAAGGGAGGGGAAAAAGGCAAGGCAAAAGGACAAAAAGGCAAAAAGCTAAGGGAAACAGAAAAAAGGTAAAGTGGCAAAAAGTCAAAAGAGAAGGCAAAAGGGTAAAATGTAACAAAAAGGGAAAAGGGAAAAATGCAAGACAAAAAGGAAAAAAAGGCAAGGCAATACGGTAAAAGGCAAAAAGAGAAGTCAAACCGGTACACAGGCAAAAAGGCAAATCATAAAGGCAAAAAGGCAATGAAAAAGGCAAGGTAAAATGGGGAAAAGTGAAGGCAAAAAGGCAAGACAAAAGGCAAAAAGATGTATGTGTTATCTAATTTTGTGTGAATAAAAAATAATGTATAGTAACAGCAGAGATGGATAGTAGTATGCTATGGCAAAAAATCTTGTTTGTAAGTAAAAGATTAAAGTGGTAATTAGCCCTCCGAGTCTGAGATTTCCCAAGTCATTTGATCAAGTATTCATAAAGATATGTACAAGCTTCCTTTTAAACAAATCTCACTTCTGCATCATTCTTACATCTTTCAGGCACCAGTAGAGCCATGGTCAGTGCAAACGGCACCACAGGAATAAACTTCATTCTTCTAGGGCTCTTTAACCACACACAGATCCACCTATTCCTGTTTGCCATGGTGCTTATGATCTTCATCACCTCACTGATGGGCAACACCCTTATGATCATTCTCATTCATGTGGACCCTCAACTGCACATGTCCATGTACTTCCTGCTTAGCCAGCTTTCTTTCATGGACACGATGCTGGTCTCCACCATCGTTCCCAAAATGGCAGCCAACTACCTGATGGACACTAGGTCTATCTCTCCCACTGGCTGTGGAGTCCAGATCTTCCTGCTTCTCACTCTGGGAGGGAGTGAATGCTTCCTCTTAACGGGCATGTCCTATGACCGCTATGTGGCCATATGTCACCCACTACGCTACCCCATTCTCATGAGTCAGAAGCTCTGTTTACTCATGACATCAGGTTCCTGGCTCCTGGGAGGGATCGATGGGCTGATGCAGGCTGGTGCCACTTTGAGCTTCCCTTACTGTCACTCACGGGAAATCAATCACTTTTTTTGTGAAGCACTATCACTGGTACGCCTTGCCTGTGCTGACACCACAATTTTTGAGTTTTTCATGTATGTCTGCTGCATTCTGATGCTCTTGATCCCTTTGTCTCTAATTTTGGCCTCATACAGCCTTATCCTGGCTGCAGTGCTCCGCATGCGGTCAGCTGGAGCCCAGAAAAAAAGCCTTTAAGACCTGCTCCTCTCACCTGGTGGTTGTGGGACTCTTCTATGGCACCATCATGTTCATCTACATGAGGCCCAAATCTAATGGTTCAGAGGACCACGATAAGGTGGTCTCAGCTTTTTATACCATCTTCACACCTGTCTTGAACCCCCTTATATTCAGTGTAATAAAGAAGTCAAGGGGGCCTTGAGGAGGTGGCTGGAAAAACATTTTATGTGATATCAATCCTGAGCATAATTTGCCAAAATGGCAGCAACCAAACTTGATACAGGTTACGTTTCTAAAATATTGTTTTGTTATTTTGTTCATCCCATTAAAATTCTTCTTTTGTGTTGTATCAAGTTATTTTGCTCTTGCTTTGCCAATCTGGCTGCATTGTTCCTATATGATTATTTTTATATATGGTAAATTAATTAAAAATTATATTTGTCCTCCTGTCATAACTTGCAGTGGTGTTTTTGCTCTGAAATTAGGGCTCTGGCAATAAGTATGAGTGATTGAGTTTCTAAACAGCATATGATATGTGTATAATTTGTATTTTTTGATAAATAATGGAAATCATTAATTTTGATGGGGATAATACCTTTTGAAAACAAAACATATATCCTAAATCACATAATGTAGATAAAATAAATTCAAATGAAATAAGGACCCAATGTGACCATCAAACATAAAATACGTAAGAAAATATCAAGAAATATTTGCAAAATGTTGCTGTGGGAAGATTTGTTAAAGAAACTTCCAGACAGAATATAAAAATGCTAATTGGCTTTTCATGACCTTTGTTAAAATGTAAGAGTAGAGAGATGAGCTGAAGAAAAAAATATATTGTGTACAAAGGAGTCAGTACACAGTGGATTCAAAAATAAAACTTTCAGCAAAGAAGTCTCTAATTAAGAAAGGGCCTCAGGCCAAAGGTCCAACACAAGTTGTGACTCTAAAATCATTTTTTAAGGCTTCAGGACGAGTTAAGACACAGTACCTTAAATAAACATCCGAACAGACAAAAGACCTTCTATAAATCTTGAGAGTCTTGTAGATTCTCTTTAATTAAAAATAAATAGGACTACTAAAATGTTTTAGGGCACTGTAGTGCAGCAGAGTCGTAGGAAGCTCAAGGTTGGTAGTTGTGGGTTTTGTCTAATGGAGTAAACTCCAGTAAGATTCATGGAAAACTCGCAATGTTTGCAAGCATGTTTTTCTGACAGAAATATCACTAGTTTGGTCTAAGGAGTAAGCTGATTGAGGTGACTACTCAGTTTTCTCATGGTAGAGCAAGGGTGACTCAGAAAGCAGAGGCAAAAATCATGTAGAATAATTCCCAGAGAATCACACTGAATCTTAATTAAGGAGCTGGCAACAATTTCTACCAGAATTGCAGAATTGCAAGTGACTGTATGCTGCCCCATTCGCTATTTTAAGAAGTGTCTTAAGAGTAATTGTTAGTGCAATTATATAATCCCCATGCTGTGACAAAGAGAGAAACCAAGACTTCTAGTGCACATCCCCAGCTGAGAGCCCAGCCAAATTCAAAGCCATTTTTTTCAGTCATTGGTGGCGCATCAAGCAAGTGTATCTTTCAGCTCCCAGGTGAGCCACTTCCACTGATGATGCATGGAGTAGCGATGAGCTGTCCCTGATGAAACCTGCTGAAATTGCAAATTCATTTGCAAAATAAACAATTGTTGTTTTAAACTGCTGTGCTTTGTGGATACACACACACACACACACACACACACTGGAATAGTGCTTAGGTGAATATATGTGTTACCTAAAACCCATAATAAAGATATCAACTACATTTGAATAACAGGGGTTATAATTCTCTTTCCCTACTTCATATAATCTGGAACCATTGTTCTGAAAATAATATTATTATCTGTTTAGAATTATTTTATATTACAGAGAAGTCTTACCACTTTGGCTTTGATTAAAGTTTTAAGATGTTCTAGAAGTGAAAAATCAAAAACAATGTGATTGAGGAAAAACCACTTAGATTTTTCTGTGAGAAGGCCAGGCGTTGCCGTCTGGGATCAGTCAACTAAGAACAAGTACCTTGGGTAAGTTAGCTTCTCTGATATACAGCTATTCTGTCTATAAAAACAGCATTCCTAAAATTAAAAATATATATATATAATCAAGATTAAATTTAAGTTAGTAATGTGAAAATAACATGACAGAGACTTCAGTGCCTGGAAACATGGCAGATGAGGTATCATAACCAACACACAGAGCTAGTTGAATAGATAGACAGACTTGGAAAGAGATTATAGGTATGTGGATCTAAGTTTTTCTTTCATGCATTAAAGAACTGCATATATATACCACAGACACACACATACACAAATAAAAACAGTAATTAGAAAAATAAGGCAGAAGAAGTAGCTTCTTTACCAGAATATTAGTCAAAGGAAATAAAAAAACAATGCTGTATCAACTTTCATGGCTCTGTGTTTCATGGACAACAGGAGATAAACTACAAGGCCCCTAAAGGTGAGGATTCAGAAGAACTCTGAATAAACCAGGGAATGTAAGGGACAGCACAATTCTGTCTGAGTTAGCTAGAAATTAACCTCCCAGCTCCTCAAGGAGGTCCAGGAAATCTGCAGAAAATTCTTTCTCAGTGAATGGCACCAAGTAGAGTGGCTGAGAACTCAGTCAAGAACTTGTAGGTCACGTAAAAAGCCCATAATTGTCTGCTGGAGAGAGAGGTCCCATGGAGCAGCATTGTGGCACTAGACACGGGAGTGAAGCAGTATTCTTGGACATCCAGCCCAATAGGCTTTCAGATGACTCCAGCCAGTATCTGCTTGCAACTTCAAAATAGACATTCCAGCAGAGAACCAACCCACTCAACCCAGAATCCTGGGGAGATAATAACTTATTGTTTTAAACCGCCAAGTTTCGTGGTGGTTTGTTAGACAGCAATAGCTGTGAAGATATGAGTTAAAATATATAATACCTTTTATTGTTTGAGTAGATGAAGTTGTAATAAAATTAGTTTTTGATTAATTAAGTGTATGGTACATTGTCCTAGATTATCACTAAACATAAAGAAGTGAAGTGCATATTGTCTTAAATGATACAAAGAAATTGTGAAATGCAAAAAATAATCAATCCAAAGAAGACAAGAATGAGATGAAGGGGGGACACAGAGAAGATAAGTAACTAAAAATCACTACATTGAATATTATAAAGTTTTTTTTTAATTTAAAATAAAAACACTAATTAGCTGAAAAACATAAGTTTTTCAGCAAACGTAAATAGACTAAATGTTCCAAGCAAAGAATCTAGACTGGAGAAAACCTTTTAGTATTTTAAATTGTTGTTGTTAGGTTCCTTCATGTCGGTTCCTACTCAGAGCGACCCTATGTGCATCGTAATGAAACACTGCCCCATTTCGCCCAACCTAACTATCATTTCTATGTTTGAGTCCATTATTGCGGCCACTGTGTTAATCCATCATTTTTTGCTGACCCTCTACTTCACTAAGCATGATGTCCTTCTCCAGGGACTGGTTCCTCCTTATAATATGTCCAAATTACATGGGACAAAATCTCTCCATCCTCGCTTCTAAGGAGCATTCTTGCTGTACTTCTTCCAAGACAAATTTGATCATTCTTTTGACAGTCCATTTTATATTCAATATTTTCCACCAGCACCGTGATTCTAAGGCATCGATTCTTCTTTGGTCTTCCTTACTCATTGTCCATCTTTCACATGCATAAGAGGCAACTGAAAATACAATAGCTTGGGTGAGGTGCACCTTAGTCCTCAAAGCGACATTTTAGCTTTTTAACACTTTAAAGAGGGCTTTTGCAGCCAATTTGCCAAATTCAACACATCCTTTGATTTTTTGACTGCTGCTTCCATTGGAGTTAATTGTAGATCAAAGTAAAATTAAATCCTTGACAACGTCAGTATTTTCTCAGTTTATCATGAGGTTGGTTACTGGTCCAGTTGTGAGGATTTTTGTTTTCTTTATCTTCAGGTGTAATTCATACTGAAGGCTGTAGTCTTTGGTCTTCATCAGCAAGTGCTTCAAGTCCTCTTCACTTTCAACAGGCAAGGCTGTGTGTTCTGCATATTGCAGGTTGTTAATGAGTTTTTCTCTAATGCTGATGCTGCCTTTTCATATAGTCCATCTCAGATCATTTGCTCAGCATACAGATTGAATAAGTGTAGTGAATGGATACAGTCCTGACGCACATCTTTTCTGATTTCAAACTAAGCAGTGTCCCATTGTTGTGTTCCAATTACTGCCTCTTGGTCTATGTAGAGAATCCGCATGAGCAAAATTAAGTGTCCTGGAATTCCCACTCTTTGCAATGTTATCCAAAATTTGTTATGATCTACTCAGTCAAACGCCTTTGAATAGTCAATAATTAACAAAGATAAAAATCTTTCTGTTCCACAGTCAGCCCCTGGCCTTGTCTGACTGATGATATTGAGCTTTTCCTTCGTCTTTTTCCGTAGATGTAGTCGTTTTGATTACTGTGTATTCCATCTGGCGAGGTTCATGTGCATAGTCGCCGTTTATGTTGGTGAAAAAAAGTATTTGCAATGAAGAAGTCATCGGTCTCACAAAACTCTATCATTCAATCTCCGGCATTGTTTCTATCACCAAGGCCATATTTTCCAACTACCAATTGTTCTTCTTCGTTTCCAACTTTCACATTCCAATCACCAGTAATTATCAATGCATCCTGATTGCACATTCAGTCAATTTCAGACTACGGAAACTGAAAAAAATCTTCAATTTCTTCAACTTTGTTCTTAGTGGTTACTGCCTAAATTTGAATGATAGTCGTATTAACTGGTCTTCTTTATAGGCCTATGGATATTATTCTATCACTGTCAGCACTGTACTTCAGGATAGACCTTGAATTGTTCTTTTTGACGATAAATGTAACACCATTCCTCTTCAAGTTGTCATTTCTGGCATAGTAGGCTATGTGTTGTCCAATTCAAAACGGCCAATACCAGTCCATTTCAGCTCACTAATGCCTAGGATATCGATGCTTATGTGTTCCGTTTCATTTTTGAAGATTTCCAATTTTCCTAGATTCATACTTCGTATATTTCAGGTTCCAAGCATTAGTGGTATTTTCAATTGCCTCATATGCATGTGAAAGATGGACAATGAATAAGGAAAACTGAAGAAGAATTGATGCCTTTGAGTTGTGGTGTTAGCAAAGAATATTTAGTATACCAAAAGAACAAACAAATCTGTCTTGGAAGTAGTACAGCCAGAATACTCCTTAGAAGCCAGGATGGTGATACTGCATCTTACATACTTTGGCCGTGTTGTCAGAAGAGATCAGTCCCTGGAGAAGGACATCATGCCTGGTAAAGTACAGGGTCAGCTTAAAAGAGGAAGACCCTCAATGAGATGGATTGACAGTGTCTGCAGCAACGGGCTCAAGCATAACAACGATTGTAAGTATGGCACGGGACCGGACAGTGTTTCTTTCTGTGGTACATAGGATGGCTATGAGTCGGAAGCGACTCCACTGCACCTAATAACAACAACAATAAACATCTTTCTGCTATTCTCAGCTTTTAGAAAAGATCCACCGGACATCAGCAATTATATCCCTCCTTCCGTGTCATTTTCTTTTAAATCAGGATTTTTTTATTTTGATATTTATTTAACCACAACTTCTTTAAAAAAAAAAGAAAAGAAAGGGAACATATATCTTTGTACCCAAAGCCTAGTACACAGAGCACATATTTCTTGTAGAGCAGAGTCATTATACATGGTTGTCTGCCCAATGGATCAGAATCAAGTCATACAGAAATACAGCTGTATATGGCTTTAGTATGTCATATCTTCTTTGACAAGACAAGTGATGGAACTTACCATTGTGTCAGTTGGGTAGTGCTCACATAGTTCATCTGAAGAGTTAGTGTTTCTTACTCTTTGGTCTGCCATCCTAATGATCCAGATCTTTCTTCATTATAATATCCTGATTCAATTATCCTTTGAAATCCGTCCATTGGCTATATACTCACATATTCAAATTTATCTCTCTGGGTTTACAGTCTCAGTCTTCCTCAATACATATAATCAACTAATATACAAAAACAGAACCACCGTGGCCAGAAGTAGAACTGAAGTTAATGTAACAGTGGTTAAGAGTTTCAACCTAGGTTTACATTCCTACCCATTACTATCCACAGGACTCTGGATGTGATAATAGCACCTACTTCATGGGGTTAATACAGGCATGGAATGAACAATGTATGAAAAGTACTTGGTACCGTTCCTGACAGTGCACAATAAACGTTGTAATTATAATTAACAATGCACAGACAGGTCTTTGTTATTATGTGATAGCAATGACGGAAATAATAGTAATTCCCAAATGCTATCAGGTGGATATTTTGATTTTTCTCTCTTTTTTTAATTGTGCTTTAGATGAAGACTTACAGAGCAAATTAATATCTCATTAAGTAATAAATGCACATATTGTTTTGTGACATTGGTTGCCAACCCTACACCATGTCAACATTCTACCCTTGTCAACCTTGGGTTCCCCATTATCAGCTTTCCTGTTCCCTCCAGCCTTCTCATCTTTGCCCCTGGGTTGGTGTGCCCATTTAGTCTTGATTTGTTTTACGGGTCTGCCTAAACTTTGGCTGAAGGGTGAACCTCGGGAGTGACTTCAGTACTGATTTAAAAGGACACTTAGGGGCCATACTCTCGAGGTTTCTCCAGTCTCTGTCAGACCAGTAAGTATGGTCTTTTTTGTAAGTTGTAGTTTTGTTCTGCATTTTTCTCCAGTTCTGTCCTGGACCCTCTATTGTGATCCTTGTCAGAACAGTCGGTGGTGGTAGCTGGGCACCATCTAGTTGTGCTGGACTCAGTCTGGTGGAGGCTGTGGTAGTTGCGGCCCATTAGTTTCCACATCCTTTTCTGAATCAGTTTGAATTTCTGGCAGTTTCCTGCTGATGTATTGCTGCAGCCATTTTTTAATTATCTTCAGCAAAATTTTACTTGAGTGAAATTTTAAGGAGGCATATTTAAATATAAAGACAAAGAATATATGAAATTTAAAAGGTCAAAAAGATAGATAAGACAAATATTAATTAAAACGAGGTGGTTTAGCTATAAAATATTAAACAAAGCAGATTTTAAGAAAAAAAAATCTCTAGATATGAAGATGCTCACACAGACCGTATAAGACAGGCTCTATTTTTTGGATTATTAGTTTGCAGTCCTGGTGGTGCAGTGGTTAAAAGCTGACACTTATCAAAAGGTTGGCAGTTCAAATCCACCAGCTGCTCCTTGAAAACCCTACAAGGCAGTTCTACTTTGCCCTATAGGGTTGCTATGAGTTGTAATTGACTCAACATGATTGGTTTTTATTTTTTCATATTAGCCAGCATGTTTTGTAATGCTCCTTGGTTTTCAGATACTTTCACTGACTTTATTTGACTCTATACCAAGGAGAACTACATATCCCAAGATCCTTTGCCAGCATATTTCTTGTAGGAAATCACAATGTAAGACTGTCAGAAGATTAGAAAGGCTATAGGACAGAAGTCAGCAAATTTCTCCTTCTTTCTTTCCCCACTTCAGCTATAGTTCCTGGAAGTAACCGTGGCTCGCCATGATTTCACTTTCAATAAGATAGCCACTCTCTTCATGGTTTCAAATATTGTCTGCTGGTCCTCACCTTGGTTCTGGGTTCTGCATGAGGGCCCCACCCATGGGGTCCTGGAAGCCATCTTGTCCTGCTGTTTGACAGCTTTCTGGGTGTTGGAAGCAACATACTGATGGGAGTCTCTAGGTTGATTCAGCTTCCCTTGTTTGGTTTCTTGATTCCTTCATCTCCTATTGAAGTACTTATCTGAATTCTGTTCTCTCTTTTGAAATAGCTAGTGATCTCTCTCCTGATAACTGATTTTTAGATGAGGAAATTAGGCTTAGAAAACTTAAATAAGTTTTTGAAAGAGACAACCTACTGGAGACATTTTCTTCTCATGATGATGGAAGAAACAATAGAGAAATACGAAAATATAATATCACTGAAACTCTAGGCTTGGAAGTGGTATACAGACACTTTCAGCCACATGCTATTGAGCAAACTTTATCACATAACTAGGTTAATGCGTAATGGAGTGAAGAAGTGTGCTTTTCACGTGATCAGCAGAAGGCAGTAAATATTTGTCAAATGGTAGTCTCTTTATCACAGACTCCAATCACCATGGGCAGAAAGTTAGTTGAAAAAACTCTTTAGCAACCATAAGAGTATATTCCACAATTATCATGGTAGATAGGAAACCCTGGTGGCGTAGTGGTTACGTGCTACGGCTGCTAACCAAAAGCTTGGCAGTTCAAGTCTACCAGGCACTCCTTGGAAACTTTATGGGGCAGTTCTACTCTGTCCTATAGGGTGACTATGAGTCAGAATCGACTCAGTGGCAGAGGGGTTTTTTGTTGCGTTTTTCATCACGGCAGATAAGGTAATACGAATCTTTTAAAAAGCATATCTCAGAGAGAAGACCCAGGGGCAATGCTTTAAAAAAATGAATGAGAAAACTACTCCAAGGAGGCAGAAAAGTGGCCTTATCAGTGACTATTCCTCATCCGAAATATAGTAGGCCTTTAAATGTCTGCCTAATGGAATTTCAGAATTTCTGGGGGCCCATGATTCCTGTGGATATCTCATTCTTTCTTTCCTAATACACGTGTTTATTTCTGTTATCCTGTCCCTGTCCAACCAAGACATGCTGGATATTTGGATAATTGGGAAATTTAGATAATTCACAGGTCATCAGATAAAAGATGGACCTTATTGGTGACTGCTTATCACCAAGAGATCCTGGGCTTTGAGCTTATTCCATGACTGAATGGGACATTTGGTTGTCTCCTTTGGAGAGGAGTTGGGACCCAGAAGGGTGAACTACTTGATTAGGAATGTGGGTTAGTCGTCTGATCTTCATCCTTCCTGGCTCAAGTTTAGATTGCACTTCCCTTTTCTTTGAAGCTAGGTGTGGACTGTGAAACATCAGTGCAAGTGACAAGTGTAACCCATGGCAAGAATTAAGAGCCAGTGAGTGAAATTCCATGTTCTTTACGTCTCGGAAACTCTATGGGGCAGTTCTACTCTGTCCTATAGGGTCGCTATGAGTCGGAATCGACTCGACGGCACTGGGTTTTGGGTTTTACATCTTCCATAAATTGCTGTTGCTTCACAGTGAGGGAAGCACCATCAGCCTGAGGGAGGACAAATCCCAAGATAACATGCAGCGTGATCCAGAAATCCACTATTGTGGATTTATGACAGAGATTTTTTAAATCACTGGTGTTATACTACAGCATAAACTAGAATATTATAACTAATTGCCCACATTCTAGACAAAAATTCATGTTTGTGATTCCACTCATCTAAAATTAACAAAATTTTGTTATTCCAATTAGAAATTTGGGAATGTAGCTAAGTACACAGATGGTAAAATTTCAATGTTGAAGGGGAATTAGATTTGTGTAAGTGGTAAAGACCAATGTTAAAACAATTTGGTAGTTTTTAAAATTTTTTCTAACAAAATAAGACATAGACTCTGAAGTATCTCAATCTTCAAAAATACTGATATAGGATAGATGGAAATTACATAGGAGAATACAAAATAAATTCTTTTGTTCTTCTCATATTTTATAGAATTAATTAGGAGTCCCAAAGACAAGGAAATAATCTCAGAAATTATACTTTCATTAAGATTTCTGCCAGTCTATTTTATTTTCATATCAAAAATATTTGAAAGGTAAAAAGTAAATATATCCTTCCAGCTTTCAAAAATAGTCACTGAGTGTATCACAATAAACTGTTCTCTTAATTTGTTTTGTTTCTGTCAGTATGCAATAAAATTGCAGTGGAAAACAATAAGGCATCAGCTGATATACTGGATTATGCAATGCTGGGTAGATTCCTCAGCCTCCCTCAGAGGATGCACATGACCCCTTTCCTCACGAAAGGTGCTCTCACTTGTAAATTACTTTCACAGAAAAACAAACAAATATTTCTAATGCTAAGAAAACGTGGCTATAGGCATCAGACGATAGTGGGTAGAGCAACAAAAATCAGAAAAAAAGGGCATTTACATTTTTTTAGATGAAATAAATTTCTAAATGTTCACTATCACTACTCATTTTTCTTTTGGTATCTGGAGACCATAAACATCACTATTCGTGGCACCATGACCTGCACAGTGACTAATAAATGCTAAGTGTTTGATAACCTAATTGTTGACCTAAATAATATGCAAATTGGTGGCTATATTTTCTCTGACTGTGTAGCAAAAAGTAAGTTCCCTAAAATCCGTTGCCATCGAGTGGGTTCTGACTCCTACCAACCCTATACGACAGAGTAGAGCTGCTCCATAGAGTTTCCAAGGAGCACCTGGTGGATTTGAACTGCTAACCTTTTGGTTTGCAGCTGAGCTCTTAACCACTATGCTACCAGGGTTTCCAAAGTGAATCCAGGGTCTTATATCAAAACTTGCTACTACATTCTGTAAATTGTATTTACAGGCTTGGAGTGGATAAGAAAAGAAATTATAAACAAGAAATTGAAAAATGGACTCATTGAGAAAAAATGTATATATATATATAGTCCAATCAAATGAATTATTTACAAGGGAAAAAGAATTAATATTTTGTTATAAAAGCTATGATTGGCAATAAATTTACTTTAAGAAAAATAATAGCAAGATATAAAATTGTTCTAAATTGAAATTTTCAAGCTTATTTTAAAAATTATAAACAGAGTGAGGGTAATAGGGAAGTTATAGTATATGGAACCTTTTCAGAAGTAAATATTTAGCAAATGTGTATTGATAACAATTCTTTTTTTTTAATATTAAGTATTCTTTTTATTGTGCTTTAAGTGAAAGTTTACAATTCGAGTAAGTTTCTCATACAAAAACTTACAGACATGGTTAATGTGATCCTAGTTGCTCTCCCTACAATGTGACAGCACTCTCCTTCTTTCTCCCCTGTGTATTTCCTGTGTCCATTCATCCAGTTCCTGTCCCCCTCTGCCTTCTCATCTCGCCTCCAGACAGGCTCTACCCACACAGTCACAATGTGTCTACTTGAGCTAAGAAGCACAATCCTCACCAGTTCCATTTTATGTCTTACAGTCCAGTCTAATCTTTGTCTGCAGAAGTGGCTTCGGAATGGTTTTAGTTTTGGGCTAACAGAGAGTCCAAGGGCCATGACCTCTGGAGCCCTTCCAGTGTTCAGTCAGACCGTTTAGCCCGGTCTTTTTACTAGAATTTGAGGTCTGCATTCCACTTTTCTCCTGCTCCATCAGAGATTCTCTGTCGTGTTCCCTTTCAGTGCAGTCATTGGTGGTAACCGGGCACCATCTAGTTCTTCAGTCTCAGGCTGTTAGAGTCTCTGGTTTAAGTGGCACTTTCTGTCTCTTGGGCTCATGTTTCCTTGAGTCTTTGGTGTTCTTCATTCTCCTTTGCTCCAGGCGGATTGAGATCAATTGATGCATCTTATATGGCCGCTTGCTAACTTTTAAGACCCCAGACACCACTCATCAAAGTGGGATGTGGAATACTTTCTTAATACAATTTGTTATGTCAGTTGACCTAGATGTCCCCTGAACCATGGTCGCCAGACCCCACCCTTGCTACTCTGTCCCTCGAAGTGTTTCGTTGTATTCAGGAAACCGCTTAGCTTTTGGATTAGTCCAGTTGTGCTGACTTCCCCTGTATTGTGTGTTGTCCTTCCCTTCACCTAAAATAATTCTTGTCTACTCCGTAATTAGTGAATATCCCTCTTCCTCCTTCCCCATTCTCGTAATCATCAAAGAATGTTTTCTTCTGTGTTCAAACCTTTTCCTGAGTTCTTATAATAATGGTCTCATGCAATATTTGTCCTGCGACTGACTAATTTCAATCAGCATAATGCCTTCCAGATTCCTACATGTTATGAGATGTTTCATGGATTCATTGTTTTTCTCTATTGTTGCATCGTATTCCATTGTGTGAATATACCATAATTTGTTTATCCATTTATCCATTGGTGGGCACCTTGATTGTTTCCATCCCTTTGCTATTGTAACAGTGCTGCAGTGAACATGGGTGTGCATATATCTATTCTTGTAGGGCTCTTATTTCTCTACACTATATTCCAAGGAGTGGGATTGCTGGATCGTATGGTACTCCTATCTTTTTAAGGAAAGGCCAAATCGATTTCCTAAGTGGTTGTACCATTTTACATTCCCACCAGCAGTGTATGAGTGTTCCAGTCTCTCCACAACCTCTCCAACATTTGTTATTTTGTGTTTTTTAGATTAGAGCCAGCTTCGTTGTGGTAAGATGGTATCTCATTGTAGTTTTGATTTGCATTTCTCTAAAGGCTATTGATCATGAGCGTTTCCTAAAGTAGCTGTTAGCCGCCTGAACGTCTTATTTGGTGAAGTTTCTGTTCATACACTTTGCCCATTTTTTAATTGGTTTATTTGTCTTTTTGTTGTTGAAGTTTGGCAGTATCTTGTAGATTTTAAAGATTTAGTCACTGATCAGATTTGTTGTAGCCAAAATTTTTTTCCCAGTCTAGGTAGTCTTTTTACTCTTTTGGTGCGGCCTTTGGATGAGTGTTCCATTTTTAGAAGCTCCCAGTTATCGACTTTACCTTCCAGTGTTTGTGCATTGTTGGCAATGTTTTGTATACTGTTTATGCTATGTTTGAGGGCTACTAGAGTTCTTTCTATTTTTTCTTCCATGATCTTTATCATTTTAGATTTTATATTTAGGTCTTTGATCCATTTTGAGTTAGTTTTTCTGCATGGTGTGAGAGGTATGGGTCTTGTTTCATTTTTTTGCAGATGGATATCCAGTTATTCCAGCACCATTTGTTAAAGAGACTGTCTTTTCTCCATTTAATGGACTTTGGGCCTTTGTTAAATACAAGCTGCTCATACATGGATGAATTTATGTCTGAATTCTCAATTCTGTTCCGTTGGTCTATGTACCTGCTGTTGTGCCAGTACCAGGCTGTTTTGACTACCCTGGTGTTATGATATGTACTAAAATCAGGTAGTGTGAGGCCTCCCACTTTGTTCTAATTTTTCAGTACTGTTTTACTTATTTAGGGCCTATTCCCTTTCCATATGAACTTGGTGATTTGTTTCTCCATCTCATTAAAAAATGCCATTGGAGTTTGGATCAGGCTTGCATTTATCTATAGATTGCTTGGAGTAGAATAAACATTTTCACAATCTTGAGTCTTCCCATTGAAGAACAAGGTATGTTTTTTCACTTATGTAGGTCTCTTTCGGTTTCTTGCAGTAGTGTCTCATAGTTTTCTTTGTATAGGTCTTTTATGTCTCTGGTTAGATTTGTTCCCAAGTATTTAATCTTCTTGGGGCTATTGTAAATGGTATTCATTTCATGGTTTCCTCTTCGGCTTTCTCTTTGCTCATATAGAGGAATCCAACTGGTTTTTGCATGTTTATCTTGTATCCTGATACTTTGCTGAAATCTTCTATTAGTTCCAATAGTTTTCTTGTGGATTCTTTAGGGTTTTCTGTGTATAAAATCATATCATCTGCAAATAGAGATAGTTTATTTCTTCCTTACCAATTTGGATTTTTTTTTTTTTTTCCTAGACTAATTGCTCTGGCTAGGACCTCCAGAACAATGTTAAATAAAAGTGATGATAAAGGGCATCCTTGTCTGGTTCCCGTTCTCAAGGGGAATGATTTCAGACTCGCTCCATTTAGGGGGATGTTGGCTTTTATTATGTGGAGGAATTTTCCTTCTATTCCTATTTTGCTGAGAGTCTTTATCATGAATGGGTGTTGGACTTTGTCAAATGCCTTTTCTGCATCAATCCATAAGATCATGTGGTTCTTGTCTTTTATTTATATGATGGATTACATTGACTGTTTTTTCAATGTTAAACCATCCCAGCATACCTAGTATGAATGCTACTTGGTCATGGTGAATTACTTTTTCAATATGTTTTTGGCTAGAATTTTGCTGAGGGTTTTTGTGTCTAAGTTCATGAGGAATATTGGTCTGTAATTTTCTTTTTTTGTGGTGTCTTCACCTGGTTTTCTTATGATGGTTATGCTGGCTTCATAGAATAAGATTGGGCGTATTTCATCCTTTTGTATGTTCTGAAATACCTTTAGTAGTAGTGGTGTTAACACTTCTCTGAAAGTTTGGTGGAATCTTCCAGCGAAGTCATCAGGGCCAGGGCTTTTATTTATTGGGAATTTTTAATTATCTTTTCAGTTTCTTCTTTTGTTATAGGTTTATTTAGTTGTTCTACATCTGTTTGTGTTAGATTAGGTAGGTAGCACATTTCTAGAAATTTATCCAATTCTTCTAGGTTTTCAAATTTGTTGGAGTACAATTTTTCATAATACTCTGTTAGGATTCTTTTAATTTCAGTTGGGTCTGTTGTAATATTGTCGATCTCATTTCTTATTTGAGTTATTTGCTTTCTCTCCTATTTTTCTTTTGTCCATTTGGCCAATGGTTTATCGATTTTGTTGATCTTTTCATAGAACCAGCTATTGGTCTTGTTAACTCTTTCAATTGTTTTTCTTTTCTCTATTTCATTTAATTCTGAGCTAATTTTTATTGTTTTGTTTCTACTGGTACCCTAGGCCTTCTTTTGCTGCTTTCTTTCTATTTCTTTGAGTTGTATGGATAATTCTTTGATTTTGGCCTTTTCTTCTTTTGGATGTGTGCATTTATTGCTATAAATTGACCTCTGAGCACTGCTTTTGCTGTGTCCCACAGGTCCTGGTAGGAAGTGTTTTCATTCTCATTTGATTCTACGAATTTCTTTATTCCATCCTTAATTTCTTCTATAACCCAGTAGTATTTCAGCAAGGTGTTGTTCAGTTTCTGTGTATTTGATTTTTTTTTTCACTTGCTTTATGTTATCGGTTTCTACTTTTATGGCTTTATGGTCAGAAAAGATGCTTTGAGATATTTTGATGTTTTGGATTCTGTTAAGACTTGCTTATGACCTAATATGTGGTCTATTCTGGAGAATGTTCCATAGGCATTGGAAAAGAAAATATGCTTGTCTGCCATTTGGTGGAGTGTTCTGTATGTGCCTATGAGATCAAGTTGGTTGATTGTGGCATTTAGATTTTCACTGTCTTTATTTAGCTTCTTTCTGGATGTTCTGTCCTTCACCAAAAGTGGTGTGTTGGAGCCTCCTACTATTATTGTAGAGCTGCCCATCTCTGTTTTCAGTGCTTTTTAGAGTTCATTTTATGTATTTTGGATCCCTGTCATTGGGTGCACAAAAGGGTCCTTCCTTATCCTTTGTGGTAGATTTTACTTTAAAGTCTATTTTGTTAGAAATTAATATTGCCACTCTTCTTTTTTGGTTGTTGTTTGTTTGGTATCTCTTTTCCATCCTTTGAGTTTTAGTTTGTTTGTATCTTTATGTCTAAGGTGTGTCTCTTGTAGGCAACATATAGGCAGATCATGTTTTTTAAATCCATTCTGCCACTTTCTGTCTCTTTATTGGTGCATTTAGTACTTTTACATTCAGCGTAATTATGTCTAGGTATGAGTTTAGTACTGTCATTTTGATGCCTTTTTTTTTGGTTATTGACAGTTTCTTTGTTCCACTGAATTTTCTGTGCTGAGTAATTTTTCTTTATGTATTGTCTTTTCCTCTTTTCCATTGTCGTTGCTTTTGTTTTTGCTGTCTTCATGTTTTTCTTTTTTTATTATTATTTTGATGTGCAGGATTGTTATTTTCCTTTGTGATTACCTTGATATTTACCCCTATTTTCATACTGCATATGAAAGATCTATGACTACATCTTTTAGTCCTTCTTTTTTGAGTTAATGTTGTCATCTTTTACTTCATGATGTCTGTTTCGCTGTTCTGAGCATTTTAGCTTTGATTTAGTTTTGTGATTTCTCTGTCTTGGATGATATCTGGTTTCCCTGTCCTCTGTTCTTGTCTTGGATTGTTATCTGATGTTATTGAGTTTCTAACTGGAGGATTTCTTCTAGAATTTCTTGTAATTTTGGTTTGGTTTTGGCAATGTCCCTCAACTTCTGTTTATCTGGAAATGCCATAATTCACCTTCATATCTGAGACAGTTTTGCTGGATATATAATTCTTGGCTGGCAATTATTTTCCTTTTAAGTCTTCATATATGTCCTCCCATTGCCTTCTTGCCTACATGGTTTCTGCTGAGTAGTCCGAGATTAGTCTTACTGACTGTCCTTCGCAGGTGACTTTTTGTTTATCCCTAGCTGCTCCTAAAATTCTCTTTATCTTTGGTTTTGGCAAGATTGACTATAATATGTCTTGATATCTTTCTTTTGAGATCTACCTTCTGTGGGGTTAGATGAGCATCTTGGATGGATATCTCATCTTTCATGCTATCAGGGAGGTTTTCTGCCAACAAATTTTCAACAATTTTCTCTGTATTTTCTGTTTTTCCTCCCTGTTCTGGTACTCTGATTAAAAAAAAAAAAAAAAAAAAATTTCTCTTGATAGAGTCCCACATGATTCTTAGGGTTTCTTCATTTCTTAAAATTCTTTTATCTGATTTTTCTTTGAATATATTGGTGCCAAGTATTTTGTTTTCAGTCTCACTAATTCTGACTTCACTTTCCTGAATTCTGCTCCTTTGACTTTCTACTGAGTTGTCTAATTCTGAAATTTTATTGTTGATCTTCTGAGTTTCTGACTGCTGTCTCTCTAAGGATACTTGAAGCCTATTAAAGTTTTCGTTATTCTCTTGAATAATCTTCTTAATTCCCTCAACTGCTTTATCTGTGTGTTCCTTGGCTTGTTCTGCATTTTGCCTGATCTCTTTTTTATTTTTTTTCTTTCCTGATATCTTGAAGAGTTCTGTATATTAATATTTTGCATTCTATCTCCGGTAATTCTAGGAATATATCTTCATCTGGAAGATTCCTCAATTCTTTGCTTTGGAAGCTTGCTGACATGATCATTGTCTGCTTCTTTATGTGATTTGATATTGACGGTTGTCTCTGTATGTTTGCATACCGTGTCCTAGCTTCTTGCTTTGTTTTGTTTTGAAATACTTAATAAAAAAAAAAAAATAGCTGCTCAAATTAGTTGGCTTGATTAATGGAGCCTCTGAAGCTCTAATGTCCTGTCATCAGATGGCTAGAGCTGTTATCAGATATACGAGCCTAAAAGTCCATTCAGTTTTCTTGTAAGGATTCGGCTCAGATTTCCAGGTAGTTGGTCACCAAGTGTGTGGTGTAGGCTCTCACCTACTGTCTTTGAGGAGCAGTGGTGATTGGTGTATGCATAGGTCTCTTGTTGCATCAGGTGGTCACACTCTGAGCAAGGTAGGGGGCTGACAACCTTTCCCTGAGTGTTTGTGAGGAAGACACGTCCCTGTTCTCTAGAGTGCACAAGCGGGTGGGCTCTGCAGCCATACCATTGACACCCGATACTTTTAACTATAAGGACTGGGAGACACCCCTTATCCTTGTACCCCTGACATGGGTGGCTAGGTGGTATAGGTGGAGCCACCAGTCCTCAGGCCCCTGATGTGGGTAGGTGAGGACCCTGCTTGATAGAGCAGTGTCGAGCATCAAGAACCCACCTCGCCACTGCACAGCTGAAACCATTAAATTCAGACCTTAGACCACATGCCCTTGCACTGTAACAAGAACCCAGCTCCTGAAATGGGCCACACAGTTCTATGCAGGGGTGAAAGCCACTCAAAGTCTATGGACCACTTGTGCCTGGACAGGAGCTGCTTCTGCCCTGAGTTTCCAGCTTAGGGGAGCCATCAGATTATTTTTTCCCTGTTTGTTAATTTGTTCCTTCTCCAATGGCTCTGGTTGCGTGCCAGGACCTATCTCAGGACCAGGGAAATCGAATGCCACTGAAGCCAGCTCGGGGGCCTGGGACAGAGGGGTGAGGGATCAGATAAATGCGGGAGAGTTCTTTTGAAAGGGGAGGTATTTGATCTGTGCAGTGAATTAAATGCTAGCACTTATGCAGAGAGCACTGTTCTTCTCTGATTCTGGAGGCGTGAGTAGACTCTGTGCCACTGGCTCTCTGTGGCTGGGGAAACCGTGTACAGAAAGCTACTCCCAGCCCCTCTGCAGTCACACCAGCAGATCAGGGATGAGGGGCGCTGGTTCCCACTGAGTTAGGTCTGGCAACTTCTTGCTGCTTCTGAACCATATCTCCCTCCCTCTGTTGCTAAGTCCAATTTCTTAACTTTGCCTTTGATGTTCAGGGCTCCTAGCTTGTCATATATATAATCAGTTTACTTATTTTTTCAGGTGTGCGTTGTAAGAGGGACTATTGGAAGCATCTGACTACTCTCTTATCTTGGCCCTGCCTGCATCTGATGCATTCTTGTCTAGCTATATTTGATAGATATTTTTCTAGGTTAGAATATAAGTTTTCCTCATGCTTTCAAAGTAGACATTATGCTCTCATGCCTGACTGATGGAAATTCACAGTCATGGGAATTTTTTCCTTTTTTTTTTTTTGATTCAAAATATCCTCTTATAAAATGTAATGAAGAAAAGTATGTAAAATTGTTTATTTGCATTTTATGAATTCCTAACTTGGATTATTTCTAGCATAAATATAAATATTGAAAACAACTGCAAATATATCATCACAAAGTTTCACAATCCATATTTGCAACGATGGTTGAGGGCACCTGCTTTCCCTTGGACCATTACTATTTTTAAATCTTCCAATATCTGCTAAACCATTTGGAAAAATGATGAATTCCACCTGCCATTTTAATTTAAATTTATTTTTTAGTGAAATTAGATAACTTGCCATGAATATATTAGTGCCTTCTTATCTTCTACTGGACTCTCCTGACATATATTTTGCTCATTTTTATACTTTTATGTTGATTTGAGGAGTGCTATAGGAAACCCTGGTGGCATAGTGGTTAAGAGCTATGACTCCCAGTCAAAAGGTCGGCAGTTTGAATCCACCAGGTGCTCCTTGGAAACCCTATGGGGCAGTTCTACTCTGTTAAAATTGACTCAATGACAATAGGTTTTGGGTTATATGTATCATAAAGACAGGAAAGAAAGAAGAAACCAAAATGGATGTCAAAAGAGACTTCAAAACTTGCTCTAAAATATCCAGTAGCTAAAGGGAAAAGAAGAAATTAAGAAGTAGAAGAGCTGAACAGAAGATCCAAAGGGCAGCTTGAGAAGACAAAATAAAATATTATAATGAACTGTGCAAAGATCTGGAGCTAGAAAATCAAAAGGGAAGAAAACTCTCAGTATTTCTCAAGCCAAAAGAGGTGAAGAAAAATTCAAGTTGCACGTTGCAATATTGAAGGATTCTATGGGCAAAATATTGAACAGCTCAGGAAACATCAAGAGAAAGATGGAAGGAATACCCAGAGTCACTATACCAAAACTAATTGGTCAATGTTCAACATTTCAGGATGTAGCATATGATCAAGATCCAATGGTACTGCAGGAAGAAGTCCATGCTATGCTGAAAGGAATGGCAAAAAACAACGGTCCAGGAACTGACAGAGTACCAATTGAGATGTTTCAACAAACAAATGCAGCACTGGAAGTGCTCACTTGTCTATGCCAAGAAATTTGGAAGACAGCTACCTGGCCAACCAACTGGAAGAGAGCCAATATATATGCCTATTCCCAAGAAAGGAGGTCCAAGCAAATGCAGAAATTCTTGAACAATATCATTAATATCACATACAAGCAAAATTTTGCTGATGATCATTCACAAGTGGCTGTAGCAGTGTATTGACAGGGAACTGCCAGAAGTTCAAGATGAATTCAGAAAAGGATATGGAATGAGGGATATCATTGCTGATGTCAGATGGATCCTGGCTGAAAGCAGAGAATACCAGAAAGATGTTTACCTGTGTTTTATTGACTATGCAAAGACATTCAACTGTGTGGATCATAACCAATTATGGATAACATAGCAAAGAATGGGAATTTAGAGCACTTAATTTTGCTCGTGAGAAACTTGGACATAGATCAAGAGGCAATCATTCCAACAGAACAAGGGGATACTTCATGGTTTAAAGTTAAGAAAGATGTGCATCAGGTTTGTATCTTTTCACCATACTTAATCAATATGTACGCTGACCAAGTAACCTGAGAAGCCAGACTGTATAGAAGAATTTGGCATCAGGATTAGAGGAAGACTCATTAACAACCTGTGATATGCAGATGACAAGACGATGCTTACTGAAAGTGAAGAGGACTTGAAGCACTTAGTGATAAAGATCAAAAACCACAGCCTTCATTATAGATTACACCTCAACATAAAGAAAACAGAAATGCTCACAACCAGACCAGTAAGAGAAGTCATGATAAAAGGAGAAAATATTGAACTTGTCAAGGATTTAATTTTACTTGGAATGACAATCGAAGCAGCATTCAAGAAATCAAATGACGTGTGACTTTAGGCAAATCTGCTGCAAAAGACTTCCTTAAAGTGTTAAAAAGCAAAGATGTCACTTTAAGGACCACGGAGTGCCTGATCCAAGCCCATGGTGTTTTCAACTGCCTTATATGTGTGTGAAAGCTGGACAAGGAGTAAGGAAGACCAGAGAAGAGTTGGTGCCTTTGAATAATGGTTTTAGTGAAGAATATTTAATGTACCTTGGACTGCCAGAAGAAGAAAAAATCTGTCTTGGAAGAAGTACAGCAAGAATATCCTACTGAGCAGTTACATCTCTCTTACAGGGTTGTTGTAAGTTGGAATCAACTCAATAACAATGGGTTTCATTTGGTTTAAGTGGAGTTCAAAGAAAAAATGTTTTATAGAAATATCACAAAATACATTTCCTAAATATAAATTGATAATTTATATTTAGGAAATGTATAAATTTTGTTGCATTTTTTATTTATGAGAAAATAAAATTTATAACTCTTCAGGGTTATACTTTATCTATATTAATGGGGTGCCAATTATACTTTCTGAGCATTCTTTTTAGTTCATATGATTTTTCAGTTGAGTCTAATAGTGTTTCAGGTTGATTATATCATACGTAAATACCATTCGTTTTTGCTAGCTTTTCAAAGGTGAGATATTTTTGGTTCCAGTGTTGTTTGCCATGATATCCAGGTCTACGATTTCCAAGAAAAATGTTGAGTATTTGATCCTTAATGTTTGATTGTAACATTGATGGAAAACATTAACAGTGTTTTATTTTCCATTTAAACTATGTATACATTTTATCATATTACAGATTTTTTTCTGCCTCTTCTAAAGACTATTAAAAAAAATTAGTATGTTTGTATTTAGTGTTCTATGGGAATTTGTATTATTTTTTACCAAAAATGTTTATCTCCCACTGACGTGATGCCAGGGTTTTTCTCTAATTTGGAGTCATCATTGACTTCTCTCTTTCTCTAAGATCTTACATATACAACACTTTCTGTTGGTTGTATCTTCAGAATAGATTCCATATCTGCCCACTTCTAAGTTACTCCCTTGGTAACACCCTGGGCCTGGCTGCCATTACAGCTTGCTCAGACACTGTAAGGGCCTCCTAACTGCTCTCCCAACCTTCAATTTGTCCCTCTAGAGTCTAATCAGACAACAACCAGGGGAAGCTCTCAAAACATTACTCAGGTGACATGTCTCTCTGATCAAATCTTTTCAAAGATTTTAAATAAATCCAAGTCCTTTATGCTGCCATGATAATCTTTTGGACATATCTCTCACCTCACTACAGAGCACCCCTCTCTCCCTTGATTTCTGCTGTGCATCCTCCTTGTTTTGTTTCATTGCCTCCAGGCCTTTGGACTGGGGTTGGTTCTCTCTCCTAGTATTTTTTTTTTTTTGCATATTTTCCTGTTGGTTGTCTCTCCCCTTTCATTCAGATCTCTGCTCAGATATCACTCTTAAGAAAGGACTTTGCTGACCAACTAATTTAACCTATAAATTAACATTTTACTTCAATGCCTTGCTCATTTTGTAAGCATTAGCATTACTTTGAATTTTACTGTATCTCTATTTGTATATGCATTTTTTTGTGTATTTGCACATTGGAATGTAAGTTTCTGATGGGCAGAGAATTTGTCTGATGGTTTATTTCTGTTTCTATGGGACCTGAAACAGCAGTTGACAAACAACATGCACTTACTTAATACTTTTTAATGAATGGATTATTGTACTGGTCCTATTGTAGGGCCATCTTAGGAATTTTGCAATTACAAATATATGTTTAAAATACAGTATCTTTTTATCTACTGATAGCATTCATTTTCTGGGATTTTATTTATGGTATTAAATAATATGCATAAGTGAGACTTGTCCAACTTCATATTTGTGTTCTTTTTGTTATCAAATGTTTCACTGATAATGCCATAAATATTCATGATATATTGATAACAATTTCTGATAACAATTAAGTAGCAACTACAATATACCAAGCAGTGTTCTACATATTTTGTTTATAATAAGTCACTTAACTTTCACAGGGAGTCCCTAGTTGCACAAATTATTAAGCTCTTTGCTGTTAACCAAAATATTTGTGGTTTCAATCTGCCCAGAGGCACCTCAGAAGAAAGACCTAGTGATCTACCTCCAAAAGGTCACAGCAATTGAAAGCCCTACAGAGTCCAGTTCTGCTCTGACACACATGGGTTTGCCATGAGATGAAATCAGTTGGATGGCAACTAGTTAATCCTCACAACGTCAAAACCGATTACTTCTATTGAATCTGTTACTGTTATTACTGCCATTGTACAGATGACAAAGCTGAGGCTCAGAGAGGTTAAGTAACTTGTTCTTGCTCATGCAACTAGAATTTGTATGATTATTATTAATCACATGGTTTTGTTCTATTTTATATTCTCCATTGTCTAAACAGAAGCATAGCAAAAGGGGGGCAGAGGAGGGCACATGCCCCAGGGTCCAAGTCCAAGGGTGCAGCAGACAAGGTACAGAATGCTTTTAGGAGCCACAAATAAGAAAGCCAGACAAGAGGGGGAAGACATTTCTGCTGACTCATCAACATCTATTCATCTTGAAATTTGGGATAGGGAAAGGCTGAACTTAGAGATTGCCCCTGGAAACGCCTTACCCTCACTATGCCCTGTGTCTGAAATATATTACAAATTATAAGAATTGCAAGTTTCTTGATATTTTGATAAAAGTAACATAAAAATTATATGACAGCGATTTCCTTTGGATTTTAATGGTTCAGTAGCTTTCTAGTTTAGGTATTTTCTATTCAGTGTCTTTTTGGTATTTTATTGATTATATTTTGTTAATGTATATCTGTGAACAGACTTACACGCATGTATATGAACACACACATGCATGCACACACTCCTACACTCATGAACACACATATCCACTCAAGGATTTCATGGATAAAATTATAATATTGACATGAAGGTAGATCTCAATAATTCTTGAGATATAGAAAGTTAATGGTTAAGAAGACTAAATTCCACCAATACTGTTTATATATTCTATGCAAATCTAATAAAAATCACAACGAAATTTGTAAAGAAAATGACAAACTAATTCTAAAACTTATGTAGGTATGTAAAGGCCCAATAGTAGCGAGAGTAGTACTAAAAAATAAGTAACAGCCCCTACCAGATACCTGACATTTTGTAATAAATGAACAGTGCTGTGTCCTTACTTAAATAAACAGACTTCTCATTTGACTAAATCTAGTTTATGTCATTGTTTAATTTCTATCTCTATGTTTACAACTACCAAATTTATATCTCCAAACAGAATCTCTTCCCTGAAATCCATGGTTGAATATCAACTTCCAAGTTAATATCTCCATGAGGATATATATTAAGTATTCAAAATCGACATATTTGAAGTTTAAAGGTTGATTACGCTCTCCAGGATATTTTCCTGCTCAATCTTCATCCTATCGATAAATGACGCCTTTATTCAACCAAAGCTTTAGTAACATCTCTGACTCCACTGTTCTCTCAAAGAATGCATTATTCAGCATTTCCTCATTGTCTTCAGGACTTTGTTACTTTTGCTATTTTCCGTACTTGATGGTTCAAGTCATCATACTTACTCACCTGTACTTTTGTAATATCTATCTAAATGGTCTTACTGTGCCCATCTTTGTACCATAAAGCACATGGAATAATCCATTTAAAATATGTTAGATTTTATTAAGGTTCTATTCAATTTTACAAAAACCTGAGCTGAATGGAAAGCTTTTAAAATTAAACTCAAGGCCCAACTCCACCTGGCCTCCTTTATTGTATGCTCCTCAATTCCTATTACATCACTGGGCTCTTTCATTGTATTACAGCTATATTTTACTGAGGTCTCTTCTTTGGATATTAACTCATTTCTTATTTTAGGGCTTTAGCCAGTTCATTTGCTTTGAGCAGTCTGCTTCTAGAAATGATAGAGAGACTTCATCTCTGAACCAGTTACTATCTTGTCCTTTTACCCTGCTTTTTAATTTTTTCTTCAGATAGCAAGGCACCATCTAACTATATGTATGTAATTATGTGTATTTCTGTCTATCTTTTTTTACTACTAGAAAAAGAATCGATGCATGCAAACTCCAGTATTGATGAAGAATATTCAATATACCATAGACTCCCAATAGAATGAATGTTTACTCATTCAGTCTTAGAAGAAATACAACCAAAATGTACCTTAGACATTAGGATGCTGTTTTAGTCATCTAATGCTGCTGTATCAGAAATACCACAGGAGGATGGCTTTAACAAAGAAAAATTTATTCTCTCACTGTCTAGTAGGCTACAAGTCCAAATTCAGGTCGTGAGCTCCAGGGGAAGGCTTTCTCTCTCTGTCTTCTCTGGAGGAATGTCCTTGTCATCAATCTTCCCTTGGTCTAGGAGCATCTCAGTGCAGACCCAAAGGACATGCTCTGCTCCAGCACTCTTTCTTGGTGGTATGAGGCCCCTATGTCTCTTCTCACTTCTCTCTTTTGTATCTCAAAAGAGATTCACTTAAGACACTACCTGATCTTATAGATTTCATCAACATAACTTCTGCTAATCCATCTTATTACATCATAGTGATAGGGTGTACAACACTTAGGGAAACCACATCAGATCGTAAAATGATAGGCAATCACAGAATCGTACAAGGGAATCATGACCTAGGCAAGTTGACAGATATTTTTGGGGGGACACAATTCAATCCATGACAGATGGTGAGACTTCAAATTGCTTACTTTGGACATGTCATCAGGAAAAACCAATTGCTAGAAAAAGGTACCATGTTTGGTAAAGTAGAGAGCCAACCAAAATGGGGAAACCCTCAGTGAGACGGATTAACCCAATAGCTGCAACAATGGACTCAAAATACCAAAGATCATGAAGATGTTACAGGCCGTGGCAATCTTTCATTTTATGATGCATAAAGTCACCATAACTCGGAACCAACTTGATGGCAGCTAACAACAACTAGAATGCATATACTTTGACATCCTGCTTTGGTATCCGAAAAAAATATTTGTGTCCAGAAAGTATTTCTTGGATGAGTGAATGCAACTTGTGTAGATTAGATTATTAGTCACCAAATATTGACATTATTCCCCTGCT
The DNA here is from genome assembly GCF_024166365.1 of Elephas maximus indicus. Taxonomy (NCBI): domain Eukaryota; kingdom Metazoa; phylum Chordata; class Mammalia; order Proboscidea; family Elephantidae; genus Elephas; species Elephas maximus. The sequence continues at coordinate 64,744,624 of NC_064842.1, forward strand.
TGCCCCCACACACATAGACCTACACTGTCTCCATGGGAGGAGTATATTTCCTGACCCACTGACACTAGTCTTGGCCATGGTACTTGGTTAATGGAATGTGGATATGAGTGTGAGTGTGGTGTTTCCCAGCCTAGTCTGTAAGAGACTTCTCCTCTGAAAGCTTGAAGTTCTACCATGAGATGAACATGCCTCAAGTGTCTGCTGCCCCTTCAACTTGTCCAAGGAAATTAAGAGATGCATGGAAACAACCTGAACTCAAAACCTAGCTGATCTGTAGAGTTGCATGAAATACTTTTTATTACTTGTCACTAAGATTTTGTGGTTGTCTTTTATGCATCATTACTGTAGTAAAATTCTGACTAATATCCCAACCCAGTGCCTTCGAGTCGATTCCATGATTAATATAGGAACATGATATGGAAGCCAAATACAGACCTAATGGTATATGAAACATATGATTAATTCACTATACCTAGAAACGAGGGAAAGGGTTATCCTTGGTGCATCCTGAGTAGCGGGGTATTTCTCATCTCTTTCACGTCAGGATTTGCCATATGACTTGCTGGGCAAATGGAATATGAGTGAAGTGAAAGATTCCACATTCAAACAGAAGAATTAAGTGCCATTTACCTGGTTCCATCCATATTCCTATGCATTTGCCATGATAGTGGCTAACATAAGAGCTGCTAACCAGAAATGAAGTACAAAAGATGATAATACAGAGCAGATTTGCACTTGACTCACACCCAAGAGGTATTATAAATGAGAAATATCCCCACATTTTAAGTCAATGAAACTTGTGGATTGTCAATCAACTGGGATAGAGTTCAAGCCCAGTTCCAAGGATATAACCTAACTATTTCACCAATAACAGTAATCCCATTTGTCATGATTATTTCTGGAGCATGAATTAAACCAGATGTTGTCTAATTAGGTCAATTGTTTATTTATTCTAGAAGGGGTTCATGCACCTGTAATTATTATACAAGTTCGAACTCAGGTTTTTTTTTTTTTAACCGAGTTAACAAATTTTAACTGATTTAGTGATAATGCAAAAAAAGTGCTGTTGCTGATGATAATGGTGATGATATACACCCGTCCTATCCCATATGTATTTTATATAATTAATACTGACAGAAGCTTGGGTGGAATTTTGATTTCCTCTACAAGCATGACTACAAACCAGTGAGATATCACAGGTGTCTCCTATGAACAATAGGCATATTGGTTTTGACAGACCCTAAACCAAAGATGTCTCTATAATAGCTGACTTGAATATCATATTTTTAATACCATTAGGTGACCATTTATATATTTTTATAACTGGTCCTTATTAATGGTAAGATAAATGGGACATTAATAGATTTGAATATCAGTATAACAACAGGGAACTGCAAGAAATTCAAGCCAGATTCAGAAGAGGGAGTGGAACCAGGGATATCATTGCTCATGTCAGATGGATCCTGGCTGAAAGCAGAGAATACCAGAAGGATGTTTACTTGTGTTTTACTGGCTATGCAAAGACATTTGACTGTGTGAATCATAACAAATTACGGATAACATTGTAAAGAATGGGAATTCCAGAACACATAATTGTGTTATCAGGAACCTGTACATGGATCAAGAGGCAATTGTTCAGACCGAACATGGGGAGACTGAGTGGTTTACAGTAAAGAAAGGTGAGTGTCAGGGTTGTGTCCTTTCATCATACCTATTCAATCTCTGTGCTGAGCAAATAATCTGAGGAACTGGACTATATGAAGAAGAATGAGGTATCAGAATTGGTGGAAGACTCATTACAGCCTGCATTATGCAGATGACACAACCTTGCCTGCTGAAAGTGAAAAGGATTTGAAGCATTTACTGATGAAAATCAAAGACTACAGCCTTCATTATGGATTACACTTCAACATAAAAAAAAAAAAAATCCTCACCACTGGACCAATAAGCCAAACCATGCTAAACAGAGAAAAGATTGAAGTTGTCAAGGATTTCATTTTACTTGGATCCACAATCAATACCCATAGCAGCAGCAATCAAGAAATCAAAAGATGCTATTTCCAGAGGCAGAGGCAAGTTGGCAGAATAGACAGGTGCTTCCAGCGAGCCCTCTTTACAACAAACACCAGAAAATAACAAGTGAAACAAGTATATTTATAACAAGCTAGGAGCCCTGAGTATCAAAGGCAAGCTTAGAAAAAGAACTGAGGGGCAGGGGGAGGAAGAGATGGTTCAGAAGTGGAGAGGAGTTACCAGACCTGAATCATGGGGAGCCTTCAGGCACCATTCCCAGGAGCTGCAGTGGCGGGGTTGGTACTAGTGTTCGGCCACAGCTTCCTCAGGGAGAAGCATTCAGCCATACAGCCTACTCAGACCTCCGGAACCAGAGAAGAACGGCGCTCTCAGCAAAAGCTAATTACCTGCATATATTTCACCGCACCCCCCGCTCTGCCCCCCCCACCCCCCTACTCCCAAGATGGCTTCAGTGGCTGACTTCCCTGGGACTGAGATAGGTCCTGTTGAGAGCCTAGACCCATCCTCACGGGCTTTGAGAAGGAATAAATTTGCAATTGGGGAAAAACATAATTTACCAGCTCCATTAACTGGGGAAGTTCAGGACAGAAGCAGCTCCTGATCAGACATAAACGGTCCATAGACTTTTCCAACCTTTCGCCTCTGCATGGACCTGTCTAGGCCTATTTCAGGAGAATAGGCCCCTGTTGGCAAACACCAACTATTTCAGCTGTGCGGTGGAGAGGTGGGTGTTTGATGTTTGACATTGCTTTGCCTATTAAACAGGGTCCTCACCTACCCATATCAGGGGCCTAAGGACTGATGGCTCCACTCAGGTCACCCAGCCTCCTGCAAAAGAGGTCCGAGGATAACTGGCACTTCTCAGTCCTTACAACCAAAAATATTGGGTGCCCATGGTCCATCTGAAGAACCCACCCACCTGTACACTGTAGGGAATAGGGGCACACTTTCCTCAGAGATACTTGGGGGATGATTCTCAGCCCCCTGCATTGTTCAGAGTATAGCCACCTGCTACAACCAGATACAGGTACCTGCACTAATCACCCCTGCCCCTCTAAGGGTGTAGGACACAGCCTGCACCACACACTTGATGATCAGCTACCTAGACACCTGAGCTGAATTCATACAAGAAAACTGAATGCACTCCTAGACTGATCTACCTGAGAACAGCTCTAACCATCTGGTGAGAGGACATCAGAGCTCCAAAAGTGAAAATAATCAAGTTAGCTCACTCAAGCAACCCATCTGGGCATATCAAAACAAAACAAAGCAAGAAGCTATGACACAGTAAGCAAACATAAAATAAACTAATACAATAACTTATAGATGGCTCAGAGAAAACAGTCAATTTCAGGTCACAAAAAGAAACAGACCATAATCACCTCAACAAACTCTCAAAACAAAGAATCAAGGGATCTTCTAGATGAAAGTGCATTCCTGGAATTACCAGAGGCAGAAAACAAAACATTAATATGCAGAACCTTTCAAGACATCAAGAAGGAAATAAGGCAATGCGCAGAACAAGCCAAGGAACATACAGATAAAGCAATTGAAGAAATTAAAAAGATTATTCAGGAACATAATGAAAAATTTCATAAGCTGGAAAAATCCATAGACAGACAGCAATCAGAAATTCAGAAAATTAACAATAAAATTAAAGAAATAGACAACTCCAATAGAAAGCCAGAGAAGCAGATTTGAGCAAATGGAAGGCATAATTTCTGAACTTGAAGATAAAGCACTTGGCACTCATATGTTTGAAGAAAAATCAGATAAAAGAATTTTTAAAAAATGAAGAAAGCTTAAGAATCATGGCAGACTGTATCAAGGGAAATAACCTACGAGTGATTGGAGTTATCAGAACAGGGAGGGATAATACAAAATACAGAGAAAATTGTTGAAGATTTTTTAGCAGAAAACTTCCCTGATATCATGAAAGATGAGAAGATATCTATCCAAGATACTCATCTAACTGAACATGAGGCCGATGTCAAAAGAAAGTCTCCAAGACAGATTATACTTGAACTTGCCAAAGCCAAAGATAAAGAAAGAATTTTAAGAGCAGCTAGGGATAAAGGAAAAGTCACCTAGAAAGGAGAGCCAATAAGAATAAGCTTGGACTACTAGGCAGAAACCACACAGGCAAGAAGGCAATGGGATGACATATAAAAAGTTGAAGGAAAAAATTGCCAGCCAAGAATCATATATCCAGCAAAAATGTCTCTCAAATGTAAAGGTGAAATTAAGACATTTCCAGATAAACAGAAGTTTAGAGAATTCATAAAAACCAAAGCAAAACTACAAGAAATACTAAAGGGAGTTCTTTGGCTAGAAAATCGATAATATCAGGTATCAACCAAAGACTAGAACACTGGGCAGAGCAACCAGAAGTCAACCCAGATGGGGAAATCCAAAAAAACAAAGCAAGATTAAGAAAAAAAAAAACCTCAAAACAGGGTAACAGCAATGTTATCATATAAAAGAAGACAACATTAGAATAATAAAGAGGGAGTAAGAAATGTTATCATACACCTTCCATATGGAGAGAAAAATACGGCGATACAAAGAAATAAAAGTTACGTTTAAATTTAGAAAAATAGGGGTAAATAACAAGGTAACCACAAAGGACATAAACTATCCTACTCATCAAAACAAAAAAAAAAAAAATAGAGACTCAGCAGAAACAAAATCAACAACAACAAATATGAGGAAAGGACAATATATAAAGAAAATCTACTCAGCACATAAAATCAAATGGGAAAAAGAAACTGTCAACACACAAAAAAAGACATCAAAATGATAGCACTAAATTCACACCTATCCATAATTACTCTGAATGTAAATGGACTAAATGTACCAATAAAGAGACAGACAGTGGCAGAATGGATTAAAAAACAAGATCCATCTATACGCAGCCTATAAGAAACATACATTAGAATTAGAAACACAAACTAAAACTCAAAGGATGGAAAAAAATATATCAAGCAAACAACAATCAAAAAAGAGCAGGAGTAGCAAATTAATTTCTGACAAAATAGACTTTAAAGTTAAATCCATCATAAAGGATAAGGAAGGACACTATATAATGATTAAAGGGACAATACACCAAGAAGATATAACCATATTAAATATTTACACATCCAATGACAGGGCCGCAAGATACATAAAACAAACTCTATCAGCATTGAAAAGTGAGATAGATAGCTCCACAATAATACTAGGAGACTTCAACACACCACTTTCAGTGAAGGACAGGATATCCAGAAAGAAGCTCAATAAAGTCACGGAAGATCTAAATGCCACAATCAACTAACATGACCTCATAGACATATACAGAACACTCCACCCAACAGCAACCAATTATACTTTCTTTTCTAGTGCACATGGAACATTCTCTAGAATAGACCACATATTAGGTCATAAAGCAAGCCTTAGCAGAATCCAAAACATTGAAATATTACAAAGGATTTCCTCTGACCAGAAGGCCATAAAAGTGGAAATCAATAACAGGAAAAGCAGGAAAAAGAAATCAAACACTTGGACACTGAACAATACCCTGCTCAAAAAACATTGGATTATAGAAGTCATTAAGGATGGAATAAAGAAATTCATAGAATCCAATGAGAATGAAAACACTTCCTATCAGAACCTTTGGGACACAGCAAAAGCGGTGCTCAGAGGCCAATTTATATCAATAAATGCACACATACAAAAAGAAAAAATGGCCAAAATGAAAGAATTATCTCTACAACTTGAAGAAATAGAAAGACAGCAACAAAAGAAACTCACAGGTACTAGGAGAAAGCAAATAATAAAAATTAGAGCAGAACTAAATGAAATAGAAAACAGAAAAACAATTGAAAGAATTAACAAGACCAAAAGCTAGTTTTTTTGAAAAAAATCAACAAAATTGATAAACCACTAGCCAAAATGACAAAAGAAAAACAGGAGAGGAACCATATAACCCAAATCAGAAATGAGAAGGGCAATATTACAACACACCCAACTGAAATTAAAAGAATCATATCAGATTACTCTGAAAAATTGTACTCTAACAATTTGAAAACCTAGAAGAAATGGATGAATTCCTAGAAACACATTACCTACTTAAACTAACACAAACAGAAGTAGAACAATTAAATAGACCCATAACAAAAGATGAGGTGAAAAAGATAATCAAAAAACTTCCCCCCCCAAAAAAAAACTCTGCCCCGGACAGTTTCACTGAAGAGTTCTACCAAACTTTCAGAGAAGGATTAACACCACTACTACTAAAGTTATTTCAGAGAACAGAAAAGGACAGGATACTCCCAAACTCATTCTATGAAGCCACCATATCCCTGATACCAAAACCATGTAAAGACATCACACACACACACAAAAATTACAGACCTATATCCCTCATGAACTTAGATGTCAAAATCCTCAACAAAACTCTAGCCGATAGAGTTCAACAACATATCAAAAAAATAATTCACCATGATCAAGTGGGATTCATACCAGGTATGCAGGAATGGTTCAACATTAGAAAAACCTTTAATCTAGTCCATCATATAAATAAAACAAAAGACAAGAATCACATGATTTCATCAATTGATGCAGAAAAGGCATTTGACAAAGTTTGACACCATTCATGATAAAAACTCTCAGCAAAATAGGAATAGATGGAAAATTCCTCAGCATAATAAAGGGCATTGATACAAAACCGATAGCCAACATCATCCTAAATAGAGAGAGCCTGAAAGTATTCCCCTTGAAATAGGGAACCAGACAAGGATGCCCTTTATCACCACTCTTACTGAACACTGTGCTGGAGGTCCTACCCATAGCAATTAGGCTAGATAAAGACATAAAGGGCATCCAGATTGGCAAGGAAAAAGTAAAAGTATCTCTATTTGCAGATGACATGATCGTATACACAGAAAACCCTAAGGAATCCTCCAGAAAACTACTGAAACTAATAGAAGAGTTCAGCAGAGTATCGGGATACAAGATAAACATACAAAAATCAGTTGGATTCCTCTACACCAACAAAAAGAACATCGAAGAGGAAATCACCAAATCAATACCATTTATAATAGCCCCGAAGAAGATAAAATACTTAGGAATACATCTTACCAGAGACGTAAAATACCTAAACATAGAAAACTAGAAGACGCTACTGCAAGAAACCAAAAGAGACCCACCTAGGTGGAAAAACATACGTTGCTCATGGATTGGAAGACTTAACATTATAAAAATGTCTATTCTATCAAAAGCGATCTATAGATTTAATGCAACTCCGAGCCAAATTCCAACTTTTAAAAAATAATTTGTATTGTGCTTTAAGTGAAAGTTTACAAATCAAGTCAGTCTCTCACATATAAACTTATATACACCTTACTACACAATGAGACAGCCCGCTCCCTCCTTCCAGTCTCTCTTTTCGTGACCGTTTTGTAAGCTTCTAACCCTCTCTACCCTCCCATCTTCCCTCCACACAGGAGATGCCAACATAGTTTCAAGTGTCCACCTGATACAAGTAGCTCACTCCTCATCATCTCTCTCTCCAATCCATTGTCCAGTCCAATCCATGTCTAATGAGTCCAATGACATTTTTTAATGAGATGGAGAAAAAAATCACCATCTTCATAGGGAAGGGAAAGAGGCCCCAGATAAGTAAAGCATTACTGGAAAAGAAGAATAAAGTGGGAGGCCTCACTCTACCTTATTTTAGAACATATTATACTGCCACAGTAGTCAAAACAGCCTGGTACTGCGACAACAACAGATACATAGACCAATGGAACAGATTTGAGAATCCAGACATAAACCCATCCACATATGAGCAGTTGATATTTGACTAAGGCCCCAAAACAGTTAACTGGGGCAAAGACAGTTTTTTTAACAAATGATGCTGGCATAACTGGATATCCATCTGCAAAAAAATGAAACAAGACCCATACCTCACTCCATGCACAAAAACAAACTCAAAATGGATCAGAGACCTAAACGTAAAATCTAAAATGATAGAGATCATGGAAGAAAAAATAGGGACAACATCAGGAGCCCTAATACATGGCATAAACAGTACACAAAACATTATTAACAATGCAGAAGAAAAACTAGATAACTGGGAGCTCCTAAAAATCAAACACCTATGCTCATCCAAAGACTTCACCAAAAGAGTTAAAAGATTACCTAGACTGAGGAAAAGTTTTTAGGTATGACATTTCCAATCAGTGCCTGATCCCTAAAATCTACATGATACTGCAAAAATTCAACTACGAAAAGACAAATAACCCAATTAAAAAATTGGTAAAAGATATGAACAGACACTTCACTAAAGAAGACATTCAGGTAGCTAACAGATACATGAGGAAATGTTCATGGTCATTAGCCATTAGAGAAATGCAGATCAAAACTACAATGAGATCCCATCTCACTCCAACAAGGCTGGCATTAATCCAAAAAACACAAAACAAGAAATGTTGGGGAAGTTGTGGAGAGATTGGAACACTTATACACGGTTGGTGGGAATGTAAAATGGTACAACCACTTTTGAAATCAATTTGGCGCTTCCTTAAAAAACTACAAATAGAACTACCATATGATCCAGCAATCCCACTCCTTGGAATATATCCTAGAGAAATAAGAACTTTTACAGGAACAGATATATGAACCCTTATGTTCATTGCAGCACTGTTTACAATAGCAAAAAGATGGAAGCAACCAAGGTGCCCATCAACGGATGAATGAATAAATAAACTATGGTATCTTCACACAACAGAATACTACGCATCGATAAAGAACAGTGATGAATCTGTGAAACATTTCATAACATGGAGCAACCTGGAAGGCATTATGCTGAGTGAAATTAGTTACAAAAGAATAAGTATTGTATAAGACCACTACTATAAGAACTGAGAAATAGTTTAAACAGAGAAGAAAATATTCTTTGATGGTTAAGAGAGAGGGGAGGGAGGGACGGAAGGAGAGGGGTATTCACTAATTAGATAGTAGATAAGAACTACTTTAGGTGATGGGAAAGACAACACACAATACAGGGAAGGTCAGCACAACTGGACTAAACCAAAAGCAAAGAAGTTTCCTGAATAAACTGAATGCTTCGAAAGCCAGAGTAGCAGGGGCAGGGGTTTGGGGACCATGGTTTCAAGGGACATCTAAGTCAACTGGCATAATGAAATCTATTAAGAAAACATTCTGCATCCCACTTTGGAGATTGGCATCTGGGGTCTTCAACCCTAGCAAGCGGCCATCTAAGATGCATCAATTGGTTTCAGTCCACCTGGATCAAAGGAGAATGTAGAACACCAAGGACACAAGGCCATTATGAGCCCAAGAGACAGAAAGGGCCACATAAACCAGAGACTACCCCAGCCTGAGACCAGAAGAACTAGATGGTGCCCAGCTACAACTGATGACTACCCTGACAGGGAACACAACAGAGAACCCCTGAGGGAGCAGGAGAACAGTGGGATACAGACTCCAAATTCTCGTAAAAAGACCAGACTTAATGGTCTGACTGAGACTAGAAGGATCCTGGTGGTCATGGCCTCCAGACCTTCTGTTGGCCCAGGACAGGAACCATTCCCAAACCCAACTCTTCAGACAGGGATTGGACTGGACAATAGGTTGGAGAGGGATGCTGGTGAGGAGTGAGCTTCTTGGATCAGGTGCATACTTGAGACTATGTTGGCATCTCCTGTCTGGAGGGAAGAGGAGAGGGTAGAGAGGGTTAGAAGTTGGAGGAATGGACATGAAAAGAGAGAGTGGAGGGAGGGAGTAGGCTGTTTCATTAGGGGAACAGCAATTGGGAGTATGTAACACCTTGTTAAAAAAAAAATTTTTTTTAGCAAGGTGTATATAAGTTTTTGTGTGAGAGACTGACTTGATTTGTAAACTTTCACTTAAAGCACAATAAAAATAAAAATAAAAAAAAGAAAGAAATCAAAAGACACATTGCATTGGGCAAATCTGCCGCAAAGAACTTCTTTAAAGTGTTGAAAAGCAAATATGTCACCTTGAAGACTAAGGTGTGCCTGACCCAAGCCATTGTGTTTTCAATCGCCTAATATGCATGTGAAAGCTGGACAATGAATACGGAAGACCAAAGAAGAATTGATGCCTTTGAATTGTGGCGTTGGCAAAGAATATTGAATGCACTGCCAAAAGAAGGAACAAATCTGTCTTGGGAGAAGTACAACCAGAATGCTCCTTGGAAGCAAGGATGGCGAGACTGTGTCTTACATACTTTGGACATGTTGTCAGGAAAGGTCAGTTCCTGGAGAAGGACATCATGCTTGGTAAAGTACAGGATCAGCGGAAAAAAAGGAAGACCCTCAAAGAGATAGATTGACACAGTTGGTGCGACAATGGGCTCAAGCATAGTAACGATTGTAAGAATGGCACAGGACCAGGCAGTGTTTTGTTCTGTGATACATAGGTTGGCTATGAGTCAGAACAGACTTGATGGCACCTAACAACCACAATCGATTTGAAAATGATACCTTCAGTTCTTTTTTACTCCAATTTACTGAATGTTCTGGTTGACTCATAGTGCCACAGTATTTCAAATTCATTTTCCTAACTGTTTTCAGATTCTTTGAAATGATCCTACTGAGTGATTTGGATAACTTTTATACACAACTTCCATCAACCTAGTTGCATGGTACATTCAAATATTAACAACAACAAAAAATTAGTCAACCCATTTATTTAAGTCTGATTAGAGCCACTTCGTTTCTCACAAAATGATTTAATAAATATCTAATTATTTTACAAATAGTTGTGTTGACATTTGTAAACATATTCCATTTTCTCACGCTTTACTGGAGTCATATTAAGCCCTGATATCCTCCTTCCTTTTGGGAATGTGAGAGTGGAGAGGCAATTAAGAATAATCCACAGCGGGCTCCAGTCAGGCATTTCCTTTCCATGGACCCTTCCTTTATGATAAAAATCTCACATGAGATGATTCTAGATGATGTAATTATAAAAAAAAAAAGGGAGAGTAAAATTCCCATATGAGGTTTCATTTCACTGTGAATTAAATTACCTTGATTAGTGTTTATTTTCCTGGTACCACACACGAGCAGCTGCGCATAGAAGATATTGCTTATTTAAGATATTTCTATTCATTTGTTTAACTTTAAGAGTCTTTTTTGGGACCCAGTCAAGACAGTCAAATTGCATTTGGTTCTTTTTCTGGTCTTTAGGAGCCAATGATGTAACCACCAGGAAGGTAAGTAGCTATAAAAATGAATGTTTCTGCAAAAATGAGTTCAAATGCATGACTGCAGGACATCAGGAAAGTTCTGGATGAAATACGATGAATATGTTGCTGCTTTTAAGATTTGGTGGAAACCCTGGTGGCATAGTGGTTAAGTGCTATGGCTGCTAACCAAAGGGTCGGCAGTTTGAATCTGCCAGGCACTCCTTGGAAACTCTATGGGGCAGTTCTACTCTGTCCTATAGGGTCGCAATGAGTAGGAATTGACTCAACAGCACTGGGTTTGGTTTGGTTTATCGGTTCTAAGATTTTGCAGGTAAGGATAAATTTTCTTAATCTTTTTATTCCCATAAATGATTGTCTAATCAAATATACATTATTCTATTTTAAACACCATTGTAGAAGCAGCCTTCTGTGTGTTCCTGCTATGAACATATTTTACACTTTGTTTGATTATTACTGTTCTAGTCCTACCCTTCTGAGAACCAGTCCTTTTGAAATCCTCACCTGCTCTTCATATTAGGTTTCTAACTTACTCTTCTTACATTAATAACAAAATATTAACATCTATATTTATAAATTTATCACTTCAACATGACAGTTAAATTATCTAGCCTGATGTATGGATTCAATAGATAATAAGTAACATATTTATATTTTCTTACTATTTTAAATAACTTTCGCATGCCATGTGAGGCAGGCAGTGCAGGAATTATCTATATTTCAAGAAGGTAAATTTGCTTACTTAGATGCATACCCCCAATAGCATATAAACACTGAAATTCAACCTAGCGTTTGTGAATTCACAATGAAACTGAAAGGGAAACAAAAAGAGGTAGCATAGAAAGAAAGAAGAAAGGAAGGAAAGAAACGTATCTGACAAACTGTCTAGAAGCTTGGAGTGAGTAAAGAAGGCAGGTAGAAGAAATAGCAATATTTGTTAGTATTGGCTTTGTTTCATCCATTGTCAGAAGTAAGTTTCATACGTCTGTATATATATATATGTATATTCTTTCCAGATGAGGGTCATCATCCCATTTTGTGGGTGAGTAAATCAAGGCTATGGAAAGTAAAGAAGCATAGAAGCATACTTAAAGTCATCAGCCAATAAGGGACAGAGTGGGATTACAAATACAAATCTGCCTAATTAAAAAGCCAGCATTGTATCAATGATATTTCCCTTAACGTTATAATGGCTCCCACTTTATACTTACAATGTAAGCATTGCTGGACAGTATAAAATATCTATTTGAATCCTGAGTTTCCTGCACAAAAAAGTAATGATGAAAGTGGTGAGAAATTTAAAGTATTGAACACTACAAACACTCTGGGCTGTACCATACATAATACGACATGAACAATTGACTTCGTTCTCCAAAAGTAAAAGATAAGAAATATTAGACCGTAAAGATAATTTAAATCTATTAGCCAGCAAAACGTGAAAATAGTAGCCCATCCACTCCTGACCGTCTACTCTGTTAGCATCATAATCGCTATTCAGAGACTGATGCTGAGTTTGTGCCATTGAGAATGGGTGAAAACAGGAGCACCAACTGGTCTCAAAGGCATTTAAACCCCTACTGAGATCTGGAGCTAATCATTTGATCTTACTTATTTGGAATTTATTATAATTTTTGATCAATTTACATTTTAAAATTTTAAACATTACATAATTCTCTTTGACATATTTCATGCACTAAATACATAGCTGGAATATAAGCTTATCAATTTATCTGACTTATTACAAGAAAGGAGTCCTGGTGATGTAGTGGATTCCAACCTGGCTGCTAACCAAAAGGCCGACAGTTCAAATCCACCAGCCACTCCTTGGAAGCCCTTATGGGGCAGCTCTCCTCTGTCCTATAGAGTCGGTATGAGTTGGAATCAACTTGATGACAACAGGTTTGGTTTAGTTTTTTTATCACAAGAAAAATCTAAATGTTAACATCATTTTTGGTGAATTCATATTTTGAAATTTTAAAAAATGTACATATCTAAAAAAAGCATAGATTGTAACCTGTTTTACAAATGTTGAAATTAAGTTTTATAGTCAGTAAGTATTGCCAATATACAGCTAGTCAATGAAGGAAGTAAAACCCAGGTAATTGAAACTTGATTCTAAATCCCATTCTGTCTCCACAAAAATGTAATTACCCGTATGTTTAATCATGCCTGAACTCTGAGTGGACAAGAAGAAATATAATAAAAGAAAACAACAACAACAAATAAAATGAAACACTGTTTTAAGTGTTAAGGTAGAGAAATAAGAAAGACATTTAAAAGTAAATAACAGGGCTTCAACAACAGGTAAAGAGCGCAATAAGGCAGTAAACATCTTGAGTCGACAATAGTGACCATAGTGCTATAGGATGTAAAAAAAAAAAAAAAAGACTTCACAGGGACACAGAGTGATCAGTGTCACATAAAATGGTGGTGGGACTAGAACTTGGGTTTACAGCACTGTGAAGATTTTCAAAGCTATTTAGGAAGTGGTAAAGGGAAAAATAATGGATTCAGAATGGGAACAGTTGTGAGCAAAGCTATGTTTATGTAATGATTTAAGCATTTTTTCTACAGCATGAGACTTGTAAAATGATTTATTGCATTAAAATAATACGTGAATGACATGGACAACTAGTTTAATTCCAATAAATCAGAAATTGCAATACCTGCTAAAGGGAAAAGCTGCTGGATGCACATTTTGAAGCATCTAGCTATTTTATTTCAGTGTCAAGATGCTCCGCTCTTTTACATAATGCTGGTAACCTCTGCTGCACTTATTTTTTATTCTCTGTTTTCTGTTTCTATCTGTCATGATAATAGACATCTATTGACTTATTCTGCTGTTTAATGTGTTTTTATTTGTTTTTGTCTTTTTTAACCATCCGAATTATTACATTAAACATTTACCTACAAGTACACCTATAGTTATGGAACATATTTGTTGTTGAAACTTTCATGTTAAAATATTTTTTGATTCAGTATTCTCTAGCCACAATAGTCCCTCCAACTCTTTAAACCATTGGAACATCACTTTATAATTTGAAATGTAATGATATACACATTATTACACACCTGATTGTTGCCTTAAGGCACATAGTGGTGAAAAATTTATATAGAGACGATGATTTGATGAAATAGTGGTTTGCCTAATAATAAAACTTAACATTTTTATAAGATTTTTCACTGTACTTTTCAAGGAGAGATTTGGAGCCAATTCTTGAACAATGCTCTTGGCAGGCTGAAGAATTTTTACCTTAGTAGAAGGTGAAGAGCCCTTGCAAATATTGAGACAAAGCTGTCTTTCTTCCAGTGCTGAGATGAAGGTCCATGTTGCTGTGTGGAACTGCATCAGGTAGAGAATTTCTAAAGTGAGTCAAGACCCACTATGCAATTTCTTCATCCTTAGAGTTAAATAACCATAAGAATATTTCCTATACTTCAATTTATTCTTAAACACTGAGTGAATGGTCAAAAAAATGAATGATATTGGGTAATATTTGTGAGAAAACTACGTGTAGAATGTTCATTATATGTACACAGAACTCTGGGTATATGGAGCGAGAAAAATATCTACAAAAAATATGAATTAATTAAGAGAATTAGATTCCGGCAACCAACACAGAACCAATATGCACTTATGTCTTTAAAAAAAAAAAAAATTTAGTGATGTTCAATATCCAATGCCTTTATTTTTAATTGACTTGCTTACAGAGCCGTGTTTTGTTCTAGAGATCAGTGTTATGAAGGCAAGTGGGACTTGCTGAGGCACCGCAAATGCAGTCAGTGTGATTGTGTATTCAACTGGGGATCCGTCATCAAAACTGTTGGTAAACTGTTGGTAAGTAAGCACTTTTATTCAACCTATTTCTGACTAAAAGAGCCAGTCCCCAAAATATACTAAAAGGTGGATGTCATGGATTGTATTATGTCCCCCCCCCCCAAAATGTGTCTATCAAGTTGGTTAGGCCATGATTCCCAGTGTTCTGTAGTTGTCCTCCATTTTGTGATTGTAATTTTATGTTAAAGAGGATTAGGGTGGGATTGTAACAAAAACATTACTAACAAGGTACAAGTACCCAAAGAGAAATTAGATAACTCCTAGAAATCAAACACTTATGCTCATCCAAAGTCTTCACCAGAAGAGTAAACTGATTACCTACAGACTGGGAAACAGCTTTTAGCTATAACATTTCCGATCAGCATCTGAACTCTAAAATCTACATGATATTGCAAAAACTCAATAACAAAAAGACAAATAATCCGTTTAAAAAATGGGCAAAGGATAGGAACAGGCACTTCAACGAAGACATTCAGGCAGGTAACAGATACATGAGGAAATGCTCACAATCATTAGCCATTAGAGAAATGTAAAACAAAACTACAATGAGATACCATCTCACTCCAGCAAGGCTGCCATTAATCCCAAATCACAAAATAATAAATGTTGGAGAGGTTGTAGAGAGACTGGAACACTTATTCACTGCTGGTGGGAATTTAAAATGGTGCAGCCACTTTGGAAATCAATCTGGCACTTCCTTAAAAAGCTAGAAATACAACTACCATAGCGTGTGGCAATCCCACTCCTTGGAATATATCTTAGAGAAATAAGAGCCTTTATATGAACAGATATATGCACAACCACGTTCATTGCAGCACTGTTTACAACAGCAGAAAGATGGAAGTAACCAAGGTGCCCATCAACAGATGAATGCATAAATAAATTGTGGTGCATTCACATGATGGAATACTTCACACAGAGCAAGAACAATGATGAATCCGTGAAATATTTCATAGCTTGGAGAAATCTGGAGGGCATTATGCTGAGTGAAATTAGTCAGTTGCAAAAGGACAAATATTGTATGAGACCACTGTTATAAGCACTCAAGAAATAGTTTAAACAGAGAAGAAAATATTCTTTGATGGTTATGAGGGTGGGGAGGAAGGGAGGGAGAAGGATATTCGCAAATTAGATAGTAGACAAGAACTATTTTAGGTGAAGGGAAAGACAACATACAACAAAGGAGAGGTCAGCATAACTGGACTAAATCAAAAGCAGTTTCCTGAATAAACCAAATGTTCCAAAGGCCAGAGTAGCAGGGGCAGCAGTTGGGGGACCATGTTTTCAGGGGACATCTAGGTCAATTGGCATAATAAAATCTATTAAGAAGACATTCTGCATCCCACTTTGGTGAGTGGCGTCTGCAGTCTTAAAAACACTATCAAGCAGCCATCTAAGATGCATCAATTGGTCTCAACCCACCTGGAGCAAAGGAGAATGAAGAACACCAAAGATACAAGGTCATTATGAGTCCAAAAGACAGAAATGGCCACATAAATCCAAGACTACATCAGCCTGAGACCGGAAGAACTAGATGGTGCCCATCTACAACCGAAGACTGCCCCGACAGGGAACGAAACAGAGCATCCTTGATGGAGCACGAGAGCAGTGAGATGCAGACCTCAAAGTCTCATAAAAAAATCAGACTTAATGATCTGACTGAGACTAGAGGAACCCTGGAGGTCATGGTCCCCAGACCTTCTGTGGGCCCAAGACTGGAACCATTTCCAAAGCCAACTCTTCAGACAGGGATTGGACTGGATTATAGGATAGAAAATGATAGAGGTGAGGAGTGACCTTCTTGTCTCAAGTGGACACATAAGACTATGTGGGCAGCTCCCGTTTGGAGGGGAGATGAGAAGGCAGAGGGGGACAGAAAGTGGCTGAATGGACACAGGGAATACAGGGTTGAGAGAAGGAGTGTGCTGTCTCATTAGTGGGAGAGGAACTAGGAGTACATAGCAAGCTGTATACAAATTTTTGTATGAGAGACTGACTTGATGTGTAAAGTTTCACTTAAAGCACACACACACAAAAGATGGGAAGAATACACAGAGTCACAGTACCAAAAGAAATGGTCGACTTTCAGTTGTTTCATGAGGTGGCATATGATCAAGAACTGGTAGTAGTGAAGCAAGACGTCCAAGCTACACTGAAGGCACTGGCGAAAAACAAGGCTCCAGGAGCTGACAGAATACCCACTGAGTTGGTTCAACAAACAGATGCAGCACTGTATATGCCCACTCCATCATGCAAAGAAATTTGGAAGCTAGCTACCTGGCCAACAGACTGCAAGAGATGCATGTTTGTGTCCATTCCAAAGCAAAGCGATCCAACAGATTGTGGAAGTTATGAAATGTAAATCATAGTATTAGTAAATATGGTAAACAAACAAACAAACTATCTACTCTACAGTGAATATGACATTCTATCCCCAGGAGATCCAGTGAGTTTATGACGTTGTTGTTAGGTGCTGTTGGGTCAGTTCCAACTCATAGCGACCCTATGTACAACAGAACGGAACAGTGCCCAGCCCTGGGCCTTTCTCATTGCTATGCTTGAGCCCACTGTTGCAGCCACTGTCTCAGTCTGTCTCGTTGAGGATCTTTGTCTTTTTCACCGACCCTCTACTTTACCAAGCACGATGTCTTTTTCCAGGGACTGATCCCTCCTGATAATATGTCCAGAGTACGTGAGACCAAGTCTTGCCACCCACCTTTCTAAGGAGCATTCTGGCTGTACTTCTTCCAAGACAGGTGTGTTCATTCTTCTAGCAGTCCATGGTATATTCATTATTCTTCACCAACAACATAATTCAAGTTTCAGTTTTTTTGTCTTCCTTATTCATTGTCCAGCTTTAGCTGCATATGAGGCGATTGAAAATACCATGCCTTGGTTCAGGCACACCTTAGTCCTCAAAGTGACATCTTCGAATTTTAACACTTTAAAGAGGCCTTTTGTAGCAGATTTGCCCAATAAAATATGTCATTTGATTTCTCGAAGTCTGCTTCCGTAGGCATTGATTGTGGATCCAAGTAAAATGAAATCCTTGACGACTTCAGTATTTTCTCTGTTTGTTGTGATTTTTTTTTATTGTTCCAGTTGTGAAGATGTTTGTTTTCTTTATGTTGAAGTGTAATCCATACTGAAGGCTGAAGTCTTTGATCCTCATCAGTAAGTGCTTCAAGTCCTCTTCACTTTCAGTAAGCAAGGTTGTGTCATCTGCATGTCTAGGCTGTTAATGAGTCTTCCTCCAATCCTGGTGCCCCTTCTTCTTCATAGAGTCCAGCTTCTTGTACTGTATGGATTATATGTTTTTTTAAAGACACTCAGTTTTTGGTAATTTACTACGGCAGCCCTAGAAAATGAATACAGAGGCCTTCACCAAGGACAAGTCAAGTTAGCACCAAAAATGCTCCTGTAAGGGTAGCCGCATAGCATGAGACATGGCAGTTTTTAAAAAGTATGAAGTAAAACTTTCAGCTTTGACAAAGAAAGGGCTCCTCTAAGTCCAAGTTCTAAGTCCATTGCTGTTGGGTCAATTCTATCTCATAGCGACCCTAAAGGACAGAGTAGAATTGACCCATAGGGTTTCCAAGGAGTGGCTGGTAGATTCGAACTGCTTGAATAAGTACTGTGAAAAAATACAACCCTGACACACAACTTTTCTGAGCTTAGTATTAAAACAAAACAAAACAAAACAAAAGTCGCTATCGAGTGGATTCTCCCTCATAGGGACCCTACAGGACAGAGTAGAGCTTCCCCACAGGGTTTCCAAGGAGCGACTGGTAGATTCAAACTGCAGACCTTTTGGTAGCACCCAAATGCATAACCACTGCACCACCAGTGGCTTTCAAATCAGCTATAGGCTGATGATCTCCAAATTCTTAGAACCCGGAAAACTACTCTACCTCAGAGTGGTATCCACAGCTGGGAACTGTTCTCCACACTTGGAAGAACTCAGACATCCAAATCTAACATGTCCAGAAAAAATCTTTTGGTCATTTTCTCAAGTTTGTTCCTCCATGGTTTTCCACATGGTAGAGAATGGCTCTGGTGACCATGCTCTCATGGTAGCCTGAATTCTAGAAGTCACCTTTGATTCTACATTCCCCTCATCCCATACTTCTGATCGACCAGCAATTCTTGGCAGCTCAAGCTCCAAAGTTCACCTCAAGCCTGCCCACTGTTCCCACCTGCACTACCACCATCACTCCTCATCCTGACCACTGCAGAAGCATCCTGACCGGTCCTCTGTATTTGCTGTCTTCAAGTTCTCCTGGGCTACAGTTAATTCCTGGGACACATTCTTTCTCAAGACCATTGAACAATAGGAGAAGGGCATTTAGTTGTATGCTACCTCCTCCGCTTGAGCTGCATGCCCCTCAGAAATCACTTTTCACTGTCCACTCTATAATGTCTCTATTCCAATTTCCTGTCTTTGGCCGCACTGCTTTGATAGCGTGCCGTGCATGTGTGCTTCAGGGGTCATGTAGACAGCTGCTTGGAGGAATTTTTCTTAGTACAATCATGGTTGTGTGCCATCAAGAGATTCTGACTCATATCAACCCTGTACGACAACTTAGAACTGCCTCACAAGGTTTCCTAGGTTGCAGTCTTTATGGCGCAGCCCTGGTGGCACTGTGGTTAAGAGCTCGGCTGCTAACCAAAGGGTGGGCAGTTCGAATCCCACCAGTTGCTTCTTGGCAGAAAGACATGGCAATCTGCTTCTGTAAAGACTTACAGTCTTAGAAACCCTATGGGGCAGTTCTGCTCTGCCCTATAGGGTCACTATGAGTCGCAATTGATTCAACAGCAACTAGTTTGGATTTTGTTTGGTTAGAATCTTTATGGGAGCCCATCTCCAGATCTTTTCAACCCCTGAGCTGGTGGGTTCCAACGGCCCACCTTTCAGTTAGCCAAGCACTTAACCGTCGCACCTCCAATACTTAACTCTGCGCCGGAGAGGGCCCTCTCCTGACGTCTCCTGTCTCCTCGACCCGCACACCTTGGCGTTGTCTTGCTTCTAGACCCCACCCTCCCCTCTGGAGGCCCACCCCCCCCACGCCCGCCCCACACCTGGGCTGCTGGGCGGGGCCGGCAGCCATGTTCCACGCCGTCCAGCCAGTCACTCCAGGAAGCGCTGGGACGGGCGGTGAGGGGCCCGGGCCGGATGGCGCGCCTTAGAGAGGATGGTGTTCGTGCTGCTTTCCGTGCTGTGTTCTCTGAAAGGTATGAAACTCCGGCAGCTGGGTGGAGGGACCCGCTCCCAGACTGAACAAGCCCGGCCCCTCGAAGGTGTGGAGGGAATGCGCCAGGAGGGCGGGTCCCAGTCCCAGCACCCCGGGGGCTCCAGAGGTTGGAGAGTCCCGACGTTGGGTTAGCAGCTTGCGTCGCCCCCTCCAGCGTACCGCGTCCCGAGTGATCCCCAGGGGCGGACGCGGCGCGGGAGCGGGCGGACGCAGCCACTCTAGGGGCTGCGAGAGGGAGCCTCTGGCCCGGGAGACGCAGCTGGTCTGCGAAATTTGCATCCCCATGGATTTGCGGGGGAGGGGGGTCCAGCCGCGGGATCCACCTGCGGAGTGCCCTCGGGCCTGGGGGCTTGAAGGGCTTGGAGAGAAAGGCCGTGTCCAGGGCTGCGCCCAGGTCCCTACTCTGCCCGGGGCGGGTTTGCGGGCCAAGCTGGGGGAGGGGCGCCTGCCCCCCCCTCACCCCCCACCTGCTCCCTGTGCCAGTGGGGAAACCAAGGCCCAGAGTTCGCCCGGGGGGGTGAGACTCCAGACTGAGGGCGGGGCACTAGCCCCCATTCGTCGTCCCACCCCCACCAGACTCCCTAGGGTGCCAGGGACAGGGGAGAGAGGGATCCCCCGCCTAAGGCCCTGCTGCCCCTTACTGTTTTGGGCGCTGTGCCTGGGAGGCTGAGGCACCCCGCGCCCATGCCAGCGCCCGGCTGGTCTACTCTCGGGGCTGGGGCGTCGGCGCGGCCCCACCGGGAAAGGAAGGGGTCCTGGGAATCTGTGGAGCAGCGCGGGGACCCTACTCCTCGTGGAAGCAGCGATTCAGTGTCTGTTAACAGTGTGCATGCCGGTTCCGCTCCCCCTCTGGGTGGCGGGGGTGGGGGTAGCAGGAAGGGGTCCTGAGCAACCAGGTCGTTTGTTAAACGTTTGTGCAGCGCTGTGTACCGGTCGCTGTGGATGGGGTCTCTGGTGCTGAGGGGATTTGAGGGTTCCTCACACTGGCGGGATTTGGAACCTCTACCCTGGTGGCAGTGGGTTTGGTGGGTTACCCTGGTGGCGTAGTGGTTAAGTGCTAAGGCTGCTAGCCAAAAGGTTGGCAGTTTGAATCCACCAGGCGGTCCTTGGAAACTCTGGGGCAGTTCTACTCTGTCCTATAGGGTCGCTATGAGTCAGAATTGACTCGATGTCAACAGGTGTGGTTTTTATTTTAGGTTGGAGATTAGGTGTCTCTTGGGCTGACATTTGAAGGTCTGGAGCTGGCCGTTTATGAGGGCTTATAAGGGTTTTAAGCGCTCCGGCCATGGGCGGCAACCCGATCTTCCAGCCCCTGTGGATGGACCGCCCCCCGACCCCCTGTGGGGATTGGCTGCCTTGGGACCCCGAGCCCAGAGGGCGGTGAGAAGCTGACAAACGTGAGTGATGCCCTGCAGGCTCCAGTCGTCCGGGCAGCCCTGCTCACATGGTCTCAATACGGGCAGTCGGCTTCGTGCCTGGGGGGTGGTTTCCGAATGTTCCCTCGTGTCCCCCCACCCCATGCGGGGCGACAACTCTCCCCTGGGCGGGGACCTAGTAGAGGCCTGCAGGGCATCAGGGTGTGGAGGGGCAGAGCTTGGGCGGGGAGGGCGCGGCCCTGCAGGTTCCTCTATGTGACCACGGCAGGGGGGTGCGGGTCGTGAAGGCTGAGCCTGGTCGAGGACCCACTAGGTCTCGCAGAAGGAGTGGGTTAGGATAATCATAGCATTAATGGGAGTATTGAGAGAGCGCCCTGGGGCGTTTGGTCCCTCGGGAAGAAAAGCTTCTGCTGTCGCCACTGGAGTGGTACCCAGGTCCGTCCCGGCTTAGGTCCAGGAGGGCCTGGTGGGCAGAACAGAACCGGCGGTGCGCGCGCCCTCTCGCGGCCTTGCGCCGAATCGCTGAAGTTCAGTGTCAGGCGATTCTAAGCCATGGTTTTGGAACTCAATAGTGAAGCAGAGCAAAGAAGTGATGCAGTGCCTTGATGGGACCGGTGGAGACACCAAGAAGCAAAGCACAGCTCAAACTTCAAAATTCCACTGAGTGTTAGTAGGATTTGGAGGGAGAAAATAGACGGAGAGTCGAGAGGCCCAGAGATGCAGAAGGGTTAGAGGATTAGGGTTAGGGGTTGGGTTTGGTGTTAGGGGTTCAGGTTTGGGGGTTAGAGGTTTGGGAGTTAGGTTTAGGGGTATAGGTTTTAGGTGGTTGGGGTTAGGACTGGGGTTACTAGGCTAGGGCACAAGTGGTTTAGGATTATGGTTACGGTTAGAGTGAGGCTGAGGTTGATTCCCCAGTCTTGTGTACCGTCTCTTCCTTCGCCAGAGTTACCACATATCTGTTGTTTGGTTGGAAACCCTGGTGGCGTAGTGGTTAAGAGCCACCAGTGCTAACCAAAGGTCTGCAGTTCGAATCCACCAGGCGCTCCTTGGAAACTCTGTGGGGCAGTTCTCATCTGTCCTATAGGGTCGCTATGAGTTGGAATCGACTCAACGGCGGTGGGTTTGGTTTTTTTGGTTATTGTTTAGTTAGCTTTTCTCTACCCACTCTTCGTCTCCCTGGTGAACATCAAGGATTGTTTCTGTGCGTAAATTTTTCATGAGTTTTTATGATAGTGGTCTCTTACTGTATATGTCGTTTTGTGATTGACTTAGTCAGTGTGATGCGCCCCAGATTCATCCATGGCGTGAGGTGTTTCGGAGATTCATCATTGGTCTTTATTGTCGTGTAGTGTTCCACTGTGTGTGTGTACCGTAGTTTGTTTATCCATTCCTCTGTGGACGAGCACTTAGGTTGTTTCCATCTTTTTACTACTGTGAATAATGTTGCAGTGAACACGGGTGTGCATATGTCTATTCCTGTGACTGCTCATGGAAACCCTGGTGGCTAGTGGTTAAGTGCTACGGCTGCTAACAAAAAGGGTTAGGGTTTGGGCTTAGGGATGTTAGGGTTAGGGTTGTTAGAGTTAGGGTCCTTAGGGTTTGGGGTTAGAGTTTAGGGTTAGGGTTTTTCGGTTAGGGTTTTTGGGTTGGGGTTATGTGTTAGGGTTAGGTTTAGGGTTTGAGGTTAGAGTTTGAAGTTACAGGTTAGGTGTTAGGGGTTGCAGTTTGGGGTTTAGAGTTTTGGGGTTTAGTCATTAGGGTTTGGGTTAGGTTTTAGGGGTTAGAGTTTAGGTTTAGGGTTGGGTTTGGTGTTGGGTTTGTTTAGGATATGTGGTTTGAGGTTAGAGGGTGGGTGTTAGAGGGTTGGGGTTTAGAGGGTTGGGGTTAGAGATTGAGGGAGTTAGAGGGTGAGGGGTTAGAGGGTGAGGGGGTTAGAGGTTGAGAAGATTATGGAGTGAGGGAGTGAGAAGGTGAGGGTGTGAGGAGGTGAATGTTAGGGTTTAGGGTTAGAGGGTTTAGGCTTAGGGTTCAGAGGCTTAGGGTTGGGGGTTAGGGTTTCAGCGTTCAGAGGTTGGGGTTGGTGTTGTGTTTAGGGTTAGAGGTTTAGGGTTAGAGGATTAGGGGTATGCTTTAGAGGTTTAGGGTTAGGGGTTAGGGCTAGGGTTTAGGGATTCAGGTTTAGGGGTTTGGGATGGGTTTGGGGTAAGGTTTTAGGGTTAGGGTTAGAGGGTTAGGTTTAGGGCTTAGGGCTTAGAGTTTAGGGTTTTAGGACTTAGCTTTTAGGGCTTGGGGCTTAGAGCCTAGGATTTAGGGCTTAAGGTTTAGAGTTCAAGGCTTAGAGTGAGGGCTGCGGGCTGGGGTTAGAGTTTAGGGTTAGGGTATTAGGGTTAGAGGGTTAGATGGTTAAGCGTTTAAGTTTAGGGGTTAGGGGTTGGGGTTAAGGGTGTTAGTGTTTAGGGTTTTGGCGTTTAGGGTGTTAGGTTTAAATGTGTTAGGGCTAAGGGTGTTAGGGTTTTAAGTGTTATGGTTTAGGGTTTAGGGTTAAGTGATAGGGTTAGGCTTAGGCTCATTGTTAGGTTTAGGGCTAGGGATTTGAGGTTTAGAGTTTGGGGCTGGGTTTGGGGGTTGGGGTTAGGTTTAGGGCTAGGGTTAGAGGATTAGGTTTAGAGGGTTAGGGTTCTGGGTTAGGGTTTCAGGTTAGCATTAGAGGGTTAGGGTTTGAGGGTTAGGGTTCGAGAGGTTAGGGGTTAGGGTTAGGTGTTAGGGTTTAGGGTTTATGGTTAGGTTTAGGGTTTGGGCTTTGGGGTTTGAGGTTTGGGTTTAGGGTTTGGGGCTTAGAGTATAGGGTTTAGAGTGTAGGGTTTTGGTGTGTAGTGTTTTGGGGTGTAGGTGTTTAGGTTGTAGGTTTTAGGGTATAGGGGTTAGGGTTTGGGTTAGGGTTAGAGTTTAGGGCCTTGGGGGTTAGGACCTAAGGGCTTAGGGTCTTAGGGGCTTTGGGGCTCAGGGCTTAGGGGCTAGAGTTAGAGGGCTAAGGCCAGAGGGCCACAAGGCCAGAGGGCCACAAGGCCAGAGGGCCAGGGTTATGGTTTGATTCCTGGCTGGCAATTTTTTTCCTTCAATATTTTGTATAAGTCATCCCATTGCCTTCTTGCCTCCATGATTTTTGCTGAGTAGTTCAAGTTTATTATTATTTACTCTCCTTTGTTGGTGACTTCCTTTATCCCTAGCCTCTCTTTAAGTTCTCTTTATATTTGATTTTGGCAAGTTTGATTATTATATGTCTTGGTCACTTTCTTTTCAGATCTACCTTATGTGGAATTCGATGAGCATCTCTCATGATATCAGGGAAGTTTTCTGCCAACAAATCTTCTGGTACTGCAATCACTCATAGTTATTTCTCTTGATAAAGTCCCACATGATTCTTTGGATTTCTTCATTTAAAATTCTTTTATCTGCTTTCTCTTCAAATATATTAGTCCCAAGAGTTTGATCTTCAATCTCAGTAATTCTGCCTTCCAGTTCTTCAATTGTGCTCTTCTTACTTTCTATTGAGTTTTCTAACTCTGTAATTTTATTGTTAATCTTCTGAATTTCTGATTGCAGTCTCTCTGTGGTTTCTTGCAGCTTATTAAATTTTTAATTATGTTCTTGAGTAACCTTTTTAATTTCTTCAGCTGCTTTATCTTTGTGTTCCTTGGCTTGTTCTGCATTTTGCCTCATTTCCTTCCTGATGTCTTTAAGTGTTCTGTATATTAATCTTTTGTATTCTGCATCTGGTAATTCCAGGAATGCACCTTCATCCAGAAGATTCCTTGAGTCTTTGTTCTGAGAGCTTGTTGAAGCAATCATGGGTGAGCTTCTTTTTTTTTTTTTTTTATTTTAATAATTTTTATTGTGTTTTAAGTGAAAGTTTACAAATCAAGCCAGTCTCTCGCATAAAAACTTATACACAACTTGTTACATATTCCCAATTACTTTCCCCCCAATGGGACAGCCCACTCCCTCCTTCCACTCTTTCTTTTCGTGACCATTTTGCCAGTTTCTAAGCCCCTCTACCCACCCATCTCCCTTCCAGGCAGGAGATACCAACATTGTCTCAAGTGTCCACCCAAGCCAAGTAGCTCATGCCTCACCAGCATCCCTCTCCAACCCATTGTCTAGTCCAATCCATGTCTGATGAACTGGCTTTGGGGATGGTTCCCGTAGTGGGTAAACGGAAGGTGTGGGGGCCATGATCACTAGAGTCCCTCCAGTCTCAGTCAGACCATTAAGTCTGGTCTTTTTATGAGAATTTGGGGTCTGCGTCCCACTGTTCTCCTGCTCCCTCAAGGGATCTCTGTTATGTTCCCTGTCAGGGCAGTCATTGGTTGTGGCCTGACACTATCTAGTTCTTCTGGTCTCAGGATGATGTAGTCTCTAGTTCATGTAGTCCTTTCTGTCTGTTGGGCTCATTATTATCTTATGTTCTTGGTGTTCTCCATTCTCCCTTGATCCAGGTGGGTTGAGAATCATTGATGCATCTGAGATGAGATGGCTGCATTTAAGATCCCAGATGCCACTCTTTAAAGTGGGATGCAGAATGTTTTCTTAATAGATTTTATTATGCCAGTTGACTTAGATGTCCCCTGAAATCGTGGTCCCCAAACCCCTGCCCCTGCTTTGCTGACCTTCGAAGCATTCAGTTTATTCAGGAAACTTCTTTGCTTTGGTTTAGTCCAGTTGTGCTGACCTCCACTGTGTTGAGTGTTGTCCTTCCATTCACCCAAAGTAGTTCTTGTCTATCTCTTTAGTAAATACCCCTCTCCTACCCTACCTCCCTCCCCCCTCTCATAACAACAAAGGAATATGTTCTTCTCAGTTTAAACTATTTCTCAAGATCTTATAATAGTGGTCTTATACAGTATTTGACCTTTTGCAACTAATTTCACTCAGCATAATGCCTTCCAGGTTTCTCCATGTTATGAAATGTTTCACAGATTCATCACTGTTCTTTATTGATGTGTAGTATTCCATTGTGTGAATATACCATAATTTATTTATCCATTCATCCATTGATGGGCACCTTGGTTGCTTCCATCTTTTTGCTATTGTAAACAGTGCTCCAGTAAACATAGATGTGCATATATCTGTTTGTGTAACGGCTCTTATTTCTCTAGGATATATTCCGAGAAGTGGGATTGCTGGGTTGTATGGTAGTTCTATTTCTAGCTTTTTAAGGAAGCGCCAAATTGATTTCCAAAGTGGTTGTATACCATTTTACATTCCCACCAGCAGTTTATAAGTGTTCCAATCTCTCCGCAGCCTCTCCAACATTTATTATTTTGTGTGTTTTGGATTATTGCCAGCCTTGTTGGAGTGAGATGGAATCTCATTGTAGTTTTGATTTGCATTTCTCTAATGGCTAATGATCGAGAGCCTTTCCTCATGTATCTGTTAGCCGCCTGAATGTCTTCTTTAGTGAAGTGCCTGTTCATATCCTTTGCCCATTTTTTAATTGGGGTGTTTGTCTTTTTGTGGTTGAGTTTTAGCAGAGTCATGTAGGTTTTAGAGATCAGGCACCAGGTGGAGATGTCATAGCTGAAAACTTTTTCCCAGTCTGTGGGTGGTCTTTTCACTCTTTTGGTGAAGTCTTTAGATGAGCATAGGTGTTTGATTTTTAGGAGCTCCCAGTTATCTGGTTTCTCTTTGTCATTTTTAGTAATGTTTTGTATTCTGTTTATGCCATGTATTAGGTCTCCTAATGTTGTCCCTATTTTTTCTTCCATGGTCTTTATCGTTTTAGATTTTATGTTTAGGTTTTTGATCCATTTGGAGTTAGTTTTTGTGCATGGTGTGTGGTATGGGTCCTGTTTCATTTTTTGCAGATGGATATACAGTTACGCCAGCACCTTTTGTTAAAAAGACTGTCTTCTCCCCAATTAACTGACATTGGGCCTTTGTCAAATATCAGCTGCTCATATGTGGATGGATTTATATCTGGGTTCTCAGTTCTGTTCCATTGGTCTATGTGTCTGTTGTTGTACCAGTACCAGGCTGTTTTGACTACTGTGGCAGTATAATTGGTTCTAATATCAGGCAAAGTGAGTCCTCCCACTTTGTTCTTTTTTAGTAATGCTTTACTTATCCACTACTTCTTTCCCTTCCATATGAAGTGGGTGATTTGTTTCTCCATCTTTTTAAAAAATGTCATTGGAATTTGGATCAGAAGTGCATTGTATCTATAGATGGCTTTTAGAAGAATGGACAATTTTACAATGTTGTCTTCCTATCCATGAGCAAGGTATGTTTTTCCAATTACGTAGGTCCCTTTTGGTTTTTTGCAGTAGTGCCTTGTAGTTTTCTTGGTATAGCTCCTTTACATTTTTGGTAAGGTTTATTCCTAAGTATTTTATCTTCTTGGGGGCTGCTGTGAATGGTATTCATTTGGTGATTTCCTCTTCAATGTTCTTTTTGTTGATATAGAGGAATCCAACTGATTTTGTATGTTTATATTGTAATCTGAAACTTTGCTGAACCCTTCTATTAGTTTTAATAGTTTTCTTGAGGATTCCTCAGGGTTTTCTGTGTATAAGGTAATGTCGTTGGAAAATAGAGGTAATTGAATTTCTTCCTTACCAATCTGGATGCCCTTTATTTCTTTGTGTATCCCAGTTGCTCTGGCTAGGACCTCTAGCACAATGTTGAATAAGAGCGGTGATAAAGGGGATCCTTGTCTGTTTCCCGTTCTCAAGGGAAATGCTTTCAGGCTCTCTCCATTTAGGATGATGCTGGGTATTGGCTTTGTATCAATACCCTTTATTATGTTGAGGAATTTTCCTTCTATTCCTATTTTGCTGAGAGTTTTTATCATGAGTGGGTGTTGGACTTTGTCAAATGCCTTTTCTGCATCAATTGATAAAATTATGTGGTTCTTGTCTTTTTTTTATGTGGTGGATTACATTAATTGGTTTTCTAATATTGAACCAACCTTGCATACCTGGTATAAATCCTACTTGGTGATGGTGGATTATTTTTTTGATATGTTGTTGAATTCTATTGGCTAGAATTTTCTTGAGGATTTTTGCATCTATGTTCATGAGGGATATAGGTCTGTAATTTTCTTTTTTTGTGTGTTGTCTTTAGGTGGTTTTGGTATCTGGGTTATGCTGGCTTCATAGAAGGAGTTAGGTAGTATTCCGTCCTTTTCTGTGCTTTGAAATACCTTCAGTAGTAGTGGTAAGTCTTCCCTGAAAGTTTGGTAGAACTTTGCAGTGAAGCCCTCAGGGCCAGGGCTTTTTTTTGTTGGGAGTGTTTTGATTGCCTTTTCAATCTCTTTTTTTGTTATGGGTCTATTTAGTTGTTCTACTTCAGTTTATGTTAGTTTAGGTAGGTAGTGTTTTTCCAGGAATTCATCCATTTCTTCTAGGTTTTCAAATTTGTTAGAGTACAATTTTTTGTAGTCATCTCTTATGATTGTTTTAATTTCAGTTGGATCTGTTGTGATATGGCCCATCCCATTTCTTATTCGGATTATTGGTTTCTTTTCCTGTATTTCTTTAATCAGTCTGGCCAATGGTTTATCAATTTTGTTAATTTTTTCAAAGAAGCAGTGTTTGGCCTTGTTAACTCTTTCAATTGTTTTTCTATTCTCTAATTCATTTAATTTTGCTGTAGTTTTTATTTTTTGCTTTCTTCTGGTGCCTGACAGTTTCTTTTGTTGCTCTCTTTCTGTTTGTTCAAGTTGTAGGGACAGTTCTTTCATTTTGGCTCTTCTTTAATATGTGTGCCTTTATTGATATAAATTGACCTCTGAGCAGTGCTTTCACCATGTCCCAAAGGTTTTCATAGGAAGTGTTTTCAATCTCGTTGAATTCTGTGAATTTCTTTATTCCCTCCTTAAGGTCTTCCATAACCCAGTCTTTTTTGAGCAGGGTATTGTGCAGTTTCCAAGCATTTGATTTCTTTTCCCTGGTTTTTCTGTTATTGATTTTTACTTTTATGGTCTTTTGTTCAGAGAAGATGTTTTGTAATATTTCAATGTTTTGGGTCCTGCAAAGGCTTGTTTTATGACCTAATAAGTGATCTGTTCTAGAGAATGTTTCATGTGCACTAGAAAAGAAATTATAGTTTGCAGCTGTTGGGTGGAGTGTTCTGTATAAGTCTATGAAGTGAAGTTGTTTAATTGTAGCAATTAGATCTTCCGTGTCTCTATTGAGCTTCTTACTGCATTTCCTATCCTTCACCGAGAGTGTTGTGTTGAAGTGTCCTACTATAATTGTGGAGGTGTCTATCTCCCTTTTTAATTCTGTTAACAATTTGTTTTATGAATGTTGCGGCCCTATCATTGGGTGCATAAATATTTAATACGGTTATATCTTCCTGGTAAATTGTCCCTTTAATCATATGTAGTGTCCTTCTTTATCCTTTGTGGTGGATTTAACTTTAAATCCTATTTTGTTGGAAATTAATATTGCCTCTCCTGCTCTTTCTTGATTGTTGTTTGCTTGATATATTTTTATCCATTCTTTCAGTTTTAGTTTATTTGTGTCTCTAAGTCTAAGGCATGTCTCTTTTAGGCAGCATACAGACTGATTGTGTTTTTTTATCCAGTCTGCAACTTCCTGTCTCTTTATTGGTGAATTTAGTCCATTTGCATTAAGTGTAACTAGATAAGTATGAGTTTAGTGCTGTCATTTTGATGCCTGTTTTTGACAATTTCATTTTTCCATTTACTTTTTTGTGCTGAGGTTTTCTTTGTAGAATGTGTGTTCCTCCTTTTTAAGTAGTTGAATTTATTTTGGTGAGTTGTTATGTTTATCTTCGTTTTTATTTTGAAGTATGGAATTGTTAGACCTCGTTGTGGTTACCTTAATATTTACCCCGGTTTGACTAAGTGAAAACCTAAGTTGTTTCGCCCTGTATCGCCTTGGTTTCCTCTCCATATGTAAGATCTGTGTCTCCTGTATTTAGTCCCTCTTTTTTGACTATTGTAATCTTTTACGTAATGACATCAATGATTCCCTGTTTTGAGCAATGTTTTTAATTAATCTTATTTTGTTTTTGTGATTTCCCTATCTGAGTTGATATCAGGATGTTTTGTTCTGTGACCTTGTGTTGTGTTCGTATCTGATATTGATTTTCTGACCAAAGAATTTCCTTTAGTAATTCTTGCAGTTTTGGTTTGGTTTTTGCAAATTCTCTAAGCTTGTGTTTATCTGTAAATATCTTAATTTCACCTTCATGTTTTAGAGTTTTGCTGGATATATGAATCTTGGCTGACAGTTTTTCCTCTTTCAGTGCTCTGTATATGTTATCCCATTGCCTTCTTGCCTGCATGGTTTCTGCCGAGTAGTGCAAACTTATTGATTCTCCTTTGTAGGTAACTTTTCGTTTATGCTTGGGTGCTTTTAAAATTTTCTCTTTATCTTTGGTTTTGGCTGGTTTGATGATATGTCTTGGTGATTTTCTTTTGGGATCTATCTTGTATGAGGTTCGATGAGCATCTTGGGTAGATATCTTTTCATCTTTCACAATGCCAGGGAATTTTTCTGCCATCAGATCTTCCACTATTCTCTCTGTATTTTCTGTTATCCCTCCCCATTCTGTAACTCCAATCACATGCAAATTATTCTTGATAGAGTCTCCCATGATTCTTAGGGTTTCTTCATAGTTTTAAATTCTATTTGATTTTTCTTCAACTATATTTGTGTCAATTGCCTTATCCTCCAGCTCCCCCACTCTGCATTCCAGTTCCTTGAGTCTGCTCCTCTGACTTCCTATTGAGTTGTCTGATTCTGTGTCTTTATTGTTAATCTTTTGGATTTCTGAATGCTATCTCTCTATGAATTCTTACAGCTTATTAATGTTTTCACTATGTTCTTGAATAATCTTTTGGATTTCTTCAACTGCTTTATCCGTGTATTCCTTGGCTTTTTCTGTAGATTGCCTTATTTCATTTGTGAGGTCATTCCTGATGTCTTGAAGCATTTTGTATACAATTTTTTTATATTCTACATTTGGCAATTCTAGGAATGTATCTACATCCGGGAATGATTTTGATTCTTTGATTTGGGGGTTTGTAGAAGCAATCATGGTCTGCTTCTTCATGTGATTTGATGTCGACTGCTGTCTCTGAGCCATCTATAAGATACTGTAATATTTTCTTTTATATTTGCTCACTAAGTCTTATCTCTTGTTTTGTTTTGTTACAGTACACCCAGATGGGCTACTAGATTGTGGTATCGTGATTGCTGTAGCTTTTGAATCACTTACGTCCTATTACCAGCTTGTCTGAGCTGTTACCAGGTATATAAGTGTATGAGTCTATTCACTATTCTTGAATAGAATCAGCTCAGGTGTCCTGATAGCTGGTCACCTAGTGTGTGGTGTAGGCTCTCACCTATTATCTTAGAGGAGTAGTGGTGATGGTTGTATGCGCCAGTTTCTATTAGTGGCAGGGGGTCACATTTCGAGGAGGGCAGGATGCTGACAGCCTTCCTTCAAGTGTCAGTGAGGTAGGTGTGGCTCTATTCTCTAGAGCGCTCTGGTGGGTAGGCTCTGCAGCTGTATCTTAGGCACCCAATGCTTGGGTAGACGTCACTATTCTCAGACCCCTCTAGGCTAGGTGGTGTGGGTGGGGTCTCAGCCCTCAGTTCACTGGTGTGGATCAGCGAGGGCTCTGTTTAATAGGTAGAGAGGTATCTGACCTCCAAAACTTGCCTTTCCACTGCCGAGCTAAAACAATTATGGCCAGATCTCTATCAGAATTGCCTTTGCATTTTAATAGCCACCTAGTTACCTGTAGGGTGAAAGCCAAAGACTATGGGTCTGTTAATGCCTGGATGGAGCTGATTCTGTATTGTTATTCCAGTTTAGGGAGTCAGGGAAGGATTTTTTCTTTGATTGTTAAATGCTGCTTTTCTCAGGCCAGGAGAATGGGTTAGAAAAGAAAGAAGAAAAAAAATCCAGCAGTGCACTTCCCTCTCTGGCACAGAGAATTCCAATGTTAATGAAGCTGGCTGGGGCAATGAGGGGTGGAATCAGATATATAGAAGAGAGTAGCCTGGCAAAATATAGAAAGTTACTTATGTTGTTTGGTGAGGACTGTTTTTTCTGAGATTCCAGAGCATTGTGTAGCTCGTGTGTGCTGGCTGGATCCCTGGTGAGACTGTCGCAGAGGGTTAGGGCTGCGTCCATGCTCACACCGTCTCAGGAAGCCACAATCGGCTCCCCCACACTTAGTCCAAAGCCCAGCACCAAGGTTACCTTTCTGGGACGCTGCACTCCAGGCTGTAAAACTGGTCGCTGCTTCCCTGTGGTTTTTCGTTTCCCTGTCAGCTGCGTCTGTGTGGAGCCTGCGTGTGCTGTCTGGGTCCCTTCCAAAGTTGGTCCTGAGGGTTAGGCCTACATCCGTGCTTCCCTGTCTCAGTAAGCCACAATCAGCCCCACCACTCTGGCACCAGGGAACCGCGAGGGCTCAAGGCTGTGGCGTGGGACACTGGCTCCAGAAGTGGTCCCTGCTGCAGTGTGGCTTTTTGCTCCCCTGTCACTCAGGTCAACTCCTTAGTTGTGTGTTTGATGGTCAGGGTTTGTAGATTGTCCTTTATGTAATTGATTCACTTGTTTTTTCAAGTCTTTGTTTCAAGAGGGATAAGTGGAAGCTTCTACCTAGTGAGCCATCTTGGTCCTGGCCCCTTGTCTGCCTCTTTATGTGATTTGATGTTGACTGTTGTCTCTGAGCAATCTATAAGTTATTGTACTAGTTTATTTTATGCTTGCTTTTTATATCCTAGCTTCTTGCTTTGTTTAGTTTTGGTATACCCAAATAAGCTGCTTGAGTGCGCTAGGTTGATTATTTTCACCTTTGAAGCTCTAATGTACTATCACCAGATGGCTAGCACTGTTACCAGGTATATGAGCCTAGGAGTTCATTTACTTTTCTTGTATGGATTCAACTCAGGTGCCCAGGTAGTTGGTCATAAAGTGTAAGGTACAGGCTCTGTCCTACAGTCTTAGAGGGGCAGGGGTTATTGGTGTAGGCAGAAGCATCTGGCTGCAGTAGGGGGTCAGACTCTGATCAAGGCAGGGGTCTGACAGCTGTCCTCTGAGTGTCTGTGAGGAAAGTGCATCCCTGTTCTGTAGAGCACATGGGTGGGTTCTGCAGAAGGGCGATGGGTACCCAATGCTTTTGGTTGTAAGTTCTGGGCAGTACTACTTATCCTTGGAGCCCTGTCACAGGTGGCCAGGTATTGTGGGTGGAGCCACCAGTCCTTAGGCCCCTGATGTGGGTAGGTGAAGACCCTGTTTAATAGGCAAAGAAGTGTCAAACATCAAACACCCATCTTTCCAGCGTTCAGCTGAAACCATTGCAGTCTGGCAACAAGGGCCTTTTCTCCTGAAATGGGCCCACAGAGGTCCATGCTGGGGTGAAAGGTATTCAAAGCCCATGGACCGTTTGTGCCTGAACAAGAGCTACTTCTGTCCTGAGCTCCCCAGCTTAATTGAGCTAGCAGATTTTCTTTCCCCCAGTTGTGAACTTATACCTTCTTCAAGGATGGAAAAATGGCTCAAAGTGGTACCAGGGCCTATCTCAGGCCCAGGGAAGTTGACAGCCACTGAAGCCGGCTTGGGGGCTAGGGGGGTGGTAAAATAAACACAAGTAATTAGCTTTTGCTGCGAGTGCCATTCTTCTCTTGTTCTGGAGGTGTGAGTAGTCTGTGCAACTTGCTGTCTTTCCCTGAGCTAAACGCCTCTGGAATGCTACTGCCAGCCCCACTGCAGTCACTCCAGGGAATGGTGCCTGAGGATTCCTGGCTATTCAGGTCCAGTAACTCCTCTCCACTTCTGAATAGTCTCTCCCTCCCTCTGCCGCTGAGTCTGTTTTCTAACTTTGCCTTTGATATTCAGGGCTCCTAGCTTGTCATAAATATAATCACTTCACTTGTTTTTTCATGTCTTTTTTGTAAGAGGGATCACTGGCAGCGTCTCACTACTCTGCCCTCTTGGCCTTGCCTCTCTAATATAATCAACAATTTTTTAAAAAAAGAAAGAAAAGAGTGAAACCTGGAGAAACAACAAATAACAGAATGAGATCCACAGAAAAACTAGATATTGGAGCTATCAGACAAAGACACTGAAATAACTCTATTATGTTCAAAGAAATAAAGGCAAGACTTAGAAATTTGGCAAAAAACTAGAAACTAAGAAAAAGATCAACTTAGAAAGTCAACTGAAAACTATAGCTGAAGTTAAAATCTTAAGGTATGTATATAACAGCAGATTACAAATGCTGAAGAGAGATTTAGTGAACTGGAAGATATGTTGGAAGAAAAGAGGCATAGACAAAAGAAAAAATATATATAATATAAAAAGGAATAAGATACAGAGAATACAATGAGAATATCTAGCATAAGGTACTTTAAGAAGGAAGAAAAAGAATGAGGCAGAAAAACTGAGATTATGGCTGAGAATTTTCTTCAAATGATTAAAGAGATCAAGTCACAGATCCTAGAAGACTTACAAAACCCAAACCAAAAAAAAAAAAAAAAACAAAGCCACTGCCGTCGAGTCGATTCTGACTCAAAGCTACCCTATAGGACAGAGTAGAACTGCTCCATAGAGTTTCCAAGGAGTGCCTGGTGGATTCGAACTGCTAACCTTTTGTGTAGCAGCCATAACACTTAACTGCTACGCCACCAGGGTTTCCTTATAAGACCCATGTAGGGTAAATACGAAGAAATTCATATCTAGGTACATCATAGTAGGACTGCTGAAGGTAAAGACAAAAAACCCCACAAAAAACAAATAATTTAACACTACTTAAAGAATGGAAGAGATTATCTTTAAAGGACGGACAAAAAAACTGATGACTTCTCTACAGAAATAGTGAAAACCCTAAGACAATAAGATGATATATTTAAATTATAGAGAGAAAATATATGGCAACCCAGAACTCTATGCTGAGGAAAAACATCATGCATGAGCAAAGACCTTTTGTTTTCAGACAAACAAAACCTAGATAAGTTAACATCAGCATGCCCACATTAAAGAAAATTCCAAAGGTATTCTTCAAGCAGAAAGAAAATTAAGGTGAAAGGCTTAAGATGCAAGAAGGAATGAAAGTTAATGAAATGGGTAAAAATAGAGGATTACTGACTGCATGACATAATAAGAATAGACTTTATTGGGTTTAAAATATGTAAGAAATTAAAATGTATGATAACAACAGCCTTTTGACTTTTATGGCTTTATGGTCAGGAAACATGTTGGGTAATATTTTGATGTTTTGGATTCTGTTAATGCTTGCTTTGTGGTCTAATACGTGGTCTATTTTCAAGAATGCTCCATGAGCGTTAGAAAAGAAAGTTTACTTGACTACCGTTGGGTGAAGTGTTGTGTTTAAGTCTGTGAGATCAAGTTGGCTGATTGTGGTATTTAGATCTTCCGTGTCTTTATTGAGCTTCTTTATGGATATCCTGTCTGTCATCACAAGTGGTATGTTGAAGTCTTCTACTATTATTGTGGAGCTATTTCTCTTTTCAATGCTGTTTGAGTTTGTTTTATGTATTTTGGAGCCCTGTCATTGGGTATATAAGTATTTATTATGATTTTGTCCTCCTGGTATATTGACCCTTTAATCATTATATAGCGTATTTCCTTTTCCTTTGTGGTGTATTTTACTTTAAAGCCTGTTTTATCAGAGATTAATATTGCCACTCTTATTTTTTATTGTTGTCTGCTTGATATATATATATATATATATATATATAAAAAATTCTTCCGTTCTTTGAGATTTAGTTAATGTCTTTGAGTCTATGGTGTGTCTCTTGCAGTCTGCATACAGACGAATCATGTTTTTTAATCCATTCTGCTACTTTCTCTCTCCTTATTGGTGCAATTAAACCATTTACATTATCGTAATTATTCATAGTTATGAGTTTAGTGCTGTCATTTTCGTCTTTTTTGTGTATGTGTTGTTGACATTTTCCTTATTCCCCTTAATTTTCTCTGTTGAGTCGTTGTTCTTTGTGCATTTTCTTTCCATCCTCTTCATTTTTGTTGCCTTTGTATTTACTGCTATTTAATTTTTTTCCGTGCTGAATCGTTTTTCTTTTTAGTCTTTCATCTTTTTCCTTGTTGCTTTTGTATTTGCCGAAAATTTATGTTTTCCTTGTTTTTTTTTATTTTAATGTGTAGGATTGTTAGTTTCCTTTGGGTTACCTTAACATTTACCTCTGTTTTTCTAAATTTAAACCTATCTTTTATTTCTTTATATTGTCTTGATTTCCTCTCCATATGAAAGATCTATGACTACATTATTTAGTCCCTCTTTTTTCTCTTAGTGTTGTCATCTTTTACAAATCAATGTCTCTGTTTCAATATTTTCAGTGTTTTAGCTTTGATTTATTTGTGATGTCCCTATGTGCGTTGATATCTGGTAGTTCTGTCCCGTGTTCTAGTGTTGGGTTGTTAGCTGATGTTATTGATTTTCTAACTGGAGAACTCCCTTTATTATTTCTTGTCATATTGGTTAGGTTTTTAAAAATTCCCTAAACTTCTGCTTATCTGGAAATGTCCTAATTTCACCGTCATATTTGAGAGATAGTTTTGCTGGATATATAGTTCTTGGCAGGCAATTTTTTTTTTTTCCTTCAGGGCTTTGTATATGTCCTTCTTGCCTGCATGGTTTCTGCTGAGTAGTCCGAGCTTGGTCTTACTGACCCTTCTTTATAGGTGACTTTTTGTTTATTCCTAGCTACTCTTATAATTCTCTCTTTATATTTGGTTTTGGCAAGCAAGATTGTAATATGTCCTGGTGACTTTATCTTGGCATCTACCTTGCGTGGGGTTCAGTAAGCATCTTGGATAGATATCTTCTTATCTTTCACAAGATCAGCGAAGTTTTTAGCCAAGTCTTCAACAATTCTTACTGTGTTTTCTGTTATCCCTCCACCCCCCACCCCAATTCTGGTGTTCCAATCACCCTTGATAGAGTCCCGCATAATTCTTAGAGTTTCTTCAATTTTAAAAAATTACTTTATCTGATTTTTCCTCAAATAAATTGGCGTCAAGTGCTTTATCTTCAGTCTCACTAATTCTGACTTCCAGTGCCTCAATTCTGCTTCTCTCATTTTCTATTGAGTTGTCTAATTCTGAAATTTTATTGTTACTCTTTTGGATTTGCTTGCTGTCTTTCTGTGGATTCTTGCAGCCTGTTACATTTGTCATTATACTCTTGTATAACCTTCTTAAGTTCCTCTGTTGTTTTATCTCTGTGTTCCTTGGCTTGTTCTTCGTTTTGCCTGATCTCCTCCTGGATCTTTTGAAGAGCTCGGTCTCTTAATCTTTTAAATTCTACCTCTGGTAATTCCTGGAATTTCTCTTCAT
Organism: Elephas maximus indicus; assembly: GCF_024166365.1. Classification (NCBI taxonomy): domain Eukaryota; kingdom Metazoa; phylum Chordata; class Mammalia; order Proboscidea; family Elephantidae; genus Elephas; species Elephas maximus. The sequence continues at coordinate 64,782,724 of NC_064842.1, forward strand.
TTGGAAGATTTCTTGATTTGTTGTTTTGGGAGCTTCCTGAATCCATCATGGTCTGCTTCTTTATGTTATTTGATATTTACACTTGTCTCTGAGCCATCAATAAGTTATTATATCCATTTATTTTATGTTTGCTTACTGAGTCGGAATCTACTTGATGGCACTGGGTTTGTTTGTTTGTTTTTTTTTTTGGTGTACTGTGTCCTAGCTTCTTGTTTTATTTTGATATGCCCAAACAGGTTGCTTGGGTGAGCTAGTTTGATTATTGGCACCTTTGAAGCTCTTACATCCTGTCACCAGGTGATCAGAGCTGTTACTAGGTATGTGAGCCTAGGAGCCCTTTTACTTTTCTTGTATGGATTCAGCTCAGTTGTCCACGTAGTCGGTCACCAAGTGTGTGGTGTAGGCTCTCACCTACAGTCCTGCAAAGACAGGGTTGATTGGTGTAGGTACAGGTGTCTGGCTACTGTGGGGGGAATGACTGCCCCTGAGTGTCTGGGAGGAAAGCATGTCCCTGTTCCCTAGAGCACATAGGTGGGTGGGTTTTGCAGCCAGACCATGGTCACCCAATGCTGTTGGTTGTAAGGACTGGGATTCACCACTTATTCTTGGACTCCTGAATTGGGTGGCTAGGTGGCATGGGTGGAGCCACCAACCCTCAAGTCACTGATGTGGGTAGGTGAGGACCCTGCTTCATTGGCAGAACGTTGTCAAATATCACGAATCTGCCACTCCACTTTATAGCTGATAGAGTTGAAAATAGGCTTCAGGTATATACCCTGTCGTAGTGTGCTAATGAGGGCCTACGCTGTTGAAATGGGCCCACACAGGTCTATGCAAGGGTGAAAGGCATTCAGAGTTCTTGGACCCCTTATGTCTGTGCCTTCCCTGAGTTCCTGGCTTAGGGAAGCTGGCAGATTATTTTTTGTTGTTTGTTCCTGCTCCAGGGCATGTGATAGTTCCTACTTCTGGCCCAGGGGACCCAGAAATAGCCGAAGCTGGTCCAAGACTAAAAACAGAGAGGGAGGAAGCAGGTAAATGGGAAAGATGTTCTTCCCAAAGGGGATGATTTTTGATTTGTGTGGCATTTTAAATGCATGTACTTATCTTTTGCCAACTTAGCACTGCTTTTCACTGGTTCTGGAGGCTTGTGTAGACTTTCCACCACTCGGTCTCTTCTGATGTGAAAAACATGTCCCGAGCGTCACTGCTTGCCTCACCGCACATGCCATCTTCTTCTTCGGTCTTCCTTATTCATCAGCTAGCTTTCCCACACATACGAGGCCACTGAAAACACTGTGGCTTGGATCAGTTGCATCTTAGTTTTCAAGGTGATGTCTTTGCTTTTCAATACTTTAGAGGTCTTTTGCAGCCGATTTGCCCAATGCAGTGCATCTTTTGATTTCTTAACTGCTGTTTCCATGGGTGTTGATTGTGGATCCAAATAAAATGAAATCCTTGACAATCTCAATCTTTTCTCCATTTATCATGATGTTGCTCATTGGCCCAGTTGTGATGATTTTTGTTTTCTTTATGTTGAGGTGCAATCTATACTGAAGGCCGCTGTCTTTGATCTTCATCAGTCAGTGCTTCAAGTCCTCTTATCTTTTAGCAAGCAGGGTTGTGTCATCTGCAAAATGCAGGTTGTTAATGAGTCTTCCTCCAATCCTGATGTCTTGTTCTTCGTATAGTCCAGCTTCTCAGATTATTTGCAGATTAAATAAGTATCACTTTTTTCTGTTTGAACATCTACCTCTTGATCAGGTTCCTCATCAGCACGATGAAGTGTTCTGGAATTCCCACTCTTCGCAATGTTATCCATAATTTGTCATGACCCAAGCAGTCAAATGCCTTTGCATAGTCAATAATACACAGGTAAACATCTTTCTGGTATTCTCTGCTTTCAGCCAGAATCGATATGACATCAGCTGTGATATCCCTCCTTCCATGTCCTCTTCTGAATCCTGCTTAAATTTCTGGCAGTTCCCTGTCAATGTACTGCTGCAGCTGCTTTTGAATGATTTTTAGCAGAATATTACTTGCATGTGATATTAATGATATTGTTTGATAATTTCCAGATTTGGTTGGATCACCTGTCTTAGGAATAGGCGTAAATATAGATCCTTTCCAGTTCGTAGGCCAGGTAGCTGTATTCCAAATTTCTTGGGATTAGACAAGTGAGCGATTCCAGTGCTGCATCCATTTGGTGAAACATCTCAGTTGGTATTCCATCAATTCTTGGAGGCTTTTTTTCCTCACCAATTCCTTCAGTGCAGCATGGACTTCTTCCTTCAGTACCATCGGTTGCTGATCATATGCTACTTCCTGAAATGGTTGAAGGTCGACCAATTCTTTTTGGTATAGTGACTGTGGGTATTACTTTCATCTTCTTTTGATGCTTCCTGCGTCATTTAATATTATACCTGTAGAATCCTTCAGTATTGCAACTCAGGAGTTGAATTTTTTCGTCAGTTCTCTCAGCTTGAGAAATGCTGAGTGTGTTCTTCCCTTTTGGTTATCCATCTCCAGATCTTTACACACGTCATTATAGTACTTTTTCTTCTCAAGCCACCCTTTGAAATCTTCTGTTCAGCTCTATTACTTCATCATTTCTTCCGTTCACTTCAGCTACCTGACATTCAAGAGCAAGGTTCAGAGTCTCTTCTGACATCCGTTTTGGTCTTTTCTTTCTTTCCTGTCTTTTAAAGGACCTCTTGCTTTCTTCATGTGTGATGTCCTTGATGTCATTCCACAACTCGTCTGGTCTTCAGTCGTTAGTGTTGAACACGTAAAATGTATTCTTGAGGTGGTCTCTAAATACAGGTGAGATATACTCAAGGTCGTACTTTGGCCCTTTTTGACTTATTCTACTTTTCTTCAGTTTCAACTTGAACTCCCATGTGAGCAATTGACAGTCTGTTTCACAATCGATCCCTGGCCTTGTTCTGACTGAAGATATGAGTTTTCCCATCTTCTATTTCCACAGATGTAGTCAGTTTGATTCCCGTGTATTCCATCTGGTAAAGTCCACGTGTATAGCTGCCGTTTATGTTGGTGGAAAAAAATATTTGCAGTGGATGAGTCACTGGTCTTGCAAAATTCTTTCATGAGATTTCTGGCATCATTTCTATCAGCAATGCTGTATTTTCCAACTACTTTTCCTTCTTTGTTTCCAACTTTAACATTCTAATGACCGGTAATTATCAATGCATCTTGATTGCATGTTTGATCAATTTCAGGCTGCAGAAGTTGTTTAAAATCTTCAATTTCTTTATCTTTGGCATTAGTGGTTGGTGCATAAATTTGAAGAGTCATATAAACTGGTCTTCCTTGTAAGTGTATGGATATTAGCCTATTAGTGACAACATTGTACTTCAGGCTAGATCTTGAAATGTTCTCTTTGATGATTAATGTAACGTCATTCTTTTGACTCTGGTGGAATATCCATGTTTGTAAGACCGCTCACAGACTGTTTCACCAGAGAGTTTTCTGGTACTGCAATATCTACCACTAATCTCTGTGATCCCTGTGAATTGGCAAAATAAGAATAGCGTTATAGATTTCTTCCAAATACAGAAAACATAATTATGAAAATGTTCTTGCTATTGATTATATTCTTTACTAATCTGTTCCTATGGGATTTTTGGTACTTCACTTGAAAAATGAGTCCAAGGTACTGTGATGTGATTGTTTATTTTGTGTGGCCTTTCTAGCCATGGTCTTATAACATCCACCCTGGTGCTTGGGCAGGACTGTGTGATAGGGTAATTGTGGCTCACCAAGGGGATTGTTTAGTTTTCCCTTCAAAGAGAACCAGTTCCAGAGCAAAGAGGAGGATTCAACTCCCATCAAGGAAGAACAGCCAGGAGCTGAGCGTATATTATGGACCTGAGATCCCTGCACTGAGAAGCTCCTAGAAGCAGGAGACTGAGATAGAGAGAGGAAGCTGTAACCCTGAAGACAGTAAGATGCCATGGCAGGAGAGACCAAGCAACAGGGACCCGGCTATAGGAGATGATGGCCCATGGAGGAGGAAAGCTGAGTGCCTTCAGAGAGAGGCCCAAGGCCAGGCAGAGTCACACCTATGAGCACAGGAGGGAAGAGGCTCTCCTGATAGAAGAACTGTATTCTGAGTGTCTTTGAGCCTGAGTTATAACTGTTACTTCCCTAATAAACCCCATAATCATGAATATGGACTGTGAGCTCTGTGTGGCCATTGCAATGAATTATTGAACCCAGCAGAGAAGTAGGGAGTGCTGTGTGAGGGACAGTTGGTGTCAGAGTTAGTGAAGATGGTGGAGAGAGGATAGTTTTTTCACCAATGCCTTCAATGCAGCTTCGATTTCTTCCTTTTATACCATCAGTTCTTGATCTTATGCTACCTCTTGAAATGGTTGAAAATTATCCAGTTCTACTGCAGTAGCTATATTAATATCAGACAAATTATACTTCAGAAAAAGGAGTATTATTGGGAATAAGTAGGGACATAACATAATAAAGGTTCAATTCTCCAAAAAGATTCAACAATCCTAAATGTGTACGTGTTTAACAACAGGGCTGCAAAATACAAAAAGTAATAAATCTGAAAGGGGAAATGGACAAATATGCATTTATAACTGATATCAGTACTTTTCTATCAATAATTAATAGAGCCCTGGTAGTTGAAGTCCAAAGCATCTGTATGAACCACTCATGGATATCTGTGTGTGTGTGTGTATGTGTGTATGTATGTATATAATATAAAGACAAGTAATACAGAAATAAACATAGATATATGTTGTAGTCCTTGGGAGGTACAAACGGTTAGTGCATTCAGCTGCTAACCAAAATGTTGGAGGTTTGAGTCCACCCAGAGGCACTTCGGAAGAAAGGCTTGGTGATCTACTTTTGAAAAATTAGCCGTTGAACTGACACACTTGTGTGTCACTACTACTCTGACACACATGGGGCGAGGGGTCACCATGAGTCAGATCAGCTTGATAGCAATTGAGTGATTTTTTTATTCATTCTGCCAATGTTTCTCTTTTAATTGGTATCTTAGGCTAGGTTTTCTAGAGAAGCAAAACCAGTGAGGTGTGTATATATATATGTATATGTATGTATGTATTTATATATAAATAGATTTATATCAAGGAAATGGCTCGCGAGGCTGTAGAGGCTGGTAAGTCTCAAGTCCATGGGTCAGGCTGGTGGCTTCTCCTGACTCATAGATGCAGGGACTGCAGAACTCAAGATCTGCAGGTCATACAACAGGTCTGTGGCTCACAGGCTGCAAAGGGTGACAAATCTCAAGATCGGCAGGTAAGCTGGCAGGCTGTGGCTCACAGACTGCGGAGGCTGATGAATCCCAAAATTGGAAGGTAAGCTGAGAGTTCAAGTCCCAAAAAACTTGAGATCAGATGAAGAGGAGCCAGCTGCAGGATTCAGAGTGAGCAAAAGCTCAAGAGCCTTGCCAGAAAGTCCACCTATATTGGATGCAGTCCACACCCCCGAGGAAACTCCCTTACATCTGATTGGCTACTCACAGCAGATCCCATCATGGAGGTAATCACATTATGTCACATCTCATCATGGAAATGATTGCATCGTTATACGACTGCTAAACTACATCATAACTGCCAAAGCACTGAGAATCATGGTCCAACAAAGTTGACACACAACTTTAATGATCCCAATTGTGAATTTAATCTATTTATATTTAAAGCGATTAATGATAAGGAAGGACTTATATCTTCTACTTTTGTAGTAGGTCATATATGTATTTTGTTTCTCATTTTCTTCACTACTGTCCACTTTTGTGTTTGACTGATTTTTTTCAAGTGTACAATTTTGATCCTCTCCTTGTTTCCTTTCCTGATATTTTTTAGCTTCTTAGTGGTGACCATGAGGATTACAATTAATATTTTATATTTATAACAATCTTCTTTTAATTAATACAAATTTAGCTTCAACAGTATAGAAAATTCTGCTTTTATTCAGCTCAGTTACCACCCCTACTTACGTTGCTGGTACAAGAATTGCATCTTTATACATTGTGTGTCCATTAAGAGAGATGTGTAAGCATTTTTATGCGTTCGTGCTTTAAATCATATATGAAAAAAAGAGAGGCGTGATATAAAAATATTACTGACTTTGTTTTATCTAAGTAGTTACCTTTACGGAGTCTTTGTTTCTTTTTATGGCTTCCAGTTACTGTCTAGTGTCCTTCCATGCCAGCCAGAATGATTCCCTGTAGCATTTCTCATAAGGCAGTTCTGCTACTAACACACTCCCTCAGGTTTTGTGTATCTGGGCATGTCTTAATTTCGCCTTCATTTTTGAAAGATAGTTTTGCTAGATATTGAAATCTTGGTTCATAGTTTTGTTTCTGTATTTTTTTTCCAGTATCTTAACTACATCATCCCACTATTTTCTTGTCTCAATGGTTTCTGATGAAAAATCAACAGTTAAACTTGTTGAGACTCTCTTGTACCTTAGGAGTCACTTATCTCTTGCTGCTTTCAAGTTTCTGTCTTCATCTTTTGACATTTTGATTGTGTCTGTCTGTGGATATCTATGTATTTATTGTCCTTTGAGTTTATTGAGCTTCTTGGATATCTAGATGACATCTGGGAAACTTCCAGTCATTACGTTTTCAAATATTCCTTCTGTCCTTTCATCTTTTTTTCCTTTCTGGGACTCCCTTAATGAGTACATTGGTATGCTTGATGTTGTCCCGCAGGTCCCTTAGGCTCTGTTCATTTTCTTCATTCTTTTTCCTTTATGCTCCTCAGTTAGAACAATTTCAGTTGTGCTTTTTCAAGTTTACATTTTCCTGCTTTCTTGCTCAAATCTGCTGTTGAGCTCCTCTAATGAAAATTTTATTTCAGCTATTCTGCTTTTCAGCTCTATAATTTCTATTTGGTTCTTTTGTATAATATTTCTTTATTAATATTTTCTACTTGTTCATACATTCTTCTCTTGGCTTCCTTTTTGTGTGTGTGTGTCTATGGTTTCTTTAGCTCTTTGAGGAAATTTAAGACAATTGGTTTAAAATCTTTGTCTGGTAATCCCAATATCTGTGTTTCCTTAGGGATGCTTTCAGTTCATTTCTCTTCTTTCTTTCTTCTTAACAAATGAACCATCCTTTTCTTTTTTCTTTTTATGACTTAAAATAGTGTGTTGCAAACTGGATATCTTAAATATTATAATGTAACTCTGGAAATCAGATTCCCTCCTGTCATTAGGGTTTGCTTTTTTTTTTTTTTTAATTGTTGAGGGCCAGTCATCCATTTGCTTAGTGATGTTTCCAAACTATTTCTGCAAAGATTGTATGTCTTCTCATGTGGACACTGAAGTTCTGTTCTGTTATCTCAGCAGTCAGTTCATGACCTGACAGTGCTTTCTTTAAATGCTTGTAGCCAAAAAGAAAAAGTAACATTATCCCAGTCTTTGCAGATTGGCTCTGAACTGGGGCATTCTTTCAATGCTAAGCAAGAGCGCCTAAAACTCTGCCTTAGCCTTCACTTCCTGCCTCCATGGAGCCCAAAGATCAGCCAGAGGTGCAAGCCTAAAGCTTTGTCAGGATCTTTATGAGCATGTCTTCATCCTTAGGCAAGAACATTGCGCTCCAGACTTCTCAGTATATGTGGTAGCCCTTCAAAGCCCTTAAACCACCAACCATCTTCCTTTCAGCCCCCTTTTTTCCAAGCTTTTTGGATGTCTCTGCTGTTTACTCTGTCCTTCATCCTTTAACCCTGGAGGTAGGACCAATTCTTTGAGGTTCTTACTCCTGAGTTTCCATCACATCATACATTTTTTTCTTATGTGCTGTTGAGTCAATTCTGACTCATAGTGACTATAGGATGGAGTAGAACTTCTCCAAAGGGTTTCTAAGGCTGTAATCTTTATGGAAGGAAACGGTCATATCTTTCTCCTGTGGAATAGTTGGTGGATCAAATCAAAAAGTTTAAGAGCTGGGTGCTTAACCACTGCATTACTGGGGCTCCTTTTGACATCATGCATCATAATAGATTTTTAACACACCCCTCAGAAACATAGAAGTCCATAAATTATCAAGGATACAGAAGATTTCACATGTATAAAAATAATACCAAATTGATATATGTATATGTGCGTGCATTATCCAACCACTAAAGAATGTACATTCATCTCATGCACATAAAAACATAGTGTTTATAAAAATTGACTATATACTGTGTTATATAAAGCAAGTCTCAACAAATTTCAAGAGTCTGCAATAATATAGAGGATACTGTGTAAGTACACCATAATTCAAAAAAAAAAAACCATCTCAGAAAAAGAAAATACAAAATCTCCACGTGCTTGGATATTTTAAAATACTATGAGTCAAAAAAGACATCATGATGAAAATTAGAATACATTTTGAAGTGAACAGTTACGAACATAGTGCATATAAAAATTTGTGCAGTACAGACAATGTAATTAATAGCCTTAAAAATATAATTGGAAAGAACAAATCTTGAAAAATAAGTGAGTTAAACATCCATTCAAAATGTTGGGAAAAAACCCCAGAAACAAATATTCATAGGAATTTTTGTTTCTATTAATGATTGAATACATGCAAAAGACGATAAACGAAGACTAAAGTTGATTCTTAGAAAATGCTAGTAAAATTGAGAAACTTTAGGCAAGATTGATCAAGTGAAAAAGAATGAAGGTATAAATACCGAATATCAGGAATTAGAAAGAAAATTACTACAGATCTTGCAGAACATAAAGGTAATGTGAGAATGTCATGAACCGTATTAGCCAATAAATTTGCAAATTTAGGTAAAGTAGGTAAACGTATACCATGTAAGTTAATAACAAAGATTCAAGAAGAAACAGGAAGTAAAAGTAATTCCACAACTGTTAATAGAATTGAATTAGAGCTCAAACTATTCTCAAAAAGAAAACTTCATGTCAGATGGCTTTTCCTGCAAATTCTGCCAAATATTTAAGAAATATTTGACAAATTCTTCAATATAAAATGAAATATATACCCAAACTCATTTTATAAAGTTTATAGAATGAATATTGATACCAAAACCTGATAAGAGCAGCACAAGATGGGAAAAATACAGGCCAATGCCACTGATGAACATAGATGCAAAATATAAAAATAAATAGGCAAAACAAATCCAGCAATACTATAGAGAAGATTATATTATGACCAAGTTGGGTCTATCCCAAGAATTCAAGGTTAGTTTAACATTCAAAAATGAATCAGTATAATTTACCATATGTACAGGAAAAATAAATGTGATTACATTAATAGGTGTAAAAAAATAAGTATTTGATAACCTCCAGTATCCACTCATGTTTTTTAAAAGAACATCTAGCATGCCATGAGACCAGAAGAACCAGAAGGTTCCCGGCTACTGTTGCTGAACATTTTGATCAAAGAGTCCATAGCAAAGCCCTGATCAAAAGGGGGAAAATGCAGAACAGAATTTCACATTCTCATGAACCCTAGACTTTTTGGAGCCATTGAGGGTGAATGAACTCCTGAAACTATTGCCGTGAGATAATCTTTAAACGTTACACCAAAAGCATTCCCTTGAATCATCTTAAAACTGAAGTATAAAAAAGAAAAAACCAAACTGTTGCTGTTGAGTTGATTCTGACTCAGAGAACCTGTAGGACAGAATAGCACTGCCCCACAGGGTTTCCAAGGTGCAGGTGGTGGATTCAAACTGCTCTTCTTTTGCTTGGCTACCGTATCACTTAACCACTGTGCCACGAGGGCTCCGGAACATTAGCTTACTTAACTAATAAAAATGGTCTACCTTGAGCATATGCTCTTTGAAGAACTGTCTACATGGCATCAGATTGACAACAGCTACTGAAAAGATTAGATAGGAACCTTAAGGAGCAGTGGGTTTATGTTAATGACAGAGGAACTACTCAGAAAAGGAGGGTAAGAATGGTTGCACAACTTGAATGTAACCGATGTCATTAAATTGTACAGGTAGAAACTGCTGAGTTGGTGTATGTTTTGCTGCATATATTCTCCACCACAAAAAATACATTTACAGGTAATAATTAACAAAAAATGTCAAGGAGAGCTAAATATTTTGAAAATAAGACAGAGTTGCATGTGAGGGAATGAGTGGGGTGAGCTGTTTTAGATTAATAGTCAGTAAAGGCTTATGGGAGCAGGATATTTGAGAAGATAACTGACCTATATCAAAGGAGAGAATAGCTGTATGAAGTTCTGGAGGGAGGATATTGCCAATAAAGGGAAGAGTTGTTTCTGAGGTCCTTAAATAACCAAATGTTTTGGCATGTTTGAGGAAGCTCAGGAAATAAGTCATGGCTAGTGTGGAGTGAACCGAGGGAAGACTGTTAGGAAATGAGGTTAGTATGGTGAGCAAGCCCCGCATCATGAAAGACCATGGGTAGGATTTGGGAATTTTTCCTAATCGCCATGAGAAGCCACTGAAATGATGCTGTTATGTAGACTGTAAGAGGGAAGATCGGTGGCACGGAGTCCAGTTTTAACCAAGAGATGATGGTGGCTGTAAGGTGGAGGTAGTGAGAAGTGGATAGAGTCAGGATTTATGTTAAGGTAGCGCCAAGAGTCCAGAATATGTGTCAATGGATTGGATGCAAGATTTGAATAAAGGAGAGAAATCAAGGATGATTTCTAGGTTTTTGTCCTGAACAACCCAGAGGATAGTGAGAACATTTGCTGAGATAAGGAAGACTGGCAGGTAAATAAGACACTTGGACCAAGAATTTTATTTGAACCACATTAAGTTTGAGATGCCTAGTAGACATTCAAGGGGAGATGTGAAGACAGCCATTGGTGAAGGAACAACAGGGCAGAGTATGTAAATGAGGGTATCCTAGGGCTCAGGTGGAATTGACTGCCATGAATTGGCTCAGATAACCTAGACAGTGAGAAGTGATGAGTGATGTTACTTAAACAGGGCATGGAAATCAATGAAAAAGGTGTGGGAGTGGCAGGGAGGCTAAGGTAGAGAAGTTTCTCTCTTCCTAAACCTGATTGGCTGGATTTGAAGACATCATAAGTTCCTGTATAAGAAATATCCAGCAAATTACCAGTTGATTTAATAAATTGATAACAAAGTCCACCTTTCAGCCAAAGATTGAAAAACAAACAAACCAATTACCATCCAGTGAATTCTGACTCTTAGCAACCCTATAGGACGGAGTAGAACTACCCCACAGGGTTTCTAAGGAGCAGCTGTTGGATTCAAACAGCAGACCTTTTGGTTAGCAGCTGAGCTCTTAACCACTGCACCACCAGGGCTCAGACCAAGAATAACACACGTGAGGAACTTACTCCTTAGTTCAATTAAGTATGTAGAAATTCAAATTCGTAATTTTGGAGATTCCCCCTTTTTTTTTCCAAAATGGGGGGCATTGAGATGGAGGATTTTCCTATGCCCACCATCCTAAGGGATTTAATTAACCCATAGTTGAGACATTGTAAACATCTCAAGAAATTATTACCTTTGAGAAACTTGAGGGTGAGTAGGCATATCACCTGGCTCCTCTTAAACTCCTTTTAAAAACCTGACTTGAAGACTCACCTGCCTTTTTGAATAAGTGCCAGCTTGAATAGGCAGGGTTCAGGGAATTGCCAACCAAAGGTATGGTTTCTCCAGAGGCCTCCAAGGGGTGTAAAAGAAGAGCAGAGCCAGACCCTGTGCTTGGGACATTCCCTTGGTAGGAAATATTTGAGTGTGTGTGTGGTGAGGGGAGCAGTGGGTGTGGGAGAGTGGGGTGGGTGGGTAATAGGGAAATGCCTGTTTTTTTTTTTTTTTTAAGAAACAGTTTTTTACTTTTTTTTTTTTGAATTACAATGAACAGTTCAGTGGAGACACATTCCTTATCTGCAGGGGCTAGTGGAAGTGCTGATAGCTGAGAATGTAGCCTGCTCCCCAAGTGCCAGTTGGCATTTTGGAGAGAAAACTTGATGTTTGGAGCACTGACTGGCCCTGCCTTTTCTAAATAATTAAGGGTGGTGGGGTGGTGGTAAGAGAAAGAGGATGGTCTATGAACACTGACCCTGGAAAATTAACTCCCAAGTGTGTGGGTTGTGGATAACAGGAGAAGAACATCACCCACAAATGACAGCAGTGCCTTTATTTATTTATTTATGCTTCTTTTTAGTTCTGAGTTGTTTTTAAGCTACAAATTAATGGGGCCACCATGAATTTTCAGAGAATGAGTTTTACAAAAATCTAAGTGTTTTAAATATTGCAAGGATTTACTTATATATGCTGTATATGAGAAAAGTCCTTCCAGTTATAGGGAGGAGAAAGAAAGTATATTCAGGAATTAAATTTTCACAGTTTTCTGAATTCTTATATTTCTCTTGTTGTCCATTTTTCTTTTTTTGTCCTTCATCCACCCCTTCCACCTTGACCCACTGTCTTCATCATCTAGTGCTGCCATCACAGAAATACCATGAGTGGATGGCTTTAACCAAGAGAAATGTAATACCTCACATTAAAGTAGGCTAATAGTCCAAATTCAAGGCATCAGCTCTAAGGGAAAGCTTTCTCTCTCTTTCGGCTCTGGAAGAAGGTCCTTGTCCTTAGCCTTCCCATGGTCAAGGAGCTTCTCAGGTGCAGGGACCCTGGGTCCAAAGGACATGCTCTGCTCCTGGTGCTGCTCTCTTGGTAGTCTGAGGCCCCCAACTCTCCGCTTGCTTCCCTTTCGTTTTATCTCTGGAGAGATAAAAGGTGGTGCAGGCCACACCCCAGGGAAAGGTGACCTGAGTGAGGGTGGTGTTACAATCCCACCCTAATCCTCTTAAAGTAAAATTACAATCACAAAACGGAGGACAACTACACAATAGTGGGAATCATGGCCTAACCAAGTTGAAACACACGTTTTTTCGGGTTATAATTCAATCCATGACACCCACCAAACCAAACTTGTCACCATCAAGTTGATTCCAAGTCATAGAGACCCTAGTTGATTCGAACTCATAGAGACCCTATAGCATAGAGTAGAACTACCCAATAGAGTTTCCAAGGACTAGTTGTTGGATTCGAACTGCTGACCTTTTGGTTAGCAGCTGAGCTCTTAACCACTATGCCACCAGGGCTCTTCTTGATCCACAGTCCACCCTAATTCACCACTGTGTGTTAGAAAAAGGTTTTGCTACTCTGAAATAAGAACTTTTACTATACTTTGTGTTAGTGGTTGCTTTTGGTATGTCTTTAAGCACTGAACAGTTACCTCATACCCGTTAAAAACCCATTGCTGCTGAGTCTATTCCAACTCATAGCGGCCCAATAGGGCAGAGCAGAACTGTGCCATAGACTTTCCAAGGAGCACCTGGTGGATTTGAACTGATGACCTTTTGGTTAGCAGCCATAGCTCTTAAACAGTACACCACCAGTGTGGGAGGGGTTTAATTGATAACATGATGTCTGGGCTCCAAGGGAGATGGAATGGATGTGCAGGAGAAGGGCATGCAGAGTCTGCCTGTATAGTTCCCAGAACTCTGTTCAAGATCATAACACACCTCAGTAATCACTTGAATCTAAACATACAACTTTAACAGTTGATGTAAGTGACTTTACACATGAATTTTGGAACTCAACTCTTTCTCAATGGAAGTTCCTTCAACCTAGCCGTTTGTTTGTATTCCCTTAATAATTATGAAAACTAACATTTATTGTGTTCATTCTGTGTGTAAGGCCTTTTTCTAAGTGCCTTGTGTGTTTTATTTAACCTGCGTAACAACCTTTTGAATAAGACCCATTTTAGAAATGGGAAACTGAGGCAGTGAGAGGTAAAGTAACGTGCCCAGATCACCCAGCTGACAAATCGAGTTAGGATTTAAACCCAGGCAGTTTGTTTCAGAATTTGCTTATGTAATCACTGTAGATGACAGCAGTGAGCCCTAGTGGCTCTGTGGTTAAAGAACTTGGCTGCTAACTGAAAGGTCAGTGGTTCGAACCCACCAGCCTCTCTGTGGGAGACAGATGTGGCAGTCTGCTTCAGTGAAGATTTACAGCCTTGGAAACCCTATGGGGCAGTTTTACTCTGTCCTTTGGGGTCACTATGAGTTAGAATCGACTTGATGACAGTGGGTTTTGGTACATAATACTAACGTACAGTGTATTCTACATGCCGTGTATATGTTCAGGAACTAATTTTCCCAGCATTTATGCCATATATAGATTACCAATCCAGTTGCCGTTGAGTAGATTTTCACTCATGATGACCCCGTGAGTTTTCAGAGTAGGACTGCCCTCCATGCGGTTTTCAATAGCTGTGACCATTTGGAGGTAGATTGCCAGGCCTTTCTTCCAAGGCAACTCTGAGTGGATTTAAACTGCCTACCTTTCAGTTAGTAGCTGAGCACTTAACTCTTTGTGCCACCTAATACATATATATACTAGGAGGTTTTCCTCCTTATTTGTACTTTAACGTTTTTTAGACTCTTATGAATACTTGTTCCTGGCAGTGAACTAGATGCTAAAGAACAGAATAGGCACATGTAACCCTCTCTCACCTTCTCCCTCCCCTCTTTTGCTGAGATGAAATGAAAAGGAATTAATGAGGACAGATTATTGGATTAGGGCCCATACTCAGGGCTCTAACAGCGTGGGGAGTTTCTCCTGTCACTTCAGTTCTTGTTCAGGAATTGACACCTCCTTTTTGTGAATCACAAAGACCAGTGCTTTATATCAAGCCATTTACATTTGGGGTATGGAGCAGTGATTTAAAAAAATTAAATTTTATTTTCAGAGATTTTTTCTAATAATTGTTTACATTTATTTTAATTGTATATTCTAAAACCCCTACAAAAAGGCTGAATGAAGTTCTTCCCTGAAGGGTGCATATTTTGCAGTCCAGACATCCTGCTCCTCTCAGTCTAAGAGTCCTAGCACGTCTTCAGGTGCTTTCTCCTTTGACCTTGAGGCCATGCCTGCAGCCTCTGCAGCCAGATCTCCCAAATGTGTAGCAGCACCAGTAGGTGTGGTAGCCTCTTCAGCCCCTGTTTCCTCCTCCAGATGCTCCTGGAGGTGCCTGGCTCTTCTTGCCAGGACTCCAGGATGCTGACCAGGGACTCAGTGTTGGTTAGAGTGAGGGCAGACCTGATGGCACTCACTCTCTTCAAAAGCTCAGCCCCAAGACCAAGGGCCTTTTGCCGACAGGGGTGTGAGATGTTTTGGTCTGGTCTGCCAGACCATTGCTAACCCCTTGACCTTATACACTTGGGTAAAATACTCATACTTGACCTATTGATCTCTGGAGTAATTTGATGAGTGAGAATTCTGCCTAGTGGAAGCTGATGAAAAAGACCTCGCTGATACTTGGGGAATCTTCCTGGGCTTGGAACTTGGGCTTTTTGTTCTCTTGTTCTACCCTGAGTGACACTTTCCTCTTGGGTTGAGACTTGCAATAATGGAGAGTTAATTTACATGAGCCCTCTGGGCTCTGGTTTCTCAACTGTGACCTAAGTCTCTGGTCTCAGGGATCCCTGGAGACCTGTCCATCACCACCACCCTCCACCTCCACAGTCCCCATGGTTTCTTTCTTCTTCCCCAGACACCAACCATACTTTAGGGAATTTACTCTGGGCAATAAAGTCTCCTCCAGAAAATTTCAGTGATGGTACTACCTTATAGCAAAAGTCTATCGTTTTTCAAAAAATTATAATACATTGATTTAAAAAAAAAAAAAAAAAACTCCCAGTTTTCTTTTAGTAGATTCCAATTCATAGCAACCCTATAGGAGAGAGTAGAACTCCCCATAGGGTTTCCAAGGAGCGGCTGGTGGATTCCAACTGCCAACATTTTAGGTAGCAGCCAAAGGTTTATCCAGTGATAGTTTATAATATAAACAGAGGATCGCCACATTAAAAAACATTTTTTTTTTTTTTGCATTTGTTGGATGGAAGTGAATTTGCTCCTGTGGAATATGGAAATTACCTCATTCTCTGCACTTTCATGATAATACATGGTGTCTCTAAAAGCTGTTTTCTATGAAAGTTATTTTTTTTAGTAAATTTAGAGTGTAAACATTGAAACAGGAGAATCGGTCTCCTCTTTGTAACTTGTTTTCATCCTCCTTTTAAGGGAAGGATTTTCATAGAAGGAATTATACTTAAAGAGACAGCGTAACTTGTACTTTTCTGTATAATTTAAAACTTCTCCTCGTACCCTTAACTAGTCTACACCAGGAGATTAAAATTGCCTTTCTCTGAACAGAAGCCCATTACCGTGTCCTTCAGGGTGAGGCAGAAACAGATGTCCGTATATGAGAGTCTGATGGCACAAACCTTAGTAGCCAAATCACAACCATGCCTCCTGTGGGCGGGGGGGGGGGGGCGCGGGGGGCAGGGCTTGAATATGTCAGCATAAGGCTCAGTATTTTTCTGAGTATGAGGGAATGATGATTGGCAAGTTAAAGAAGAAAGAGAAGGAGTTTGGGAGGGGAGTGTAAGCTCTTGTGACAGACAGAAGATGGGGTGGGGGATCTCTCAAAGGGTATTAGAGGCCAGTCAGAAAACCAGGAAGCAGCAGGAAGCAGGGCCAGTGGAGGGCAGTACTGGGTGGAGGAGGACAGCAGAGGTAATAGTAGTGGGGAGGGCAACAAAACTGGCCTGAAAAGAGTGATACATGACTGATCCTAGATGAAGCTCAGGTTGAGAAAAGTAGGAAAATAAAAAATTCTATCCTGTAGCCATGTTTGTGGTTAGGGGTTGTTAGGCTCTTGAGGGAGGTGGGCAGGAGACACAGGAGGGTAACGGGAGTTCCTGGATCTAGGGAGGAGTCTACAACCCTTCTTCTGCCCTCAATGATGTGGGTTCTGGGCTCTTCAACCTACTACTCCCAGAATCTCCTGAGTAATTTCCTTAGTTCTTCACATGGTATATTAATTCCATCTCATTAGAAAATATAATAATTAAGTACGCTTCTTCCTACCCACCCTTTCCACCATCCTATACTCTCTGCCCCAGTTGCCCACTGGCTTCCTTCCTTTCCACCATGTTCAGATCCAGAACAATAGAGTGCCTTGTCTGCAGCTATTCTGGAAAGCTCTCAAACTTACAATTGAATTCTTTCGTTTCATCCCTCATTTATTCCTACATTTCTTATTGACAAAATAAACTTTGGTTAATTATCTACTAAATGACAGAAAGTGCTTTCTCAGGAGAATCTTCCTTATGACCTTATCCATTCACCCCAAATCCTTCATCTTGTCCTACCATGGCTCTCTTTTCTGGTGGAAGTCAGACCTTTTGTTCTGTAGCACTCATCAATCTGGGTCGATTTTTCCTCATCTTAATCTACAGTCTTAGAGAAAGGCCTTTTCCTCGCGTATCACTGTTTCATCCTGCCTGGGTGAAGATGTCCAAACATAATGGTCTTCTGAAGGACTTTTATCCCTTCTCCCAGCAGGAACCTTTGATAAACTGGGGACTCTGGCTTGCTCCTGAATTTCCTTGATTCAGTAGCTACGGTTTCTCTCCCACAAGACCTGAGATCGGCACCCTTTTCAAAAAGCAGCTGAGATCTGAGTTAGCACCAAGGCTTCCGTAATCCTGTGTGACATCATTGCTGACAGTGCTGAGTTCCATGGGCCCAGTTTGAAGCTAAACACAGCAACCAGAAAAACATGGAACTGTCAGGTAGGCGCTTGAGAAGTGCTACTGCCAATGTAGGAAGAAGGAGATTAGATACTAAAAATGAATTGAAACTTTTCTGTGCCGTGTAAGGGGTTACTATCCCCTGGTGGGTAAAGAGAGCACAGGGAATGGTAACAGTATCATGGGCAGCTGCTTTCTCCCAATCCTCTCATTTGACTCTGTTGGAATCATGTCTCTCCAGCTCTGGTTATAAAATGTCCACTTTGAGCCCCTCTTAGGTCTCCTTAGCGTCTGAGGCTTCACACAGGCTCCGCTCTCTCACTAGGAGATGTTCTCTCCCTTCCCATCTGCTGGCCTCCTCTCCCTGGTGAAGCGTGAAGGTGAAGAAAACTGACCCCATTGGAACAGATTAGGCTTATGACTTACCAAAAAGCCCTAAGACTCAGGCGTTTTGTGGTCAGCCAGAATGGGAAGTTTGGGAGTTGACTTGGGGAAAGCCCATGACAGACTCTGCTTTTGTTTAGGAGGCCATTTAGAAGAGAAAGCAGCAAATGGGGAGACCATTTGAGGAGGAAATTAAGAAGGTTGGGGTGGTGATGAGGAAGGAGCAGACTTCTCCAAGGAAAATAAAAGTTTCAACATGGGGATGGTAGGGGCTTGTTTTGTGTGACCCCAAAGGACAGAAGAGGCAGGAATGGTAGGGAAACAGCAGAACAAAAGATAATCTGTGCCTGTTCACAAATATAACAAATGCCCCAGTGTTTTTACCCTGTTTCCTCAGACTTTTCTCATCAAGCCATCCTTCCTCTTTTACTGAAGCCTCTGGAAAATACCTGGGGCTTCCTGGATGCTCGGCCTTTTTTCACCCCTTAACTATTCAGTCATATTCCCAACTTGGTTCAGGCATCACTTCCTGGTTGTAGTCTTCCCTGAATCTTCTCCTGGTAGATGAGTCCACTTCTTGCTCTGTACTCCATTGTACCTAGGAGACCCTTTACCACAGCATAAAACACAATTGTATTTACTACACATTCTTCCTCTCTCTGTGCCCATGCCTTCTATGAGACTCCAGAGCACCTTTCGTTAGCAGTAGGAGTCTTCTCCTACCTGTTGAAGGCCAACCTTATGGTTGCTTCAGCCATTGAAATAGTAGCAGAGATGATAGAAGGAGAGAATTGAAAAGATTTTACATTGAGTCTTGCCCTTTTGTTGCTCTTAAACCCTGAGAACCTGTGGGAGTGACCCCAGGCCAGCCTGCTGAATGATGAGGGACCATTGGAAAGAGGATCCAGCGGTTTCACTGAGTTGATTTTATGAAACTGGCTCGCAGGTGACCTGGAATCAAATTGTAGACACATGAGTAAGCCCTGCTGCGAGCCACTGTGGCTGGCCCAGATCAGAAGAACCCCAAATTGACAACCTGCAAAATTCTGAGCTTAGTAAATGGTTGTTTTTTTAAGACACTACCTTTTGGAGTCATTTGTTACACAGCAATACGTGACTGATACACCTGTTAACTTGGCCGTTTCTCTCACCAGGCAGTGAGGCAACTTCTCTAAGTCATTTCATCACCAAGAGCATCTGGCCTAGGGTCTGACATGTAGCTGTTTATACAGGAATCTTTGTTGACTTAATGCATGAATGAGTAATACGAATTTTATGTGCGAGTCTGCACAAAATCATGTATGAAAAAAAGCATGATTTTTTAAAAAATAAAATGAATTGAGGCTCAGAACTACCTGCTTACAAAATTGAGGGGAGTTTTTAACCTCACTTACTTTTAGGGTACTCCCTCATCCAGATATGCAATAATTCCCAGGGTCTAATGAAGGACCAGTGCTTGGAGAAGACCTTCAACACACCCATTGCCTCAGCCTATGTGGGTGATCTCTCTAGAAGCATTCGTTCTGCTGTTTCCATTCTCAGCTGGATCATGAGAACCTTGGTGGGGCTGTCAACAGCATAACAGGGTTTGTCTACTTATGTGCCTGCATCAGCCTTTGAGGTGCTGTAACCTACTCCAGGGCACTATCAAGAAGGAGGTCCTACCCCTTCCCAATGTCTAGGACCCTACTATCTGACTGTCACTCTTCCCCTGGGCTCCAGTTCACTCAGTGTGATCACCTCAGTGAGCTGAGGCTTTTACCACAGACTCTTCAGAGTCTTGAAGTTTCAGGGCTTCAACACTGTGAGTCCAGCTATCTCCTTGAAATGAGGTAGGGAAGGAGGAAAAATGTAGGAAGATTTTATTTTCCATTTAATGTTGCAATAAAATTTCTTGCCATGCATTTTCGAAGGGTCCTGCCTAACAATTCCCTCTGTTCTCTTCCAAGATGTAGGACGATGAAGAGTGAATGTTTGTGTCATAATCTGCAGAAGGCTGCAAAGTGCACATGGGGTCCATTCCCCCGATGCTCACACTAGAGCACCCCACCCATGTGGAAATCTCTGCAAGTGTTACTGAGTCCCTCACACATCCACAGTGAACAGCTTTCAGATTCTTATAAGAGGGAATTGTGTCCTAACACGAGCTGCTCCCTGGAAACCCTATGGGGCAGTTCTACTCTGTCGTATAGGGTCTCTGAGTCAGAATTGACTAGATGGCTACAGGTTTGTTTTTTTCTTTCAGCCAAGTGGTGAGAGTTTGATGTCAGCTCCATAATCATGTTATTAAAAAATAATGACAGGGTACCAGGTGAAAGTAACAAAACAAAACTGAAATGTAATGGCTTTTTCACATTTATTGGCCCCACAGAGTTCCTTCGAGGTGTTTACTTTTCACTAGATTCGGAGAAATGTTTGTGAGAGAGACAACAGCTTGAGATAGCTCCAAAATTACGTTTCCCTCCTTAATGTTAGGTTACATTAAGAGCTGGTTGGCTGGTTTATGATCTGCCTGCTTCACAAAAATAGAAGGCCCATGCAGGCAGGAACTTGTCTGTTGTGTTTGTCAGAGTATCCTGGTACCTGGCACCTAAGAAGTGCTAAAAAATGATTTGAGTGAATGTGGGTGGGTTTTTATAAAAAAACACTGTGTTGCTGTCTTTATTTAGTTAAATAGTGAAAACAGGGATAAGGAAAATGGAGACAATTATTTGTATAATTTAGAGTTACATAAGATGAGAATAGAACTTGAATAATGAAGAGATAAAAAAATACGCTGTACGGATGGAATGTACTCCCTTCCCTTTGCTTTGGAGGGAGACATTTTAAAATTGGATTGTTTTTTCCCTACTGATTTATAGGTTCTATATGTTAATTGAAAAGTTAGTCTTTTAGGAATCACAAATACGTCTATTGAGATACAATTCACCTGCCGTAACACTGCCTTTGAAAATATGCACAATACCTTGGCTTTTAGTATATGGGCAGACTTGGCACAACAGTCACCACTGTCTAGCTTCAGAATATTTTCAGTGCCCAGTAAATAAAGGCCCTTGTTAACAAAGGCGTATTAACAGTCATCCTCATTACTCCTTTCCTCCAAGCCGTAGCAACCACTAATCTACTTCTGTCTGTGTTGGTTTGTCTGTTCTGGACATTTCATGTAAATGGAATCATACATGATGCGGTCATTTGTGTTTGGCTTTTTTCATTTAGCGTAATATTCTCAAGGTTCGTCCATGTTGTGGCGTGTATCAGTACTTGGTGCCTTTTTGTGGCTGAGTAATATTCCAGTCTATGAATATACCACATCCTGTCTATCAGGTCATGACATTTGGGTTCTCTCCACATTTTGGCTGTTACGAATAACACTACTAGGAATACTCTGTGTGAGTTTGTATGTGAACATGCTTTTGATTCTCCGGGGTACAGACCTAGGAGTGCAATTGCAGTGTTGTATGGTAATTCTATGTTTAACTTTCTGCAGAATTGCCAAACCATTTTCCAAAACAATTGGATCATTTTACATTTCCGCCAGCAGTATTCCAGCTTCTCCACATCGTCGCCGACACTTGTTGTCCATCCTGTTGAGTTTAGCCATCTTACTGCTTTTGAAATAATAGTGCACTTTAGTTTAGATTTGCATTTCCCTGATGACTAATGAGGTTACGCTTCTTTTCCTGTGCTTGTTGAGAGTTTCTGTATCTGCTTTTGAGAAATCTCTATTCAAATCCTTAGCCTGCAAACTTTTTTTCAGCTTTTTGCCTGTATTTTTGCTCTCTTCATATACTTTTTGATATGCCAAAGATCTATAGATCTTAACAGTTTTAGCCTTCATATTTTGGGATTTTTAAAAAGTCTTTCTCTTTTATCAATAAAAAGAAAATAAAAACTTCTAAAATTTTTATGGTTGCATATTTTAATTTTAAATATTCTATCCATCTGGAATTTTGTTTTGTGTAAGGTATGAGAAAAAGGATGAAAACATTTTTACAGGTGGTCTGAGTGATTACCAAATTGCTACGAACGCTCCTTTTCCCATGACCCATATCTTAACTGCATTTTCCCGTAGTCTGTACAGAGACGCCTTTTTACAAAGGGAGGCCACCATTCCCAGCCATTTCATTTTAAGGTTTGTTTTCTGCAATTAAATCCCTTGTGTATCTTATCTACACACCTTTTCTTTTAAGCTAATACAAATTTTGTGTGAGTAGGACCTTGGCGAGTGTAAGATGGGCTTGAATTTCATAACTGGTTCCGTGTGGTGCAGCCCAGCAGGCGGACAGACAGAAGCAGGGGCTGCAGAGGCGACAGAAGCTATGAGAACATGAGCCTCTAGAGATTTGCTGTGGAATTTCAGATAAAGATTCCATGTGCCAGGAATAGTCTACATCATGTGGACGCAGTGGTGAAAGTACACATTGTCCCTGCCATTGTGAAGGGGACACCCAGTGCGGGTGGGAGGGGGACTGGTAAAATGCAGTCCAGAGAAAGGACAGACCATGCTCCAGGAACCACACTGGACTTCAGAGAGCTTTGTTGGCTGCCGTTCATCTGTCCGGCTTCTAGATGTCAGAGTGCCCTCAGGCTCAGTGCTTAGTCCTCTCTCTCTATTGACACCCTCTCTCTAGGATGCCTCAGTGAGTCGGTGGCTGTCTGTCTGTAGCTGAGGATGTGATCTTTACACCTCCATCCATTTCAACTCCTCCTGGTTCATGACTCCTATTCAAATGTCAGCGTAACTCTCTGTACCGAGTTCTTCATCTGTAAAATGTGCCTTATAATGATACATTCCTCACATGGGTATCATGCAGAGCAAGTATCTTAAGAAAGGAGAAGCCCTCACAAGAGTCCTGGCACCAGTAAGTGTTAGCTGTCAGTATTATTACCTGCCATCTCCACGTAGATGTCTAACAGCAATGCCATATTATCAACGCCATGAAACAATTCTTGGTCCCAACCCCATTCCACCCTCATCGATGAATTTCTCAGGGCTTCAGTGATGGGAATGTGTGCGTTTTTCCACATAATGGACATGGCTAATAAAGGTTGGCCTGGTCCTTCATAATAAGTTGCTCCAAAGTTTATATGGGTGGACTCAGACAAGTGATAGCCAACTAATATAGACAAAAAATAGAACTCTCAGCTGCTCATATGTGTACTCTCAGCCTAGAATATCTGGTGAGGGTACTATATGGGCTGAATTGTGTAACCCCAAAGGTACGTTGAAATCCTAACTACTGTACCTATAAATGTGACCTGATTTGGAAATAGGGGATTTTTTAAATTATTTTAATGAGGCCATACCAGTGTAGGGTGGGTCCTAAACCTAATCCCTTCTGAGTTACAAAAAGAACAGAATAGACACAGACACAAACAGGGGAAGAGGGAGACAGACAAAGGGGAAGATAATCTACAAGGCCAGGAACGCAAAGGGTGGCTGGAAGCTGCTAAAAGCTGAAGTAGACATGAGCCATGCCCTGAATTCCTACTTCTAGCCTCCCGAACTGTGAGAAAATAAATATCTGTTCTTTAAAGTCACCCAATTGTGTTATTTTTTTCTTATGGCAGGACTAGATGACTAACACATACCCATGGTTATACATGAAGCCTGGTGTAAAATAGTGTTCTCCCCTCCTTGTCTAGCCCACCCGAATCCTGCTATTTCCTTATCAGTGTCCTCTGCCTTCACTAAGAGCTACAACAGAGTCGGCTTGATGCTGATGCATAGAAATGCAGTTTATTTTTTAGTTTATATTTATGATTGACTGGCATTAATTTCAATGGTTTGTTAATTTTTCTGTGGAGGCATTTCTGTAATCTGTGAGTAGTAGCAGTTGCAGCTTTTCCTTCTTTTTGTTGTCATTTTGTTCTAGCTTGGGCCTCCAGTGTTAAATATTTAATATAAATAATGATAGAAAGCATCGTTATTTTTTAAATATTTTTTTGTGTGCTTTAAGTGAAAGTTTTCAAATCAAGTCTGTCTCTCACACAAAAACGCGTATACACCTTGCTACACACTCCCAATTACTCTCCCCCTAATGAGGCAGCCTGCTCTCTCTCTTTTCGTGTCCTTTTCGCCAGCTTCTAAACCCCCTCCACCCTCTCATCTCCCTTCCAGGCAGGAGATGCCAACATAGTCTCAAGTGTCCACTTGATCCAAGAAGCTCACTCCTCACCAGCATCCCTCTCCAACCCATTGTCCAGTCCAATCCATGTCTGAAGAGTTGGCTTCGGGAATGGTTCCTGTCCTGGGGCAACGGAAGGTCTGGGGGCCATGACCACTGGGATCCTTCCAGTCTCAGTAAGACCATTAAGTATGAATTTATGAGAATTTGGGGTCTGCATCCCACTGTTCTCCTGCTCCCTCAGGGTTTCTCTGTTGTGTTCCCTGTCAGGGCAGTCATTGGTAGTAGCCGGGCACCATCTAGTTCTTCTGGTCTCAGGATGATGTAGTAGCTGATTCACGTGGCCCTGTCTCTTGGGCTCGTAATCACCTCGTGTCCTTGGTGTTCTTCATTCTCCTTTGATCCAGGTGGGTTGAGACCAATGGATGCACCTTAGATGGCTGCTTTCTAATGTTTAAGACGCCAGACGCCAGTCTTCAAATTGGGAAAGCATCCTTATTTTAATGTTAATTAAATTTAAAGAGAATGTCCCACATTTCACCATGAACTATCATGCCAGTTGTATTTTTCCAACTTAAGGAACTCCTTTTCTGGTCCATGATTGCTCAGAGTCCTTATCTCTCAGTGTGATTGGATTTTATCAACTGCTTTGTCCCCATCTCTTGAGGTGAGCATGTCTTTTCTTCTTCCATCTATGCTTATGGTGAATTAAATTATTAAATCTTTAATGTTCACTCAAGCTTGCATGCTGACGATAAACCCCCTTGATGATGGCGTATTACATGGTTTATACTTTGCTGGATTTCCTTTGCCAGTATTTTAGGTAGGTTTTTGCATTTCCGTTACTTAGTGTGCTTGCCCTGTAACTCTTCTTCTACCATCCTTGTCTAATTTGGTGTCAATATTAAACTAGCCTTAGGGATGAAGTAGAGGAGCATCTCATCTTTTTCTCTTCTTTTCTGACTTTGCACAAGATTAAAATGCTCTGTTCCTTGCTTGTTTGCTGCAACCTGAATGAAAGTGGTCTCGGCCTCCTATTTTCTTAGGGAGATCTTGAACTACTGACCCATTTTGTGTAGTGATTAAAGGTCTTTTCTGGTGCTACTTAGAAAAATTTCCACTGCATGTTCTAGGCTGCTAGGATTTCATCTTTAAATGTTATGTTGTTATCACTATTTTCAGTCTCATCCACGTCAATTGATCAATCCCAGATTTTCGCTCATTTTTCCAAAGTCAGACTCTACATCTATTCCTGGCACCAATTCCCTTATCTAAGACTTGTTTGCAAACAAAAATACAACCCAGCATCTTTGAGTCCATGATGTGAGAATACAGTCCCATATAACTTTTTTTGTAACTGTTGTTAAGTGTTTCTCCTCTTTTTTTTTTTTTTTTGTTCATTTCCCACCTATCTAGCAGTTTCAAAGTTGTGCACTTCAGGTTGAGGTCATTAGCTGGATTGACTCTGTGCAGGGCCATGGAGTGCCAGTTGCAAATGCGCATCAAAAGAGCACTCCTCTAGAACTAGGAGGCAGGAGGAGGTGGTTGGGCGGTTGCGGGTGGGGGGGGAGGGAACTGGGCAGGGCTGTGTGGAGAGGGGTGCCCAGGGGAGGTGCCAGGTCTGAGGCTGCCCCACCACAATCTCACGTGCATCAGGAAGGAGCTGGCTGCAGGAGCCTTTCGCGAGAGTCCCAGCCCACCCAGCCTTGCCCTGAACTCAGACCCGCTAGGCTCACAGGTCCCACCAGAACTAGGGGAAGCCTGAGACTACCTATGTCAAGTCCCAGGGTACACCCCTGAGCCCAGCCACTATGCTTATGCTGGGATAGGAGGGCAGAGGAGGCGTATGGGGACTTGGGCCCAGAGGGTGACCCAGAAAGGGTGGGAGAGTTGTGGTCACCCTAGGACTCTGGCTCTGCACGTGAAGGGCCCCAGGTTGCACTTCCAGGAGAAGAAGGCGAAGCCACAGAGGCCACACTGCTCACACAAACAATCCCCCACCCCCCTCTGCCCTTTCTCCAGGCGGGACGCCCCTCCTGTGCTGTCCTCAGAAGGGCTCTTCAGGGACCGCACCCCTAGTTTGCAGAGCAGCAGAGCCTGCCCCAGTCTGGACTAGGGACTTTATTTCTTCCACTCTCACCACTGGCTGAAGGCAGACTCCTGTCTCCACAGACTAAAGAGGAATTATCAAAATGAGCCCGAAACTCTAGATTTGAGTTAAGGATCATAAATTAACACAGAGAAATACAACTTTAACAACAAAGACCTGTTTGGAGCCCCAGTTGGAATTAAAAAAAAAAAAAAAACTTGAACAGAGGGAGTGATAAAGTCTTCAGAGTGATAAAGTCTTCCTTCTTTTGCCACCCTCTCTCGGTGGTCCCAAGCTTTCTCATCTCCCACCTCACAAGACTGAATCAACTGCTTTGAGACTTTTAGAATAAAGATCCCCAGGCATATCACTGCTGTTACCCTGTGAGGATTTCCCCAGTGCTGGGTTAGACTAAGACAGAATCCTTCCAAGGCTTCCAGGGCCTGTGTACTGGACGGTCAACACACGGAGCCTCAGAGCCCACTTCGTTTTTCCTGCAGTTGGGCATGACCCCAGGGGCATGACCCTGAGAGTGCTGACACTTCCTGAAGCCAGTGACCCTCCCCCTGGGCTTCTCTCTGCCTGGGTCTCAGAATCTCTGAGGCCAACTTGTACCCTCGGAAGTGTTTCTGCTGAAGGACACTTAAACAGCACTGTGGATTTGTGTCCTGCAGTCTGCAAAACTGCCTCCCCTGAGTGGGGTGAGGAGCTACTGAAATACTGAAATCATTGAAACTAGCAGAAGCCACAGCTCATGGTGCTGGGAGAAAACTGGGAAGGACGGAGAGGTGAAGAGGCTATAAAGGCCCAGTCGTGAAGGCGACCATGGGCCAGGATGTCCTGAAGTCGCAAAGCTGACCAATGCTGAGTGCCCTAAAACCTGCCACTCCTGTGCCCATCTTTTCTTTCAATGGACAAAGTCTTCCCCTGCTCTTATGTGCCTGGGCTGGAAGGGCCTTTGACTTAGAACATGAAGCAGCCTCCAGAGCCTCTTGGGGCAAGTGATGGTCAAGGAGGCTCTGCCTAACCCCACCCTGCCCTTCCCAGTTGTCAGAGGACCAGGAATTTCAGTCTTTCAGCTCCTGGGCTGATCTAGTGACTTGTAACAGGATTTCGCTGGAACTGGAAGGTGTTGAAGACAGGAAGTACTCCTGGGTTTCTTCACCCAGCTGAATGCCTAGTTCCTGGTCTTATTACACGGCTTACATTCAGGATAAGAAGAGGCGTTTGGAGCTTTACGCATGACCTCTTAGCAGAGGTTTCTGTTCAGGAGCGAAGAGGTAAAAAGAAAGCAGTGTCTACTAAGTCCTTTTCCAAGAGTCTCAGGAAATTCTCACGAAGACCCTCTCAGGTAAGGACTGATGGGAAATGCCTTGGTTTAATATTAAACTTTGCCCTTGACACATTTTGTTTATGGAGGGCATATACAATATTGTCCGCTCAAGGAAGCACTGTAGTTCTTATCTAGACTTTATGTAGAATGAGTATATATAAAACCTAAACTTGGTCCTTAAGCAAGGGGTTACCTCTCAGAGAAGGCCTACGGGAAGGTTTCTACCAAATTCTGTGGTGCTGCCATTGCTCCAAGGAGCCCAGGTGGTGCCAAGTTTGAGCACTCGGCTGTTAACCGAAGGTTAGTTTTTTGAACCCACCAAAAGGCTCTAAGGAGTAAAGACCTGGCGAACTGCTTCCGTTAAGATTACAAACCAGGAAACCCTATCGGGGCAGTTCTCCTTTTACACTGGGCCACAATGACTCAGAAACCCACTCGATGGCACCTAGCAATAACAACAGGAAGCCATTGCTCCCAGTGTGCTTGAAATGCCTCTCTGGGGAAAGTTGGCCTTCAGAGCCAGCTCATGGCCACATGGGAACTGAGACTCATGTTTTGTTACCACACCTTAGTTTCAGTCAGTAAATTTATTTTCCAGTTTATTCACGAGACTTGACTACAGACATCTCTCAGGTATTGTCAAAATTAATTCCATTCTCTAATAATGATTTGCCAGGACGTATTTCCAAGCATTTCCAAGAGACTGGAAAAACTTTCCAAAGAGGCTTGTCCAGCGCCATGTTGTGCAGTAACTACAGTGTTGACGTAGTATATTAACCACATAGTTCCCACGTTTTCTGCTTTCCATAAATACAACTGAAATTCCAAGTCTACCACCTGAAGTACTTCCTTTAGTGTTTCACTTAGAAGTCTGGTGGTGATGAATTCTCTCAGTTTTCCTTCCCCTAAGAATGGCATTATTTGTGCTTTACTCCTGAAGGTAATGATTGGACATAGAATTCTGGGTTAGTATTTCCATCTTTCAGGGTTGAAAAAAGGTTGTTTCACAATCTTTTTTTTTGGCTTCCATGGCTTCTGATAGTGAATACAGAGTCATTCAAATTATTTTTCTCAGGTGAAATGTGTTGTTTTCTCTCTACCTCCTTCCTGAGTATTTTCTTGACCTTTGTTATTCTGCAGTTGATTATGATGTATGGTATTTTTATGCAAGTAACCCATGTTCTATATATACATATATGTGTGTGTGTCAACCGTTTTTCCCCTCCCGGGTATGTCTGTAAGTACAGTATACTGTTTTTTTTCTTTTTACATGCTGCTGTTAAAAAAAACAAAATTAGAGTAATGTACTTACAAATATACTTGGGATGTGGGGTAAGGCCCACTGGGTTGGCAAAAAACCCATAACCCGCAGAATATTTTTGTGCAAATACGGTACTGGGGCATGGAATTCTTTAACTTGCTGTGGTTTGCTGAACTTCTTGAATCTGTAAGTTTATGTCTTTCACCACATTTGGAAAGTGTTCAGCCAGTATTTTTTCAAATACTATTTTCTTCACCACACATTTTGTCCACTTCTTCTGGAGTTCCAATAAATAAGCTTTTTGTCTAGTTCTTGAGGCACTGTCCATTTTTTTCCATATTTTCCTCTCTGTTTGCAGAATGGATATTTTCTACTGATCTATTTCAAGTATTTAGTTTTTTTCTCTGTCATCACCATTCTGCTATTGTGAAAATATCAACTGAATTTTTGATTTCTACGATTGTACTTTTAACATGTAAAATCTTCATTTGCAAATAGCACCTATTATCTTTCCATTTATTTAAAAAGTGTCCCTGTTATTTCTTGGATTAGAATAGCATTTTAAAATCTGTTTCTTATGATTTTGAGAGTACAAGTCCTGCTTAAATTTTATGGAGAATTTTTTTGTTTTTAGCAGTCAATTGACCCAGTTATGTTCAGGCTCCAAGTTCTGTCCCATCTTCTGTATTCTATGGTTCAAATGTTAGTTCAATTTTTGAAGGCTTTGCAGGTGTATTTAGGTCTAACCTATGTGAGCGCCACTCAGTATGGAACCTTGATGACATTCTAACCCATAGTGCGGGTCTTAAAGGATTTGATAATGCTTCTTTGGGTCAGGGCAATGGATACGCACCTGGGGGGTGAACCAGGAGTTCATAGCAAGTCTGCAGAATCTCTTTCTTGCACAGCCTCCTCTTTCTCTTTCTCTTCTGCTCTCTGAGTTCAGAAGGAGTGCTTTCCTGGCCCACTGGCGGGAATGCTGGGGCTTTAATCTCCTCATTCTGTTGTGCACATCAGTGACTGGTTCTGCCTATGGGGCCAAAGCACTGGACAACCAGCCAAAAGGCTGGCACTTTGAACGTGTCAAGAAGCACCTCAGAAGACAAGCCTGGCGATCAGCTTTTGAAAAGTCTCAGCCTTTGAGGTAGAATTGACTAGGTGTCAGTTAACAGCAGAGAGAGAGAAAATGTAATGGAGCTTTCTCTACAATATTTGGTTCTTCCATACTCTGGTCAGAGAGAAGGATTCTCCTCTGCCAGAGTTTCAGGTGTCTGCCCACCTGCCCAGCTGCCTATCTCTCTCCTTTACGGACCTTCTATCCCATTTATATGAGAGAGGGCTTCTCTCGGGGCTGTTTCTGTCCACAACGGGTGTGCAGCTGTGAGATTTGGGCTCATTTAATTTCAGCCTCTAGAATGTTCATACTTTATGTTCTGGTTCCGCCCCGCCCCAATCCACCTTCAACACTTTCCTTTGCAGAGTCCTGAGATAGTGTCCCATGCATTTGTCCACATACTTAGTTGTCAGATACCAGCATAGCCAACGGGGGCGGTGCTGTTGTGGTTGAGGGGGGAGGGACTGTACACTGAAGGAGCTGCAAGACCTGGCTGCCTTGTGTGAGCAGGACGGGGGTGTGCTGAGGAGTGGGTGCTGAAGGTGCTGAGTCAAGGGGAGTTTAATATAAAGTTGGGTCAAGGATAGTTTGTTGACAAGGATTTATTGCCGTAGCAAGGGTTCTGGAAATGGGTTTAATATGCTGTGGGATTGCTATTGGAAGCTTAGAAAAGGCAATGGCCCACATTCTCTGAAATCGAAATGCCAGACCTGCTGTGTCAGATGTTGGAAGAGGGATTAAAAGCCTCCAATATGTGGGCATGTCTGAGTTAGTCTTCTATAAGACCATTTCTTGGAGGTCCTGAAGGATACCCATTTCATCAAAAGAATAAGGAATGCGGAGATGAGGGGAACACCAGCAACATAGAGCTTACCAATATGTATACTTTGTAGGGAGTCCCTGGATGCCACAAACAGTTAAGTGCTTGACTATTATCCGAAAGTCTGGCAGTTTGAACGTACTGAGAGGATCCTTCGAAGACAGTCCTGGTGATCTACTAAAGGATGAAAGCCTTGAAAACACTATTGAATAGTTCTACTGTGCCCACATGGGGTGGTCATGAGTCAGAAATGACTTGATGACAACTAACAGCAACAATCGTCTATAGGCTCAGGTTGTTAGTGGGAGCTGGGCTGCCTAGTAGCAATGGAAATCATGGGATCCCAGCTCCACAGAGGCCAGGTGGAAGTACTTAACTGTCAGAAACAAGTTGTGTGTGATTACAATAATGGTCAGCAGGTCAGAGTAGTAGTTATCTATTGGGGCATAATAGATTCTCCCCAAACTTAGCAGGTGTGAGATAAATGGAAAATTAATATTCAACTCATTCTGATAAATTTGGAACTAGACAAAAATTTTGGTATCACTCAACATAGTTTTAAGGTGAAGGAATAAACTAGAAAATTTAAATAACTAGTATAAGTATAATAAGAGATTTTTCAAAGAATGATGATATAATTGCATACCTGAATAAAAGACAAATACATCAAAATCAATGGTTTGTCTCCAGTATAGACATGAGGGTCTCAAATTGGCAAGGGTGAGAAGGGCAGACCATTCTCTTGCCCCTACTACTTGACTGGATCAAACTGTGTTCAAAACTGTAAACTATTTAGGCAAACATTGTTTTGACCAGAGCAGCAAAGGACCTCTATGACGAAAACTAATGTACTAAAGTACATAAAATGAAACCTGAATATATGCAAAAACTATGCCATATTTTCAAATGAGAAGTCTTGTCAATCAAATGGAGGTCCCCAAAACTAATATATAAGTGGAATGTATTTCCAGTCGGAATATTAAGATAGTTGTTTTTGAATTGTATACAGTAATCGTATGCTACAAATAGTACAGTAGATAGCAGAGGATGTTGCTGGTGTTAGGAGACTTGGAGTCCATTTCTGACTCATAGTGATCCCATTTCACTGCCCCATAGGGTTTTCTAGGCTGTGATCATTATGGGAGCAGAACAACAGGTCTTTCCCCTCAGTGCCCCCTGGTGGGTTCGACCTGCCAAACCTTCTTTGGATTAGCAGATGAGCACTTAATCACTGCAACACTACGGCTGCTTTAAAAGGTATAGAGAAGAAAAACATGAAAAAGCAGGATACTGACAGGTGTCTACCTCTTCAGGTAACAGAACAAATTGATATTACATAGCATAGAAACTGACAAGTCGACCAATGAAGCAAAATCTGCTAAGAAGTCACAATAACCATTGATACAAAGGCGGTATTTTGAGAAAATTATATTTATTTAATAAACGGTGCTGACTCAAGTGATCGTTCTGGGGGACAAAGCTTGCAAAAATGTGATACACAAATGATAGATTTGGAAAATCATGTGAAATGGAGATGACAAGACTTAATAACAATTTCCATTTTACACAGAAGGATAAAAGTTAAGCACTTGAAAAATGAGCAGTGAATTCAAACAGATCGTTCACAGCAAATCCACATGCCCAGTAAACACAGTCCAAGTTGCTCAAAAACACTGGTGGTTAAGAAAATATCAAAGTCCCAGTGAAACTGGCACAATTTAAAAATCAACACCATCTATGGCTGGCTGGGCTGTGGGGAGAAGGATACCCTGAGACATGGCTGGAAAGGTGCTTTAGGACAGCCTCTAGGGGAAAGACATGGCCATGGCTCTGTACTTTTAAAACATACTTTGAGCTGGAAATCTCACTCTATGGAGTCTATTCCACAGAAACAGATCCTGTAGTACACAAAGGATAGTTATTATTAGTATTGACCAAACATTGACTGTACATTGATAGTTGAATGATAGATAACTTATGGTAAAGCTACATCATCAATAAATGAGTTGTAGTAGTTGAGTGGGAAAAATATCTGTGAAGTATTATTGAAGTATTACTGAAAAAATCTAGGTGCAGAGAAGTGTATATAAAATGAGCACATCTGGGTTAAACAATATCAATTGTTTGAATATGCTTGAATACCTGTTTATGTTTATGAGTGTGTATAAGTCCGTGTGCTTGTTTAAGCAAGGATAAGAGAGACTACTTACCACATTGTTAACCTGAATTATCTTGGATTCACTTGTAGGAAAGAACAGGGGGAGGAGAGGTAGAACACGCAGGAAGAGTGGACTTAAAAAGCATGGATGATAATGTTTCCGTTTTAGTAGTGTTACATATGGATGAACAAATCTGTCTTAAAGGGAGAAAGCCAGAATATTCCTTAGAAGCAAGGATGGCTTTGGCCATGTTATCAAGAGGGAGGGACCAGTCCCTGGAAAAGGACATCATGCTTGGTAAAGCAGAGGTCCAGTGAAAAAGAGGAAGACCCTCAATGAGATTGATACAGTGGCTGCAATAGTGTGCTCAAATATAGCAAAGAATATTAGGATTGCACATGACCGGGTGGTGTTTTGTTCTGTGGTGCAAAGGGCCACTGTGAGTCAGAACTGACTTGATAGCTTCTGACAACAACATGTAGAAGTCCAGATAAAGTGTACTGAATTGATATCATCTATTTAAATTATTCATGTAAGTTAAAAGATCAAAAAATATAGTGTCAGTGCCATATCTAATGACTTACAGAGAATCAAGGTAGAATATCAAGTGAAATAAGGGGCGAGAGCAATGTGGGTGGAGTGTGACCAGGCTTTCATAAAAGTAAACACCCCAGCAGATGTACTTGTGTACCTGTGACTGTGTATATGTGTCCCTGCAGAGAAACGTAGGGAAGGATACACATGTGTCTATTAACATTGGATACCCTGGGGGAGCGGGAGCAAATTACATATGAGGGTGGGACCCTGACATAAATTTTTTTGTCACACAAATCTGTGATCTTGCAAATGTGATAAAAAACAATTTCAGAGCTTTGGAAATTCATAAACATCATAGATATATGTATATTTTAACGTGTTTTGTTAGATATTTAAAATAGGTGAAAATTCTCCAGAATGACAGACAAAAGATTTGAATCACTGGAAGGAGAGCACACCGCTGAAAGTAATAATCAGATCCAGTGGATTTCTTGTTGTTCTTGGAGCCAGTGAGTTCTTCTGGTCTCTATAACTGGAAATGACCAAAAATAATTTTGGGAAGTCAGTAGAGTTACCCCTCAAACACATCTTGCAAGCACACATCTACAGCTAAATGTAGAAGGCTGGACACCATGTGCAATTCACTAGGTAACTCATGCGCCTCTAGAAGATTCTCTTTCCTGAATATGCTGCTTCCACCTCCTCCCTGCCTAGCCCCACTGGATAACCCACCTTTGTGCATTTTAGGCCCCATTCAGGTCTGAGCATAGATCACAGAGGACATCAACTGGGAAGGTAGCTTTTAAGAAGAAAGATGTTGATGAAAAGATTTCAGAAACCAGCACCTCCCCAGCCAGCCTCTCCCCAGCCTGGGAATACCAACCGCTCCCACCCTGATACCTCTGAGAATCTCTGATTTTTCATTTTGGATCCTTAGGAGACTGCAGAATTTACCTGGTCTGAACACCTTGGTTCTTTTCTGCCTGTGACCCTTTGCCTCCCAGGAGCCATCCCTGTCACTCTGAGGAATACACACAGGACAGACTGTGGACGGAGGTGCCCATCCTAGAGGCCCTGCCCTCCATTCCTCTGCCCCTGGGGGGTTCCCTGTGATACTTGTGGTCTCATTTCTTAGAGAGATGGACACACCCCTGTCATGTACAGGGCTTCCCCAGACTTGGGATTTGATGTCGCGACTGAGACTGGGGCTTTGTTGTCCACTGTTGAGTCTGGGCCTGAATCTGCCCCTTCCCACCATTACCTCTGATCACCTGTGTTCTCGCTGTTCTCCCTGGGTTTGAAGCCTGTCCTCTCTTTTGGTTCTTTCACCTCAGAGGGCCTTTTTCTTCCAGTTCTTTGACCTCGTGACAGGTCAGATTTGACCACAGGAAAACAAAAAAAAATTAGCAAGTTTGTTTGACATGTCAAGAACCGGAATGTACAGCTTGATTTAGGAGAAGAAAAAGTTCCAAAGCTCTACCCCTTACCCTAGGACATGCTCTACAGGAAATACCCTGCAAGCCCTGGATCAACTCTTATCCAGAAATGGTTAACACCCAGGGGGATTTTTCTACACCACCTCCCACTTACATTCCCCTAATGTGGCAAAAAGGATGCATCCCAATCATAAACCCAAATTCACCCTAGGAGACCAGAAGACATGGCTTGGGTGAGTTCATTTTCCTTCAACCTGCCCTCCTCTCCTCCTACCAAGCCCTGCCTCTTTCTCTGCCTCTATACTGCTGGGAAGGGACCCAGAGTCCTTGGTTTAGGGCTTTATGCCCACTGCTCACCTGCAGACATGTTTCCCAACAGCCTGCCATCTCTCTGATTCCTTCTCCTCCAAAGAACTCAGTGACACCCCCTTCACCATCACACCTCAGCAGGGCCCCCCCCAGCCCTCCCAAGTCCCACTGAAATCCCATTTCCCTTTCCCTATTTATGCTGCGCTCATCCTTAGGGTCCCAAGATCTCACCATCCAGATGAGGCCTGTCCTGTCCTCTCCTGGGCCAGGGGAGCCTCTGAGGGGACCTGGTGTCTGCGGTCAGCTATCTGGGGCTTCTTCCATCCAGATCCCCCTTAGGGCTGGAGTTCTCTGTGCACTTGGGTTGGGAGGGTTGGGGTCACAGGGGAAGGGGGGTATGATCTTCCAGGGAAGCTGGGTTAAACGAACCTGAATGGAGGTCTCTCCTGAAGGGCCCACGTTTCCAGCCCAAAGGCCCTGCTCCTCCTAGTCCCGGGGTTCTAGCACGTCTTCAGGCGCTTCCCCCTCTGGCCTCGGTGGTGCGCCTGCTCCTTCTGCAGCCTGGTCTCCTGCCTCTTCAGCCCGTCCAGCTGGTGCCTCAGCCTCTTCAGTTCTTGTCTCTGCTTCTCCAGCTGCTCCTCCAGGCGTCTGCAGACCACTCTCTTCTCCCTCACCTCCCTCTTCTTGGCGGCCATCAGGCAACGCCTGGCCAGCTGGTGGCAGCGTCTGGGCCTGCGCTGCACTGAGCGTGGCAGCCGCCTCTCCAGCAACTCTTCAAAGAAGACCCGGCAGCTGAATCCCTGGCTCACACCATGCTCCGCATGGGCCACGAGGGCCTCCCGGGACTCGAACACGCGGCAGCAGGCCACGCAGCGGAAGCCGTGCTCACGGGTCACCAGCCACTCCGGGGTGGTTGCGCGGGGTCTCTCAGCATGCTCCTCCCGTTGGTCAGTGGGCTCCTGGGTACAGGTCTGGGGCCCCTCCTGCCAGGGCTCCAGGTTGCTGACCAGGGATTCAGTGTTGGCCAGACTGGGGGCAGAGCCGATGGTGCTCTCCTCAGAGAGCTGGGCTTCAAAGACCTGGGGCATTTTGCCCACGGGGTCAAAGGAGGTTTTGGTCTGCCAGGAGACCGCCACCCCCTTGACCGTGCGCACCTTGGTGAAATATGCGCACCTGACCCATGGCTTTCCTGGGGCAGCCCCGTAGCTGGAGGAGTGAGAGGTCTGCTCGGTGGAAGATAAAGGAGAAGGGTTCTCGGATTGTTTTGGAATCTTCCTGGGCCTGGAGCTTCGACTTTTTTCATGGGATGTTGTTGACTGTTGCACATTTTCCTCTTGGATAGAGACCTCTGAGAATAGAGAGTTAATTTACTTGAGCTTTCAGGGTCCTTATTCTCACCTGTGACCCCAAAGCTTTGGTCATAGGGACCCCTGGAGGCCTCTCCATCACCACATCCTCCACCTCTGCAGACCCCATGGTTTCTTTCTTCTTCCCCAGAGACCCACCACCCTTTGGGGGCACTGCTGTGGAAGACAAAGTCTCCATTGTAAAGTGGCACTGTTTATGGTAGTTCATTTTTTAAGAAGTTATTTTTCTTTAATTCCACATTTATTGAATTCCAATGAATTTGTTCCTTTGGAACTTAGAAATGACCTCATTCCCATGAAGCTTCATAATAAATGTGTGACTTGATGTTTTGTATGCGGGTGATATTCTTAGTAAATTTGGAGGGTAAACACTCCAGAGCAATGGTCACCTCTTTTCATCCTCTTTTTACTGAAAGGCTTTTTATAGAGGAGTTATACGTAAAGAGAAGAATGTGTATATTTAGTTATGATTCTTACATGTATACCTCTTCCTTGCACCCTTCTTAACCCAGCCACAGTAGAAGATGAAAATTGTTTTTCTCGGAGTAGAAGCCCAGTCCTTAGTAGATGAAGTGAGGCAGAAAGAGATGGCCGTATCTGAGAACCTTGATGCGAGAACTTCAGATGGACAACACACAGCCTCCTCTCCTGTGTATGTCTCAGTGGGTTGTCTGTGTCAACCTAAAGGTCTGTGTATGTTTCTGAATCTGTGGGAAGGACTGCAGAGTTCACGATGCAGAAAGAGATGGAGCTAGGTCGGGTGCGTTGGATGAAGGGAAAGCTTGAGAGAGAGACAAGATTCAGAGATGGAACATGCCAGCAGTTGGTTAGAAGGATACAGAGATCAAGGAGGGAGCAGAAAGCCGGGCTCAGCCACTGAAGGGCAGAATGGGGCAGCAACAGAGAAGACAAAGGGGGGGCAGACTAGTCGAAGAAAGAAGGGATAACTAAGAATGATAGCAGAAACTGAGGTTAGCTATAGTTGGAATTTTAAAATTCTTTCCTGCTAGACTTGGAAAACATCATACTAAATGGAATAAGTTAGTATTTGCCCTAAGTATAGGGCAAATACTGTACGATCTGACTTATATGAAATAAGCAAATATATAGAAAGCAAGGATTATTGGTCGTTGCCAGTTGTGGGTGGGGGAAGGGGAAGTTTTTCCACTGGGGCATTGAGGTTATGTTAATGGTTGTAGAAAAGTTTGGAGAAGGATATTGAGAATGGTTATATGACTTGAAGAATGTAATGAGTATCACTGACTCACACATTACCAATTATTCAGTTATGTTTTACGTATATTTTGAACACAATTAAAAAAAAAATAAAACTTTGCAATTACAAGAGAAAAAAAAAAAACGATCTATACTATAGCTGTCTTTACCTAGAAGAAATGTTAAACCCTTAGGTAAAGATGGTCAGGAGACCTTGGAGGAGAAGGGAAATCCCTAGAGCTAGAGGGGCAGGGCCTTCCTGGACCTTCTTCTGCCTGAGTCCAGGCTGAGGACTGTGGCAGCTTACATTGACTGGGAACTCTGAATGAATGTGTCATACTGTGCTCCATCACACCACCCACTCCCAAAACCTCCTGATAAATTTGATATATTTTTTTAATTCGCATGATATATTAATTCATTCTCATGAAAAAATTAAGTACAAGTCTCTGTAATCACCCTTCTCCCTGGTTCTATACCCACTGCCCCAGTTGCCCACCTGCGTTCTTTCCACTAACAAAGCAGGAGAGTTCACAAATCTGACTTGTCTGCTACTGTTATGGAAAGCCCCTCAGATGACAGTAGAATTCTATACTTCACTCACATATTTATTCCTTCATTTATTTATTCACAGTATAATTTCTTACTGTTTACTAACTGACAGGAAGTTTTTTCAGGTGAAAGCCTCGGTGATCCCTTGTGGTCCTTGTTTCCAGGGTGAATCAAACCCCTTGCTGCCCAGCACCCATCGCACAGACTGAATTTTCCTCCCACCCTTACCTCGGGCCTTAGAGAAAGGCCTCTTCCTCACGTATTGCCGCTCCATTCTGGCTGGGTGAAGATGAACCACGAAGGATGGTCACCGGCAAGATGTTTCTCCACCTCCCACGTAGAGATGATGTCCCAAACTCTCACAAGTTGGGGACTTTGATTTAGGCAGAACCGTTTGTAATTTGGTATCCAAAGTCGCTCTCCCACAGGAGACCTCAGACCCACAACCTCTCCAAAGAGCAGTTGGGATCTGAGTGAGCACCAAGGTTTCCAGTAACTCTTGTGTGACATCATCGCTGACATCGCTCAGTTCCAAGGGCCCAGTTTGAATCTAAACAGCGCACTAGGAAAAAATATGGCAACTGTTGTGGGAGAGGCTAGGAGGCTGGGAGGAGGGAAATTATATCTTAAAAATGAATTGAAATGTTCACTTAAAGAAGTCAACATCTAAGAGGAAGGAAACTGTGAGTTGAGGAAATAGAAGAGTATAATGAGTCGCTATTTCTCCCAAACCTCTTCTCTGGCCCTGAATCAAATCTCTCCAGCCCTAGAAACACAATGTCCACTCTGAACACCTCTCAGGCCTCCTTTGCCACTTAGGCTTCACACAGGCTGTTCCCTCTGGCTAGTAGACATTCTCTCCCTTCCTGTTGACTGGTTCCTCCTCCAAGGTACCCAGTCTGTGCTTCTGGTTTATGTATTCAGAGGACCTAGTAATCTTTTAGTAATCCTCCATCATAGCACTGAGTCATAGGAGAAGCTCAATTTCCAATTTGTGTCTTCCAAATGTGTTGTAAATAACTTGGGGACAAAGTCGAGGTCTGCCTCATATTTGGCGGTCCCAGAAAGTGAGACAGAACCCCACCCATAGGAGATACCCAATATATATCTATTGATTAAATAAAAGAAAACTCTTCCAAAAGACTCACCCTTCGTAGCCATCCGTGCAGAATGGAGTTTTTGGTCTGTTGCCTGGAGGTACCATCACTCAGTGGTGGTGTCTAGGCCACTCTCTCTTGACCTCCTGACTCTAAACCCTGTGAAGCCTCTTGGCCTGTCCACACACTTCTCCCTTGGAGCCACTAAAAAGGGTAGGATTACATCATCACAGAAAAGCACTGAGACTCCGGACGTCTATGGTCAACCTGCCTGGGAGGCTTAGGAGAGCCCTCAGGGAAAGGTCCACTGTTCTCTGCTTGATCTCCTTTTTTGTCCAAGGGGCAGTTAGAAAAGGAACAAGCAAATTGTTGAAACATTTTAAGGCAGGGTTTGGGAAGTTGTGTTTGGTAGGTAGAGGAGAGCCTGAGGATTTGAAGGAAAATGAAAGATGTCAACATGGGAGCAGAGGGCTCGCTTTGTGTGACGACAGATGGTAGAATGTGGGCAAGTGGTTGGAAATATATAAAAAAAGAAAATCTCCTAACCATCCACTCGTATTTCAAAATTTAGGTCAAGCATCACTTCCTGCTGGAAGCCTTTCCGACCCTACACCTGGTAGAATTTCCCACCCTGCTCCACACTCTATTGTATTTAAGAAACGCTTCTGCCACAACTAGGGACAAACTTGATTGCATTTACATGTTGTGATGGATAGCAAAAATGGCCACATGTTCTAATATGTATGTATCCATACATATTATATGACCTACAGCTCCCTTTCTCAAGAGCAAGATTCTTCCTCCAGTCCTTGAATTTGGACTGATCTATGATTGCTTTGGCCTTTGGGACAGTACAAAGACCAATAGAAGCAGAGACCGAATATAATTAGACACATCGTGACTTGCTCTCTTACCAAAAACGAAACCCATCACTCTCAAGTATATTCTAACTCGTAGTGACCCTGAAGGACAGAGTAGAACTGCCCCATAGGGTTTCCAAGGCTGTAATCTTTACAGAAGGAGAGTGCCATGTCTTTCTTCTGCAGAGCAGCTGGTGGGTACAAACTGATTACCTTTCCTTTAGCAACTGAGCCCTGAACCACTGCACCACCAGGGCTCCTCCTTGCCTTCTTGCTGCTCTTCAAACACTGAGAACCCATGGGAACAGCCCAGGCCACCCTAATAAATGACAAGAGACCATTAGAGAGAGAATCCAGCTGAGAAGATTTCAGGCCCTCTGCCCTCCCGCTGACATGGTGGCTGATTCCAGATACATGAGGGAGCCCAGCCGAGAGCGGCTGAGTCTGCCCCAGACCAGAAGAACCCCAAACTGCCAACCCGCAAAACTGTGAGCGAAGTAACTGCTTGTTCTTTTAAGGCACTTCATTTTGGGGTCATTTGTTATATAGCAATTGATAACTGATTTGTTAACTGGGCTGTTTCTCTCACCAGACTGCAAGGAATCTTTTCTTAATCATTTCTGTATCAACAGTGTCTGGCAGAGGGTTGTTCATGTAGTTCATGTAGTCATTAAAAAGTCATTAGACAGTAGAAATTTCTTCATTTACATAATTTAAAAGTTTCTATCATTATGTTTTAACTTTCTTTTATAAATAAGATATGGGTGGATTTGCAAGTCTAAGCTGAGTGTACATGTTTTTTCCTAAGGTATTAATCCCTTTTTCTTGCTATTACTCATACATTTAGACATAATTCCAATATTATACTTCATATTCACTGTTCATTTTTTTTTTTTTATTCTGCCTTTCCTGTTTCTTTTTTTATTGGAATGATGAAATTTCTCTTACTTTCTTTTTCCTTCTAGCGATTTGAAAGTTGTATTTTCAATTCCTATTCTTTTATAGTAAACATGAGATCTTTGAACATTTTAATATTTGGTATATTGTATCAAGTTCATATCTCAGTTCTCCTCTCAAACAGTAATTTTTTGCTAGCTGCCATTGAGGTGACTCCGACTAATGGTGAACTTAGGTAACACAGAACTAAAGGTTGCCAGGTCCTGTGTCATCCTCACAAGTGCCAGCAATTTAGATTCCATCATTATGGCTAATGTGCCAGTCCATCTCACCAAGGGTCTCCTACAGCCTTGTTGGCCTTCTTCTTCACCAACCATGATATTCTTCTCTAGGACTGATTAATCTCTCCTGATGACATGTCCAAAGCAAGTGAATTGGACAGTATTCTCTTGTGATCTGTAAGGGTTTAATTGGCTAATTTTCAGAAGTATATCTCCAGGTCTTTCTTCCTAGTGTGTCTTAGTCTTGAAGCTCCACTGAAACCTGTCCACCATGGATAACCCTGTTGGTATTTAAAATACTGGTGGCCTAGCTTCCAGCATCATAGCAACATCTAAACCACCACAGTACAGCAAACTAAGAGACAGGCAGTGAGCCGAACAGGGTATTGTCGTTGTTAGGTGTCATCAGGTCAGTTCTAATTTATAGTGACCCTATATACAGCAGAACAAAACACTGGCCAGTCTTGTGCCATCCTCACACTTGTTATTATGCTAGAGCCCATTGTTGCAGCCACTGTGCCAATCCATCTCACTGAGGGTCTTCCTCTTTTTCACTTTCTACTTTACCAAGCATAATGTCCTTCTCCAGGGCCTGGTCTCCGCTGATAACATGTCCAAAGTATGTGAGACAAACACTCACCATCTGTGCTTGTAAGGAATATTCTGGCTGTACTTCTTCCAAGACAGATTTGTTTGTTCTTCTGGCAGTCTGTGGTATATTTAATATTGTTCACCAACACCATAATTCAAAGGCAGCATTTCTTCTTCGATTTCCCTTATTCATTGTCCAGCTTTCACATGCGTATGAGGCGTTTGAAAATGTCATGGCTTGTGTCAGGCACACCTTAGCCTTCAGAGTGACATCTGTGCTTGTCACCAGCTTAAAGAGTTCTTTTGCAGCAGATTTGCAATACATTTGATTCCTTGATTGCTGCTTCCATGAGCGTGGACTGGGGAACTGAATAAAATGAGATCCTTGATAACTTCAATCTTTTCTCTGTTTATCATGATGTTGCTTATTGGTCCAGTTGTGAAGATTTTTGTTTTCTTTATGTTGAGGTGCAACCCATACTGAAGGTTGTAGTCTTTGATATTCACCGCTAAGTGCTTCAGGTCCTCTTCACTTTCACCAAGTTTGTGTTATCTGCATATCGTAGGTTGTTAATGAATCTTCCTCTAAACCTAATGCCACGTTCTTCTTCATAGAGTGCAGCTTTTTGGATTATTTGCTCAGCATACAGATTGAATAAATGTGATGAAAGGATAGAACCCTGACACAAACTATTCCTGATTTTAAACCACATAGTGCCCCTTGTTCTCTCTGAAAAACTGCCTCGTGGTCTATGTACAGGTTTCAAATGAGCAAACTTAAGTGTTCTAGAATTTCCGTTCTTTGAAGTGTTATCCATAATTTGTTACGATTCACACAGTATAATGCCATTTCATAGTCAATAAAATGCATGGAAACATCTTTCTGGTATTCTGGTATTCTCTGGTTTCAGCCCAGATCCATCAGACATCAGCAATGATATTCTTCATTCCATATCCTCT
The DNA here is from genome assembly GCF_024166365.1 of Elephas maximus indicus. Lineage (NCBI taxonomy): Eukaryota > Metazoa > Chordata > Mammalia > Proboscidea > Elephantidae > Elephas > Elephas maximus. Next base: position 64,825,704 of record NC_064842.1, read on the forward strand.
TCTGAATCTGACTTGAATTTCTGTTGCAACTTCTTTTTAATGATCTTCAGCAAAATTTTACTGGGTTTTGATATTAATGATATTGTTTGATAGTGTCTGAATTTTGTTGAATCACTTTCTTTGGAATGTGCACAAACATGGATCTCTTCCAATCGGTTGGCTAAATTATTCGGCATAGACGACTGAGCACCTCCAGTGCTGCATCTGTTTGTTGAAACATCTCAATTGGTACCTGTCAGTTCCTGGAGTCTTGTTTTTTGCCAATGCCTTTGAAGCGTGGACTTCTTCCTTGGATACCATCAGTTCTTGATGACCTGCTACCTCCTGAAATGGTTGAACATCGACCCGTGCTTTTTTGTGTGTGTGTGTCTGTGCAGTGACCCTGTGTATTCTTTCCATCTTATTTTGATGCTTCCTGTGTTGTTCAATATTTTGCCCATACAATCCTTCACTACTGCATCTCGAGGCTTGGATTTTTTCTTCAGTTCCTTTAGCTTGAGAGATGCCAAGCATGTTCTTCCCTTTTGTTTTTCTAACGCCAAGTCTTTGCGCATGTCATTATCATACTTTGTCTTCTCGAGCCGCCCTTTCAAATCTTCTCTTCAGCTCTTCTACTTCATCATTTCTTTCATTTCCTTTAGCTACTTTACGTTCAAGAGCAAGTTTCAGAGTATCTCTGACATTCATATTGGTCTTTTCTTTCAGTATAAGGGCTGTATTTGAGGGTACCATCATTTTTATAACTTGCAAGTATCCTCTGTCAGGGCAGTTATTGACTGTAGCTGCACACCACCTAGTTCTTCTGGTTTCAGGCTGATGGAGTCTCTGGTTTATGTGGCCATTAAGGGAAGACCTGTTATTCAAGGAATTATACTTAGAGCAAAATTTGTATATTTATGTATAATTTAAAGCTTCTCCTTTAAAATTGCCTTTCCCTGAACAGAAAGCTCTCACCATGTCATTATGAGAAATACTCTTTCAGTGTGAGGCAGAAAGAGATGTCCATATTTGAGAGTCTGATGGTACAAATCTCAGTAGCCAAGACACAACCACATCAACTGTGTGTGTGGGTGGGTTGTATATGTCAACATAAGGGTCTGTATTTTTCTGAGTATGAAGGTAGGATTGGCGAGTTAAGGAAGAAAGAGATGGAAGCATCTTGGGAGTGGAGTGCAAACTCCGTGACAGAAGTTGCAGCAGGGGATCTCTCAAGAGGGTTTTAGAGGCCAGTTAGAAACCTAGGAAGCAAAAGGAAATAGGGCCAGTGGAGGGCAGCACTGGAGTAGTGGTGGGGGGTAGCAAAAATAATGGTAGTGGAGAGGGCAACAAAACTGCCCTGAAAGGAGTGGCAAATTAAAGATCCTAGATAAAATTCAGGTTAAGAAAAGTAGGAATGTAAAAAAATTCTATCCTATAGCTCTCTTTGCTGTGAGGGTTTTTTAGGCCCTTCGAGAGATGTGGGGAGAAGACATAGGAGGAGAAGGGGAGTTCCTGAATCTAGGGGAGGAGTCTGCAAGCCATCTTCTACCCTCAATGATGTGGGCTCTGGGCTCCTTCAACTTCTCACTCCCAGAACCTCCTGAAATATTTTCTTAATTCTTCACATAGTACATTAATATCATGTCATTAGAAAATATAATAAGTACGCTTCTCTCTAACCACCCTTTCCCCCATCCTATACTCTCTGCTCTAGTTGTCCACTGGCTTCCTTCCTTTCCACCAGGTACAGATCCTAAACAACAGAGTGCCTGGAAAGCTCTTGAACTCCCAATGAATTCTGTAGCTTAATCCCTCACTTATTCCTACATTTCTTATTGATATAAGAATTTGGTTAATTGCCCACCAAATGACAGGAAATGCTTTCTCAGGACGCTCCTCCTTATGACCTTATCCATTCCCAATTCCTTCGTCTTGTCCTATCATGGCTCTCTTTTCTGGTGGAAACCAGACCCTTTGTTCCGTAACACACATCAGTCTGGGACAATTTTTCCTCTCACCCTTATCTAGAGTCTTAGAGAAAGGCCTCTTCCTTCTGTATCACTGTTTCATCCTCTCTGGGTGAAGATGTCCAATCATAATGATGTTCTGAAGGATCTTTATCCCTTTTCCCAGTTCTTCATGACGCATGACCGTTTGGTGGCTTGGGGACCCCGGTTTAGTCCAGAATTTCTGTGATAGAGTAGTTCCAGGTGCTCTCCCACAGGATCTCAGATCGACACCCTCTCCAAAAGAGTAGGTGAGATCAGCATGAACGGCATGGCTTCCATAACCCTGTGTGACATCATTCCTGACATTGCTCAGTTCCCTGGGCCCACTTTAAATAGAAACACAGCAAAAAGAAAAATATGAAACAGTTCAAGTAGGAGCTTGAATACTGCCAGTCCCAGACTGGGAAAATGGGGCTTAGATATAAAAAAGGGATTGCAACTTTTCTCTGCCCTCCATGTCGTTACTATCCCTTGGTGGGGAGAGAGAGAGTACAGGGAATCGTTACAGTGTGACCAGGAGTTGATTTGCCCAAAACTTCTCATTTGACTCTCTTGGAGTCATGTTTCTCCAGCCCTGGTCATACAATGTCCACTCTGAACACCTCTCAGGTCTCCTTAGCCTCTGAGGCTTCACACAGGCTCTTCCCCGTGACTAGAAGATTTTCTCTCCCATCCCATCTGATGGACTACTCTCTGGTGAAGCATGGTGGTTAAGAGAACTGACCCCATTGGAACAGATTGGGCTTATGAGCTCACCATAAAATGCTAAGACTCAGGAATTTGTGGTCAGCCAGAATGGGAGCTTTAGGAGTTGACTTGGGGAAAGTCCATGACCTCTGCATCTTCCAGGCTCTGCTTTCACTCTGGAGCCCATATAAAAGGAGCTGGTAAATGGAGACAGCATTTGAGGAAGCAATTAAGAACGTTGGGGTGGTGATGACTTCTCAGAGGAAAATAAAAGTTTCAACAGGGAAATGCTAGGGTCTACTCTTGTATGACTCCAAACTATAAATAGGGACGAGTGGTTGGAAAACAGTAGAACAAAAGATGATCTGCATCTGGTCACAAATGTACCAAATGCCTCAGTAGCTTCAGCCTGTCTCCTCAGACTTCTCTCTGGAGAAGACATGGGGCTTCCTGGACCTGGGCCTTTTGTCACCCCTTAACTATCCAATCATATTCCCAACTTGGTTCAGGCATCAATTCCTGGTTGTGCTCTTCCCTAAATATCCTCCTGGTAGATTTGTTCACTTCTTGCTCCCTACTCCATTGTACCTGCAAAACCCTTTACCACAGCATAAAACACAGTTGCATTTACTTACTGTGGTTGATGTAAGAAATGTCTACACATTCATCCTCTCTCTGTGCCCATGCCTTCTATGAGACTCTGGAGTGCCTTTCATTAGCAGTAGGAGTCTTTCTCCATCCCTTAGTTGGGGCTGACATTATTGTTTTGGACATTGGGATGGTAGAAAACCTGATAAAATGAGAGAGTTGGAAGACTTTACACTGAGACTTCCCTTTTGTTGCTCTTGAACCCTGAGAACTCATGGGAACATACTCATGCCAGCCTGCTAGATGATGGAAGACCAATGGAGGGAGGATCTAGCTGTTTCACTGACTTGATGTTATGAACTGGCTCCCAGCTACCTGGAAGCAAATTGTAGACACATGAGGAAGCCGTGTTGTGAGCCACTGAGGCTGGCCCAGATCAGAAGAGCTCCAGACTGACAACTTGAAAAATTGTGAGCTGGTAAATTGTTGCTCTTTTAAGACACGACAATTTGGGGTCATTTGTTACACAGCAATACATGACTGATACAACTGTTAACTTGGCTGTTTCTCTTACCAGGCATTGAGGGAAATTCTCTGAGTCATTTCATCATCAAGAGCAACTGACATAGGGTCTCACATATAGCTGTTATAGTGTAAATGTTTGCTGACTTCATGGATGAATGAATAATATGAATTGTAAGTGTGAATCAGCACAAATTCATGTGTGCAAGAAAACTTGATATTTCTTTAAATAAACTGAATTCCAACTCAGAGCTCTCGGCTTACAAAATTGGGGTAAAATTTTAACCTTACTTCTTTGTAGGGGTATATTTGGTGTTGGTTTATTTTCTGGGTACCCCGGGGTCTAAAGAAGGACCAAAGTTTGGAGATCTTTAACACACCCATCGCCTCAGCCTATATGGGTGATCTCTCTAGAAGCATTGTCTCTGCTGCTTCCATTCCCAGCTGGAGCATGAGAACCTTGGCAGGGCTGGGAACACCATAATGTGGTTTGTCTACTTGTGTGCCTGCATTACCCTTTGAGGTGCTGCCACCTACCCCAGGGCATTATCAAGAAGCAGGCCTCACCCCTTCCCAATGTGTAGGTCTCTGCTGTCTGACTCCCACTCTTCCCCTGGGTTCCAGTTCCCTCAGTGTGATTACTCCAATGAGCTGAGACTCTTACAACAGACTCTTCAGAGTCTCGAAGTTTCAGGGCTTTAACTCTGTGAGTCCAATTACCTCTTTGAAATGAGGTAGGGAAGGTTGAAAAACATAGGAAGATTTTATTTTGAATTTAATGTTTCAATAAAATTTCTTGCCATGCATTTTCAAATGGTTCTGCCTAACAATTCCCTCTGTCCTCTTACAAGATGCAGGACGATGAAGAGGGAATGTCTGTTGTGTCATAATCTCCAGAAGGATGCAAAGTGCACATGGGGTCCATTCCCTCTGATGCTCACACTTGAGCACCACACCCACATGGAAATCTTTGCAAGTGTTACTGAGTCCCTCACACATCCACAGTGAACAACTTTCAGATTCTCATAAGCAGGAATTATTTGTGTCCTAAGACGAGGAACTCCTTGGAGACCCTACTCTGTCCTACAGGGTCACTGTGAGTCGGAATCGACTCCATGGCATCGGGTTTTGTTTTTCCTTTTTGGGGGGGTGGTTGATGTCAGCTGCAAGATAGTGTTTAAAAAAATGTTGACAGCGTAGCAGGTAAAACCAACAAAATGAAACTGAAATGAAATGTCTTTTTCACACTTACTGACCTCACAGTTCCTTCAAAGTGTTTACTTTCCACTGGGTTCAGAGGCAAGAGGGAACTCTTCATGAGAGAGACACAGCTCGGGACACCTCCAAAATTATACGTCTCCCTCCTGATGTTAGGTAACATCACATACTGTTTGGCTTGTTTATCATCTGAGTGCTCCACAAAAATAGAAGGCCCATGCAGGCAGGACCTTGTCTGCTGTGTTGGTCAGAGTGTCCTAGTTCCTGGCACCTATGAAGCTTCCAGAAATGATATGTCTGATTGAATGAGTGGGTGGGTTTTTATAAAAACCATGGAAGTGCTCTGTTTATGTAGTTACAATAGTGAAAACAGGCATAAGGAAATGGAGACTAGTTATGCATAATTAGAAATGGAGACTAATTATGTATAATGAGAACAGAACTTGGTAATGAAGAGATAAAAAAATAAGATGTATTAATAGAATGTACCCCCTTCACTTTGGCTGGAGAGAGATATGGTAAAATTGGGTTGTTTTTCCCCTACTGATTTATAGGTTCTATATATTGAATTGAAAAATTAGTCTTTTAGGAGTCACAAATATTTCTATTGAGAGATAATTCACCTGCCATAACATTGCCCTTTGAAATGTGCACAATTCTGTGGTTTCTAGTATATGGACAGAGTTGTGCAACAATCACCACTGTCTAGCTCCAGAATATTTTCAGTACCCTGTAAATAAATGCCCTACATATTAATAGTCATCCTCATTATTCCTTTCGTCCAAGACATAACAACCACTAATCTACTTTCTGTCTGTGTTGGTTTGTCTGTTCTGGACATCTCATATAAATGGAATCATGCACCATGCGGTCATTTCTGTTTGGCTTCTTTCACTTAGCATAATGTTCTCAAAGTTTGTCCATATTGTTGCATGTATTTTAATGACTGAGTAATATTCCAGTCTATGAATATACCACAGCTTGTCTACCAATTCATGACATTTGGATTCTCTCCACATTTTGGCTATTTATGAATAACGCTGCTATGAAAATTCTTTTGTAAGTTGTTCTGTGAACATGCTTCAGCTCTCCTGGGTACATACCTAGGAGTGGAATTGTTATGCGTGGTAACTCTATGTTTAACTTTCTGAGCAAGTACCTAACTGTTTTCAAAGCGATTGGATCATGTTACATGTCCACCAGCAATGTATGAGGGTTCCAGTTTCTCCACATCCTCACCACTTGTGTTGTCCATCCTGTTGATTTGAGCCATCTTAGTGGTTTTGAAATAATAGTGAGTTTTGGTTTTGATTCGCATTTCTCTAATGACTGATGAGGTTGAGCTTCTTATCGTGTGATTATTGACCATTTCTATGTCTTCTTTGGAGAAATGTCTATTCAAATCCTTAGCCTGCAATTTTTTTTATTCAGCTTTTTGCCTGTATTTTTGCTTTCTTCATATAGTTTTTGCTATGCCAAAGTTCTGTATCTGTATCTTACCAGTTTTAGCCTTCACAGCTTTGGGATTTTTAGAAAACCTTTCTCTTTTACCAAGAAAAAGCAAAACAAAATCTCTCATAGTTTCTTCTGAAATTTGTATGGTGGCATATTTTACTTTTAAATATGCGATCCTTTTGGAATTTCGTTTCCTGCAAGCTATGAGAAAAAGGATGAAAATATTTTTACAGGTGATCTAAATTATTACCAAATTGCTGAAAACACTCCTTTTTGCCTTTTTGCATAAGCCATATCTTAACTGCATTTTCCCATATTCCATATAGAAAAGCATTTTTACAGAAGGAGGCCCGCCATTCCCAGCCATTTCATTTTAAGGTTTTGCTTTGCTGCAATAGAAATCCCTTCTATACCTTATCTACACACCTGTTCTCAGAGCCAATAAAAAGTTTGTGTGAGTAGGACTCCTGTGAATTTATAAGATGAGGTTGAATTTCATATCTGGTTCCGTGTGGTGCAGTCCAGCAGAAGGACAGACAGAAGCAGTAGCTCCGGAGGCAACAGAAGCTATAAGCACATGAGCCTCTCGAGATTTGCTGCTGAATTTCACAGAAAGCTCTAGACTTTTCTATATAAACATATCATTATATATGGCCATCACCTCAGAACAGACAGAGAATGATGCTTTGAAAGTGACGCATTCAGGACAGAACTGGAGAAAAATGTAGAACAATCTTCTAACTCACAAAAAAACACCAGACTTACTGACTTGACAGGGATTAGAGAAACCCGGAGTGTATGGACCCCAGATATCCTTTGAGGTCAATAATGAAGTCGCTCATGAGGTTCACCCTTCAGTCAAAGATTAGACAGGCCCATAAAATGAAATGAGACTCCAGCAGCATACTAGCCCAGGAACTAGGACTAGAAGGTAGGAGAGGACAGGAAAGCTGGTAATAGGGAACCTAAGTTGAAGAAGAGAGAGTGTCGACATGTCATGGGGTTGGTAACCATTGTCATAAAACAATATATGTACTAGCTGTTTAGTGAGAAGCTAGTTTGTTCTGTAAACCTTCATCTAAAGAACAATTTAAAAAGTTAGGCTTTCAGAACGAGGGTGTTCGTTCCTTAGAAGTATGTGCTTTGTTGAACATATCTACCCATTTCTATTGGGTATGTATCTAGAAGTAGAATTGCTGGGTCGTAGGATACATGTATGTTCACAGCTTTAGTAGATATGGCCTAAGCATTTTTAAAGTGGTTGTACCAAATTACGCTTTCACTAGCAGTAAATTAGAGATCCCTTTGCTCCATGCTGTATCTAGTAGTTGGTATTTTCCATCTTTTTCATTTTAGCCATTCTGGTGTGTGTGGGATAGTATCACATTGTGACATTTTATTAGAGTTTCTCTGATAACTAATGAATGTATGTTGGCCATACAGAAATCTTTTCAAGTATTTCCTCATCTATTGGACTTTTTTTTGCTTTTGCTTTATAAACGGTTCTTTATATATTCTAGAACCAAGTCCATAGTAGGACACAGGTATTGCAAATAACTTCTGCTATCATACGAATTCACCCTTGTGGCTTGTCAAGAGCTTTCAGATTCAGAAACCTGCCCTTTATAAGAACAGGCAAATGGTTAGTGACGAAAGTTTATTAGGGGTTAACAGGGGCAGGAGGGAGGAAATAAAGCAGTGTTATTGCACACAGAGCACGGAGTTTCAGTTTATGGTGATGGAAAAATCCCATTGATTAAGGGTAAGTTTGCACAGCTGATTAATGTAATTGCTGTCAATAGCTTGTACACCTGTACAACTTGTTCACGTGGCAAAGGTTGTGTGGAATATTTACAGCAGCAACAAAAATGAGCAGCTTCTGAGGCAACACTATAGTCTGCAATTGATGAGATTTTTTTTTATTCTTTTATTATACTTTTCTCAGTTTTCTGTTTTGTTAACATGTGACTGTTAAAATCAAAGATAATAAAGCGTTTGCATGATGAAAGTGGTAACAATGTCTATCCCACCCACCGTGTCCATCTGAAGTTTAAATGAGGAACTACATGCCACTAGCAGACGCCCAGCCTTACTTGGCACTCGGGAAATATTCATTTCTCCCACTCCTCTGGCTCATGGTCTTCTCCCCTTGTTTATTTGCTCTTTTCTCTTTCCAGCTGGCTGTATGTGACCACCAGGCTTCCTGACTCCATCATTCTGCTTTTCATACCAATGTTATTGTAACTTTGGGATCTTGGGCAGTGGTGAAAGTTACACACTATCCCTGCCATTATGAAGGGGACAAGCCAGTGCGGGTGGGAGGGGCGGTGGGGAAATTCGGCCTAGAGAAAGGACAGACCACCTTCCAGGAACCGCAGTGGCCTTCAGAGAGCTTTGTTGGCTGCAGTTCACCTGGCCGGCTTCTAGATGTCAGAGTGCGCTAGGGCTCGGTGCTTAGTTCTCTCTATTGACACCCTCTGTCTAGGATGACTCAGTGAGTCCACTGCTGTCTATCTGTAGCTACAGATGCCAGCTTTATAGCTCCAGTCAAATTCCTCCTGTGTGCAGACTCATATATTCAAATGTCAGCCTAACTCTCTGTATTGACCTCTTCTTTCATGAAATGGGCATTATAATGGCACATTCCTCATAGGACTATCATGCAGAGCAAAAATCTTCAGGACAAGCACTTACAAGAGTGCCTGGCACCAGTGCATGTGCTCAGTAAGTGTTAGCTGTTAGTATTGTTACCTGACATCTCCACATGGATCTCTGACAGCTATGCCATGTTATCAAGGCCATGAAGCAAGTCTTGGTCCCAAACCCATTACACCCATATCAATTTCTCAAGGCTACAGTGATAGGAGTGTGTGTGTTTTTCCACTTAATGGACATGGTTAAAAAGGTTGACCAGGTCCTTCATAATAAGTTGCTCCAAAGTTCATATGGGTGACCACTGAAACAAGTTACAGTCAACTAATATAGAAAAAAAAACAGAACAACTCTCAGCTGCTCATGCTTGTACTCTCAGTTCAGAATATCTGGTGAGGGCACTATTATGGACTGAATTGTATAACCCCAAAAGGTACGTTGAAATCCTAACTACTGTACCTGTAAATGTGACCTAATTTAGAAATAGGAAATTTTTAAAATTATGTTAATAAGGCCATACCAGTGTAGGGTGGGTCCTAAACCTAGTCCCTCCTGAGTTATAAAAAGAGCAGAATAGACACAGACAGGAGCAGATGCATCTACAAGGCCAGGAACACAAAGGGTGGCTGGAAGATGCTAGAAGCTGAAATAGATATGAGCCATGCCCTGAATTCAGACTTCTAGCCTCTCCTGTACTGTGAGAAAATAAATTTCTGTTCTTTAAAGCCACTCAGTTGTGTTATTTTTTTTTTCTTATGGCGGCACTAGGTAACTAACACACATACCTGTGCTCATAAATCCAGCCTAGGGTAAAATAGTGCTCTCCCCTCCTTCTCTAGCCCACCTGTATCCTGCTGTTTCCCTATCAGTGTCCTCTGCTTTCACTAAGCTACAAAAGAGCCGGCTTGATGAAATTAGAAGGCATAGAAATTCACTTTATTTTTTACTTTGTATTTATGATTAACTAGTATTAATACTAATGTTTTCTATGGCTTTTAAATTTTTCTGTGAATGTTCATATAATCTGTGAATAATAAGTTATATTTTTCTTTTTCTTGTCATTTTGTTCTAGCTTCGACCTCCACTGTTAAATATTTAATAGAAATAATAAGAGAAAGCATCCTTGTTTTATCGCTAATTAATTTTAAAGAGAATGTCCCACATTTCACCATGAACTATCATGCTAGTTGTATTTTTCCAAGTTTGGGAACTCCTTTTTTGTTTCTAGTTTGCTCAGAGTTCTTATGTCTCAGTGTGATTGGATTTTATCACTGCTTTTCACCATCTCTTTACATGAGCCTCGTCTTTTCTTCCTTAACCTACACATGTGGTGAATTAAGTTATTAAATGCTTAATGTTCCCTCAAGATTGCATGCTGACAATAAACCGCCTTGATCATGGCATATTACATGGTTTATACTTGGCTGGATTTCTTTGCCAGCACATTTTATGTAGGGTTTTGCATCTCAATTACTTATACCTTCCTTTTCTAATTCGGTATCAATATTAAAGTAGCCCCACACAAGGATCAAGTTGGAGAGCATCTCATATTTTTCTCTTCTTTGGTGACTATGTACAAGTTTAAGATGATCTGTTTTTTGCATGTTTGCTGGAACTGGCGTGAAAGTGGTCTCCCAAATCCGAAACCATTTGGCCATCGAGTTGATTCCTTCTTCGTAGGGAGATCTTGAACTACTGACCCATTTTGTATAGTGATTAAAGGCCATTTCTGGTGCTAGTTTACTTAGAAAAATTTCCACTGCATGTTGTAGGCTGCTAGGATTTCATCATTAAATATTATGCGGTTATCACTGTTTTCGGCCTCATCCAGGCCAATTAATCAATCCCAGATTTTCCATTTTCCCGGAAGTCAGACTGCTATCTACTCCTGGTACCAGTTCCCTTACCTAAGACTTATTTGCAAAGAAACATACAACCAAGCCTCCTTTGAGTCTATGATGTGAGAATACAGTGAGTCCCACATAATGTAACTTCTTTGTAATTATTCTTTTTTTTAAGTGTTTCACATTTACTTTTTTTTTTCATTTCCCACCTATCTAGCAGTTTTAAAGTTGTGCATTTCAGGTTGAGGTCAGTAGCTGGACTGACTATGCGGGGCGGGGCGGTGCCCAGTTGCATCTGGGCATCAAGAGAAGGCGCCTCTAGAACTAGGAGGCCTGAGGTGGAGGTTGGGTGGTTGGGGGGGTGGGGGCGGGGCAGGGCTGCACAGAGAGGGGCGCCCAGAGGGATGTGCGATGTCCAGGGCTGCCCCACTGCAAGCTCACGGGCAGCAGGATGGAGTTGGCTTCAGGAGCCTTTTGCCACAGTCCCAGCCCACCTAGCCCTGCCCTGAACTCAGACCCCCCAGGCTCACAGATCTCACCAGAATAGGGGAAGCCTGAGGCCACAGAGAGCGAGACCCAGTGCACATACCTGAGCCTGATCACAGCGTTTATGCTGGGATAGGAGGGCAGAGGAGGCATATGGGGACTTGGGTCCAGACGATGACCCAGGAAGGGTGGGAGAATTGAGGTCACCCTCGAACTCTGGGTCCGCACGTGGAGGCCCGAGGTTGCACTTCTGGGAGGAGAAGGCAAAGCCCCAGAGGCCACACTGTACATACACACACTGCACCCCCTTTCTCCCTCAGAAGGGCTCCCCAGGAAGGTCACCCCTAGTTTGAGGTGCAGCAGAGCCTGCCCCGGTCAGGACTAGGGACTTTATTTCCTGCACTTTCACCACTGGCTGATAGTAGACTCCTTTCTCCATAGACTAAAGAAGAAATTATCGAAATAAGCGCAAAACTCCAGACTTGAGTTAAGGATCATAAATTAACACAGGGAAATACAACTTTAGCAATAAATGCCTGTTTGGAGCCCAAGTTGCATTAAAAAAAAAAAAAAATCCTGAACAAGACCCCAGAGGGAGTGATAGGAACCTCCCTCTTTTGCCTCAGTCCGTCTGTGGCCCCAAGCTTTCTCATCTCCCACCTCCCAAGACGGTATCAACTGCTTTGAGAGTTTTAGAATAAAGATCCCCAGGAATATGGCTGCTCTCATTCAGTAAGGATTTCCCCAGTGCTGGACTAGACTAAATTCTGAGAATTCTCCAGAGGCTTCCGGGGCCTTCGTACTGGATGGTCAACACACCAAGCTGCAGAGCCAATTCCTTTTTCCTGCAATTGGGCATGACCCCAGGGACATGACCCTGAGGGTGCTGACACTTCCTCAACCAATGACCCTCCCCCTGGGTTTCCCTCTGTCTGGGTCTCAGGATCAGTCAGGCCAACTTGTCCCCTCCGGAGAGTTTCTGTTGAAGGACACCTAAGTGGCACTATGGGTTTGTGCCCCCCACCCTGCAAACCTGCCTCCTCTGAGTGGGGTGAGGTGCTACTGAAACACTGAAATCATTGAAACTAGCAGAAGCCACAGCCCATGGTGCTGGGAGAAAGCTGGGAGGGAGAGAGAGGTAGAGAGGCTATAAAGGCCCAGTTGTGAAGGTGAACTGGGGCCAGGATGCTCTGAAGCCAAAAAGCTGAATGGTCTCACACCTGCAGCTCCTGAGCCCATCTCTTCTTTCAATGGAGAAAGTCTTTCCCTGCTCTTACTTAGCTGGACTGGAAGGGCCTTTGACTTTTAACATGAAGCAGCCTCCAGAGCCTCTTGGGGCAAGTGATTGTCAAGGAGGCTCTGCCCAGTGCCCCCCCACCCCTCCCACTTGTCAGAGGGCCAGGAATTTCAGTCTTCCCAGTCCTGGGCTGATCTAGTGACTTATAACAGGATTTCACTGGAACTCGAAACTTTGGAAGATGGGAAATACTCCTGGGTTCTCTTCACACAGCTGAATGCCTGGTTCCTGGTCTTACTATACAAGTTTCATAGAGGATGCGAAGAGGAGTTTGGGCTTGACACCTGACATCTTAGCAGTGGTTCCTGTTTGTTTGGGAGGCAAGTGGTAAAAAGAAGGCAGCATCTACTACTTCCTTTTCCATGAGTCTCAGAAAATCCTCCTGAAGACCGTCTCAGGTAAGGACTGATGGGAAATGCCTTGGTTTATTCTTAACTTTGCCCTTGAGGCATATTTTGTTGATGACCACATATAAAATATTGTCCTCTCAAGGATGCACTCTAATTCTTATCTAATCTTGATGCAGAATGAGTATATATGAAAACTAAAGTTGGTTCTTAAGCAAGGGATTATCTCTCAGAGAAGGTCCATGGGAAGGTTCATACCAACTTCTGTGGTACAAATATTGCTCCGAGGAGCCCTGGTGGTACAAAAGTTAAGTGCTCGGCTGCTAACCGAAATGTTAATTGTTTGAACCTACCCAGAGGCTCTAAGGAGTAAAGATCTGGCAACCTCCTCCCGTTAAGATTACACACCAGTAAACCCTGTGGGGACAGTTCTCCTTTCACACCGGGCCACAATGACTCAGAAATCCACTCGATGACACCTAGCAATAACAACAGGAAGGCATTGCTCCCGATGTGCCTGAAATGCCTCTCTGGGGAAGGCCTTCAGAGCCGGCTCATGGCCACATGGGAATTGAGACTCATTTTTTTGTTTCCACGACTTATTTTGGGTCCAAAAATTTATTTTCCAGTTTATTCACCAGACTTGAATACAGCCAGCTCTCAGATATTGTCAGAATTAATTCCTTTCTCTAATAATGATTTGCGGCCAAGAGCATATTTCCAAGCCTTTCCAAGAGACTGGAATACCATTCCAAAGAGGCACGTCCAGTGCCATGTTGTCCAGTGACTACAGTGTTGACATAGTATATTTACCCACATAGTTCCCACGTTTTCTGCTTTCCTTAAATACGACTGAAATTCCAAGTCTACCACCTGAACCACTTTTCTCAGTGTTTCATTTAGGAGAAGTCTGGTGGTGATGAATTCTCTCAGTTTTTTAAGAATGGCATTACTTTTGCTTTACTCCCGAAGGTATGACTGGTATAGAATTATATATCTATATAGATTAATATTTCCCTCTTTGTGTTGAAAAAATGTTGTTTCACAATCTTTTGGCTTCCATGGCTTCTGATAATGACTATAGAGTTATTTGAATTATTTTTCCCAAGTGAAATGTGTTGTTTTCTGTCTAACTTCTTCCTGAGTATTTTCTTGGTCTTTGTTATTCTGTAGTTGATTATGATATATCATATTTTTATGCAAATAATGCACATGTTTTATATATTTTTTCTCTTTTTGTCAACTGCATTTCCCCCCCCCCCCAGGTATTGTCATAAGCACAGTACGCCGTTTTCTTTTTTACATGTCACTGTAAAAGAATTCGTGTAGTGTGCTTACAAATACACCTGAGGTGGGGGGGAGGGCCTGGTTGGCAACAAACACATAATGCACAATATTTTCATAATAATATGGTATTGGGGTGTATAATTCCTTAAATTTAACTCGTCGGGGTTTGCTGAGCTTCTTGAATCTGTAAGTTCATGTCTTTCACCAAATTTGGAAAGTGTTAGCCAGTATTTCTTCTAATACTTTTTTCTGCACCACACATTTTCTCCATGTCTTCTGGAGTTCCAATAAAGAAATAGGCTTTTGTTCTAGTTTTTGAGGCTCTGCTCATTTTTTTCCGTATTTTTTCTCTCTGTTTTCAGAATAGATATTTTCTATTGGTCTACTTCCAACTCACTTAGTTTTTTTCTCTGTCATCACCATTCTGCTTTTGAAACTATCAAATGAATTTTTCATTTCTAGCATTGCATTTTTAGCATGTAAAATTTTCCTTTGCAAATAGCGACTATCTTTCCACGTATTTAAAAAATGTCCCTGTTATTTCTTGGAGCATGATTAGAATAGCGTTTTAAAATACTTGTCTTAAGATTTCAAAGCTGTAAGTCTTGCTTAAATGTTATGGAAAAACAAAATGTTAATTTTGTTTTTCGTAGCATTCAATTGACCCAGATATGTTCAGGCTGCAAGTTCTGTCCTGTTTTTGTATTCTGTGGCTCACATCTTCGTTCAATTTTTGAAGCCTTTGCGGTGATACTCGGGTCTAATCTACATGAGTGCCACCCAGACTGGAATCTTGGTGGTGTTGTAACCCCTAGTGAGGCTCTTAAAGGATTTGATAACGCTTCTTAGGGTCAGGGCAAGGCATATGCATCTGGGAGGGGTGAACCAGGAGTTATAGCAAGTTTGAAGAATCTCTTTCTTGTGCTGCTTCCTCTCTCTATTTCTCTGATGCTCTCTGAGCTCTGAAGGAGTGCTTTCCTGGCCCACTGGCAGGAATGCTGGGGCTTTAATCTCCTCATTCTGTCGTGCACATAAGTGACCGGTTCTGCCTATGGGGCCAAAATACTCCACAACCGGCCCAAAGGTTGGCAGCATGAGCCTGTCAAGAAGTTCCTCAGAAGACTAGCCTGGTGATCTGCTTTTGAAAAGTCACACCCTTTGAGGCAGAATTGACTGAATGCCAACAGCAGACAGGGAGAGAGAAAACGTAATGGAGCTTCCTCCACACTCTTGGGCCCTTACATACTCTGGTCAAAGAGAAGGAATCTCTTCTTCCAGAATTTTAAGTTTCTTCCCACCTGCCTACCTGCCCACCTCTCTCCTTTTATGGACCCTCTATCCCATTTGATATGAGAGAGGGCTTCTCTTGGAGCTGTTTCTGTCCACAGCTGGTATGCAGTTACATGATTTGGACTCATGTAATTTCAGCCTCTGGAATGTTTATACTTTATGTTCTGGTTTCCTACCACTGCCAACCACTTCCTTTGCAGAGTTCTGAGATAGTGGCCCATGCATTTGTCCAGATACTTAGTTGTCAGATACCAGTATAGCCACCAGGGAAGTGTTGGTTGTGGTAAGTGGGGGAGGGACTGTACACTGAAGGAGCTGCAAGATCTGGCTGTCTTGTGTGAGCAGGACGGGGGTGTGCTGAGGATGGGTGCTGAAGGTGCTGAGTCAAGGGAAGTTTAATATAAAGTTGGGTCAAGGACAGTTTGTTGATATGGGGGAACTCTCTCCTAACAAGGATTTATCGCCATAGCAAAGGCTCTAGAAATGGGTCTCGTAAGCTGTGGCATTGTTCTTCGATGCATGGAAAAGGCAATGGCCCACTATCTATGAAATAGAAATGCCAGACCTGCTGTGTCAGATGTGGGAAGATGAGGTAAAAGTCTCCAATATGTGTCCGTGCCAGAGTTAGTTTCTATAAGACCATTTCTTGGAGGTCCTGAAGGACACCCAGTTCATGAAAATAATAAGGAAAGCAGAGATGAGGGGAGCAGCAACAACACTGAACTTACTGATATCTGTCTTCTCTTGGGGGTCCCTGGGTGCCACAAACAGTTCAGTGCTCAACTACCAGCTGAAAGTTTGGCAGTTTGAACCCACCGAGGGGTGCCTCAGAAGACAGGCCTGGTGATCTCCTTCTAAAGGGTCACAGCCTTGGAAACCCTATTGAGCAGTCCTACTCTGCACACATGGGGTTGTCATGAGTTGGAAATGACTTGACGGCAACAAACGACAACAATTCTCTGTTGGCTGAGATTGTTAGTGGGAGCCGGGCTACCTCATACCAATATAAGTAATGGGATCCTAGCCCAACAGAGGCCAGGTAGAAGTACTTAACTGTCAGAAACAAGTTGTTTGTGATTACAGTAATGGTCAGCAGGTCAGAGTATTGGTCACCTATTGGGGCATAATAGATTATCCCCAAACTTAGCAGATGAGAGATAAATGGAAAAATATTCAATTCATGCTGATAAACTTGGAACTAGACAAAGATTTTGGTAAGACTCAACATACTTTTAAGGTGAATGGTTAAACTAGAAAATTTAAATAACTGGTATAAGTATAAAAACAGATTTTCAAAATAATGATGATATAATTGCATACCCGAATAAAAGACAAGTACTTCAAAATCAGTGGTTTCTCTCCCATGTGGACATAAGGGACTGAAATTGGCAAGGGTGGGAAGGGCTGATCGTTCTCTTTCCCCTATTACTTGACTGTAGCAAACTGTGTCCAAAACTATAAAATATTTAGGGAAACATTGTTTTGACCGGAGCAGTAAAGGACATATATAAAGAAAACTAATGTATTAAAGTAAATAAAATGAAACCTGAATATGTGCAAAAAATATGCCATATTTCCAAATGGGAAGCCTTGTTAATTAAATGGAGGTTCCCAAAACTAATACATAAATGGAATGCATTTCCAATTAGAATATTCAGGTAGTCGTTTTTAATTGTATACATTAATCATAAGCTACAAGTAGTACAATAGGTAACAAAGGATGTTGTTGCTGGAGCCTTGGACAAGATTTTTGACTCACATCACAGCCCTCCCGTCTGACTGCCCAGTAGGCCTTTATAGGCCGTAATCTTTATGGGGGCAGATCACCAGGCCTTTCTCCCTCAGAGCCACTGGGTGGGTTCGACCTGCCAACCTTTCTTTCAATTAGCAGTCAAGCACTTAACCATCGCAACACCAGGGCTGCATTAGCAAAGAATAGACAAGAAAAACCTGAAATAACAGAATAGTAACAGGTGTCTACCTCATCAAGTAACAGAGCAAATCAATATTACATAGCATACAAACTGACAGGCAGACAAATAGGAAACCTACTAGGAAATCACAATAACTATTCATACAAAGGTGGTGTGAAAATTATATTTATCTAATAAATGGTGCTGACTCAACTGATTGTTCTGGGGGACAAAGCTTGCAAAAATGTGATACACAAATCATAGATTTGGAAAATGATGTGAAATGTAGATGACAAAGATTAATAACAATTTATATTTTACACAAGAAGGATAAAAGTTAAGTACTTGAAAAATGAGCAGTGAATTAAAACAGATCATTCAGAGCAAATTCACATGCCCCGTAAACATAGTCCAAGTTGCTCAAAAACACTGGTAGTTAAGAAAATATCAAAGTCCCAGTGAAACTGGCACAATTTAAAAATCAACACCATCTATGGCTGGCTGGGCTGTGGGGAGAAGGAAACCCTGAGACATGGCTGGAAAGGTGCTTTGTGACAGCCGTTAGGGGAAAGACATGGCCATGGCTCTGTACTTTTAACATTCTTTAAACTGGAAATCTCACTCTGTGGAGTCTACTCCACATAAGCGAATCCTGTACTATACAAAGGCTGTTTATTATTAATAATGACATAACATTGACTGTTCATTGGTGATGGAATGATAGAGAATGTATGGTAAAGCTACATCATCAATAACATAGGGAGTCATTAGAATGAAAAATAGTTGTAGTAGTTAAGTAGGAGAAATCTCTGTGAAGTATTATGGAAGTTTACTGAAAACATGAAGGTGCAGAGAAGTATATATAAAATTAGCACATTTGGGAAGAACAATAGTAATTGTTTGATTATGTTTGAATACCTGTTTACATGTATGTGTGTGTATAAATGAACAGACGATGGTACATGTATGTCTGCGTGTGCTTATTTAAGCAAGGATAAGACAGACTACTTAGCACATGGTCGAAGTGAATTACCTTGGATTCACTTGTGGGAAAGAACAGGGGGTGGAAAGCTAGAATATACAGGAAGAGTGGACTGAAAAAGCATGGGTGATAACGTGTTTCCATTTTACTAGTGTTATGTATGAGACAAACAAATCTGTCTTGAAAGAAGCCGGAATGTTCCTTAGAAGCAAGGATGGCTTTAGACATGTTATCAGCAGGGACCGGTCCCTGGAGAAGGACACCATGCTTGGTAAAGCAGAGGTCCAGCGAATAAGAGGAAGACGCTCAATGAGATTGACTGACACAGTGGCTACAACAGTGGGCTCAAATATAGCAACCATTATGAGGGTTGCCCAGGACCAGGCAGTGTTTTGTTGTGTTGTGCATAGGGTCGCTGTGAGTCAGAGCCAACTCGATAGCACCTAACAACATGTCTAAGTCTAGATAAAGTGTACTAAAATTGTTATTATCTATTTAATTTATGTGTGTAACTTAGAAGACATAAAAATATAGAGTTAGTGCTATATCTAATGACTTACAGAGAATCAAGATAGAATGTGAAGGGAAAGAAGGGGCAAGAGCAATGTGGGTAGAGTGAGACCAAGTTTCCATAAAAGCAAACACCCCATCAGATGTACTTGTGTACCTGTGACTGTGTATATGTGTCCCTGCAGAGAAACCTAGGGAAGGATACACATGTGTCTATTAACATTGGATACCTTGGGGGAGCAGGAGCAAAATATGAGGGTGGGACTCTGCAGGTTAACTTTTTCATTATACAAATTTGTATTCTTAGACATGTAATAAAAAAGAATTTCATAGCTTTGGAAATTAGTAAATGACATAGATACCTATTTTTAAATAGGTGAAAATTCTCTATGACAGACAAAGATTTTAACCTCTGAAAGGAGAGCATACCACAGACGGTAATAATCACGATCAGTGGATTTCTTGCATGTTCTTGGAGCCAATGTGCTCTTCTGGTGTCTGTAACTAGAAATGACCAAAAATAATTTGGGGAAGTCAATCACCTCTTGCAAACACACGTCCACACCTAAATGAAGGAGAATGGACACCATGTGCAATTCACTAGGTAACTCATGTGCCTCTAAAAGATTCTCTTTCCCGGATATGCTGCCACTACCTCCTCCCCACCTTGCCACACTGAATAACCCACCTTGTGCATTCTAGACCCTTTTCAGGACTGAGCATAGATGACATCAACTGAGAAGATAGTTGAAGAAGAGAAGAGAGTTTGATGAAAAGATTTCAGAAAGCAGTACCTCCCCAACCAGCCTCTCCCCAACCTGGGAATGCCAACCTCTCCCACTCTGATACCTCTGAGAATCTCTGATTTTCCTTTTGGATCCTTAGGAGACTGCCGAATTCACCTGTCCTGAAAGCCTTCACTGCCCTCTACCTCTGACACTGTTCCATGCAGGAGCTGTCTCTGTCACTCTGAGAAATCCACACAGGACAGCCTGTGGTTGGAGGTGCTCATTCTGGAGGTCCTGCCCTCCCTTCCTGTGTCCCCGAAGGCTTCCCTGTGACAGTAGAGGTCTCATCTTCCAGGGAGATGGCTATGCCCCTGTCATGTCCAGACCTGGGACCTGATGCTACGGCTGAGATTTGGGCTTTTCTGTCCACTACTTAGTCTGGGCCTGAATCTGCCCCTTCCCACCCTCACCTCTGATCACCTGTGTTCTTGCTGTTCTCTCTGGGTTTAGAAGCCTGCCCTCTGCTTCTTTCATCTGAGTCGACCTTTTTCTTCAGTTCTTTGACCTCAGGACATGTCAGGTTAGACCACAGAAAGAAGAAAAAATATTAGCAAGTTTCATTAACATGTCAAAAACCTGAAAGAATAGCTTGATTTAGAGGAGAGGAAAAAGTTCCAAAGCTCTATGCCTTACCTTAGGACATGCTATACAGAAAATATCCTGCAAGCACTGGATCAACTCTTATCCAGAAATGGAAAACACCCAGGAGGATTTTTCTACACCAACTCCCCCTTCCCCTCCCCTAATCCTAATCATAAACCCAAATTCACCCTGTGAGGACAGAAGACATGACCGGGGTGAGCTCCTTTTTCTCCACCCCGCCTTCCTGTCCTCCTCCCAAGCCCTGCTTCTTTCTCTGCCTGCAGGCTGCTGGGAAGGGACCCAGAGGCCTTGGTTTAGGGCTTTATGTTCACTGCTCACCTGCGGGCAGGTTCCGCACAGTCTGCGGCTTCTCTGATTCCTTCTCCTGCAAAGAACTCAGTGACACCCCATGACCGTCACACCTCCCTTAGAGCTGTCCTTGCAGGGACCCCTTACCCTCCCAAGTCCCACTGAAATGCCATTTCCCTTTCCCTACTTATGCTATGCTCATCCTCAGAGTTCTGAGACCTCATCATCCGGGTGAGGCCTGTTCTCTCCTCTTCTGGGCCAGGGGAGCCTCTGAGGGGACCTGGTGTCTGCGGTCAGCTATCTGGGGCTTCCTCCATCCAGATCCTCCTAGGGCTGGAGCTCTCTGTGCACTTGGGGTGGGAGGGTGGGGGTCTTCCAGGGGAGCTGGGTTAAACGAAACGGAATGGAGGTCTCTCCTGAAGGGCCCACACTTCCAGCCCAAAGGCCCTGCTCCTCCTAGTCCGGGGGTGCTAGAGGGTCTTCTGGAGCTTCCGGCTCTGGCCTTGGTGCTGCGCCTGCACCCTCTGCAGCTGAACTCCTGCCTCTGCAGCCTCTCCAGCTGATCCCTCAGCCTCTTTAGCTCCTCTCTCTGCTTCTCCAGCTGCTCCTCCAGGTGCCTGCAGACCACACTCTTCCTCACCTCCCTCTTCTTGGCGACCATCAGGCAGCATCTGGCCACCTAGTGGCAGGATTCAGGCCTACAGGGGACTGAGGGTGGAATCTGGAAGGCATTATGCTGAGTGAAATTAGTCTGTCACAAAATGACAAATACCGTATGAGACCACTATTGTAAGAACTCATGGAAAAGTTTAAACGCAGAAGGAAACATTCTTTGATGGTTAAGAATGTGGGGAGCGAGGGAGAGGAAAATTCACTAACATTGTGAAAATGTCAGTTCTACCCAAAACCATCTACAGATACAATGCAATCCCAATTCCAATTCCAAAGACAGTTTTTTAACAGTAACTGTAGACAAATATCATCTTAGGTGAAGGGAAGGACAACGCACAATACAGAGGAAGTCAGCACAACTGGACTAAACTAAAAGCTAAAAAGTGTCCTGATCACAACCAAATACTTTGAGGGACAGGATAGCAGGGGCGGTGGTCTGGGGACCATGGATTCGGGAGACATGTAGGTAATTGGCATAAGGAAGTTTATTAAGAAAATGTTCTGCATCCAGTTTTGGTGAATGGCATCTGGGGTCTTCCAAGCTAGTAAGCCACCATCTAAAATTCAGAGATAAGAGGTTTGGGAGAAACCACAGCCCATCACACTCCATTATCATTCCCTGAACTCACATTTCTCTTCCCAATAGAATGGTAACCTCTTTGAAGGCAGGGAAAACTTTCAATTCATTTTTATTACATACTTATTATTACATTTCCCCCAATCCTCCCAACACCTCCAAAAGCTGCCATGTTTGTCTTGTTTAGGTTCAAACTGGGCCCTCAAAACTGAACAATGTCAGCAATGATGTCACACAAGTGTTATGGAAGCCTTGGTGCTCACTCAGATCCAACTGCTCTTTGGAGAGGTTGTCGATCTGAGGTCTCCTGTGGGAGAGCAACTTAAGCTACCAGTTCACAGAGAGTGATTCCTCAGTTGGAGTTCCCAACTCGTGAGAGCTTGGAACAGAGGGGTGAACATCCTTTGGGGGACCTTTTTTTTTTTTTTTTTTGGTTTACCTTCACCCAGTCAGGATGAAATGGCAATATGGAAAGGAGAAACCTCTAAGACTCGAGGTAGTGGTGGGAGGAAAATTCTTCCTGATTGACAGGAGGTGTGTGGCAAAGAGTCTGATTTCACCAGACAAGATTTGGAGACAAGATATGGATTTTGAGTGAGGAGATGAAGTGGCTCTCCCAGAGAAAGTACTTGCTGTCATTTAGTAGACAACAAAACTGTGATGTGAATAAAGGAATGAGCGAGTGAACCAAAGAACACTACTGTAACTCTAAGGGCCTTTCTGAGTAGGCACAGACTAGCTACTCAATTGTTCGGGCTTGGGAACCTCCTACTTTATGTTAAGGAAGCCACTGGGCAACTGGGACGAGGATGAAGGGTGTTTAGGGAGATCAGTTATTGTATCATATTTTCAAATAAGATTGAATTAATATGTCATGTCAGGAATAACGAAAGAAGTAAAATTTCTCAGGAGCTTATGAAAGTGGGTGGCGTGAGGAAGCACTGTATCTGTACCACTGTGAGCTATGCTGTCCCAGCCTCGGCTTGGGCAGAAGAGGGTCAGGACAGACCCCATCCCCCTAGATCCAGGGAATCCCCTTCTCCTCTTCCAAGGCTTAACACCCAGTCACAGCAAAGCCTCACTTCAGGATAGCATTTTAAATTCCTACTCTACTTAGCTTGAAGTATAGGTTAAGGAGGTGAAGGTGCCTAGGTGATGCAGTTTGTGCTCGACAGCTCACCCAAAAGTAGGAGTACTGGGAGAAAAAGTCCTGGCGATCTGCTTCTATTAAGATTACAGTCAAGAAAACCCAATGGAGCAGTTCTACTCTGAAACACATGGGGTCGCCACAAGTCAGAATCGACTTCATGGCAACTGACAACAACAAACTGAACCTGAGCTTCTGTGGTTCCTAATTGTACACCCTTTCATCAGCCATTGTCTGCCCTCCTCCATCTTTTCAGCTCCTTGCCCATGCTGCCCTGGACCGCCCCAGCCCTGTTTCCTGTTTCCTCCTTGGTCCTCTGCCTGGCCACTAACTTGCTTCTGAGAGCTTTCGCTACTTTCCACCCCACACCACACTCACACACCCAACCTGGCTCCGTCTGTTTTCTCTCTTCATCCTGAGGTCTTGAATCCTTCCCTCATGTTCAGAAATGTACATAGATAGACCTTATGTTGACACATACAACCCTCCTAGACACACACAGGTGAGGTGGTTGTGTCTTAGCCTCTCAGGTTTGTGGCATCAAGGCTTTCGGCCAAACATATGTTTTCTGCATCACTCTGAAGTCACTCATCTGATAAGGACATTTAAGGGGCTTCTGTTCAATTGTTTTCAAGAGGAAACAATTTTAACCTATTACTGTGGCTTGGTTAAGAAGGGTACAAGGAAGAGGTATACCTGTCAGAGTCTTAACTAAATATACAAATTATTCTCTAACTTTTAAGTATAATTCCTTCTATGAAAGGCTTCCCTTAAAAAGAGGTGAAAATTTCTCCCATTTGTGTGTTTAAATTTACTAAGAAAATCACTTTCGTAGGAAACTCCTTTTGGAAAAGTCACAAAATATAAAAGTTCAAGAAAATGAGGTCATTCCCATGTTCCAAAGGAGCAAATTGACTGAGCATTCAGCAAAAAAGGGGAGAGGGGGCACATTGGATGATGTTCTATTTACAAATATAAAACCCCAAGACATATTATAGTGTTTTCAGAGTAAACATTTTTGTTATAAGGTATCACTATCATTAGTGTCATTGTGCCCAGGGGATTCTGTCTCCCACAGCAGCGCCCCCAAGAGGAGTGAGGGGTCCCAGGACAGAGGGAGAATTGATGGGAGGACGGTGGTGTTGGACAGGCCCCAGGGATCCCTAAGACCAGATCCTTGGGCTCATAGATGAGTCTTCCCAAGACCCAGAGATCAGGTAAATTAACTCTGTTCTCAGAGGTCTCAACCCAAGAGGAAAGTGCCATGCAGCCAACAATATTCACGGCAAAAAGCCCAAGCTCCGGGCCCAAGAAGATTCCACAACCATCAGAGAGGTCTTTTCCCTCAGCTTCTGCTGAGCAGACCTCT
This sequence comes from Elephas maximus indicus, assembly GCF_024166365.1. Taxonomy (NCBI): domain Eukaryota; kingdom Metazoa; phylum Chordata; class Mammalia; order Proboscidea; family Elephantidae; genus Elephas; species Elephas maximus. The sequence goes on from NC_064842.1 coordinate 64,850,214, forward strand.
CACTTATTCAGCTACGGGCCTGCTCCAGAGAAGTAATGGGTCAGGAGCCCTACTTCACCCAGGTGTGCACAGTCAAGGGTGTGGCCATGGCCTGGGAGACCAAAACCTTTGCCCTCGTTGGCAAGATGCTCCAGGTCTTTGAGGCCGAGCTCTCCGAGGAGAGCACAATCAGCTCTGCCCCGAGTCTGGCCAACACTGAGTCCCTTTTCAACATCCTGGAGCCCTGGCAGGAGAAGGCTTATACCCCAGAGCTCAGTGTACAGGGGGAGAAGCATGGGGAGAGGCCCCATGCGGCCACCCTGGAATGGCTGATGACCCGTGAACATAGCTTCTGCTGTGTGGCCTGCTGCCACGTGTTTGAGTCCCAGGAGGCCCTGGTGGCCCACTCGGAGCATGGTGTGAGCCAGGGCTTCAGCTGTCACATCTTCTATGAGGAGCTGCTGGAGAGGTGGCTGCCACCCTCAGCCCAGCACAGGCCCCAACGCTGCCACCAACTAACTGGCCAGGTGCCGCCTGATGGCTTCCAAGAAGGGGGAGGTGAGGGAAAAGAGAACGGTCTGTAGGTGCCTGGAGGAGCAGCTGAAGAAGCAGAGAGAGGAGCTGAAGAGGCTGAGGCACCAGCTGGAGAGGACGCAGAGGCAGGAGCCCTGGCTGCAGAGGGCACTGGTTTAGCACCAATGGCAGAGACCGAAGTGCCTGAAGACTCTCTCCAGCACCCTGGGACTGGGAGGAGCAGGGCATTTTGGCTGGAAATGTGGGTCCTCTCATCAGCTACTACCCAAAAGGTTTGTGGTTTCAACCCACACAATGGTCTGTGGAAGAAAGGCCTGGTGATCTACTTCCTTATTATCACAGTCATTGAAAACCCTACTGAGTGCAGTTCTACTCTGAAACAAGTGAGGTCTCCGCGAGTTGCAATCAACAGCACGGCAACAGATTTTTGCTCTATCAAGACCTCCATTCAGGGTACTTTAACTCACCTCCCTGTAAGAACTTTCCCTCCTGTCCCTATGTCCCCACCCTCCCATGCCAAGTGCATGGAGATCTCCAGCCCTAGAGGGATCCAGATGGAAGAAGTCCCAGGACAGTTGACCGCGGGCACCAGGTCCACTCAAAGGTTCACCTGGCCTAGGAGAGGAGAGGACAGGCCTCATCTGGGTGGTGAGGTCTTGGAACCCTTAGGATGAGCACAGTGTAAGTGGGGAAAGAGAAATGGGGTTTCAGTGGGACTTGGGAGGCTGAGAGGGGGCCCTGCAAAGACGGCTCTAAGGGAGGTGTGATGGTGGAGGGGGTGTCACTGAGTTCTTCGCAGTAGGAGGAGCCAGAGAGCTGGCAGGTTGTGGGGAAACATCCCTTCATGCGAGCAGTAAGCATAAAGCCCTCAACCATGGACTGCAGTTTCCCTTCCCAGCAGCCTCCAGGCAAAGGAGAAGGAGGGCCTTTCAGGAGGAGAGAAGGACTGGTAAAGCGAGCTCACCCCATCTACTACTGGCCTCACAGGTAGTTTGGGTTGATGATTAGGATGCATTGTTGTTGCCTCTTTGGGCGAGTATAGTGGAAGATGGTATAGAAAATTCACTGGGTGGCCTCCTTTTCTGGAAAACTGTAGATCCAGTAATTACTGGATAATTCCTGCACAGCATCTCCCAGGAGGTTAGGGGCGAAGTTTGGAACTCTTTCTTTTCTTTAAAACAGGTTTTACCCTCTGACTGTGAACATGTCAATGACATTTTTTGGTTTTTCTTCTTTCTGTGGTATAACCTGACCTGTCCTGAGATCAGAGGACTAGAAGAAAAAGCCTGACTGAGATGAAAATAACAAAAGAGACGGCAAGAAGACGGATGATCAGAGGTGAAGGTGAGAAGGGGCAGATTCAGGCCCAGACTCGGTAATGAGCAGAAAAGGCCAAGTTTCAGCCACAACAGCAAGCACTAGGAGCTGGGAAACCCTGGAGGTGCCAGGGGTATGTCCTCCCCTCAGTGATGAGACCCCAAGTGGCACAGGGAGGCCCTCAGGGGCAAGGAAGGAAGGGCAGAGCCTCCAGGACAGGCATTTCCAACCACAGGCTGCCCTGTTTGTACTTCTCAGAGTGACGGACTCTCCTGCGAGGGACATGGTCAGAGGCGGAGGAAGCGAGGGCTTTCAGGCGAGGGGAATTCTGCAGTCTCTGATGATCAAACAGAAAGCCCTGGATGCTCAGAGGTACAAGAGAGTGAGGGGGCCGGCATTCCCACAGTGGCCGTAGGCTGGCTGAGGGGGTCCTACTGTCCCTAGAGCTATTGGTCGAAATGTTTTTCCTTAAAAGCTGCATCTTTCCAGTTAACTTCCTCTATGTTCAGTCCAGGAAAAGGTACAGCATGCAAAGGGTACGTTTTCTAGCAGAGCAGCAAGTGGAAGGAAGTGGTAGTGGCATATCAGGGAAAGAGAATCTTCTAGTCATCTATGAGTTACCTAGTGAACTGCATGTGGTGTCCAGCCTTCTTCCTTTGTCTGTAGACATGTACTTGCAAGAAACGTTTGAGGAGTAACTTCATGGACCCTTACAAAATTCTCGCTGGTCATTTCCAGGTGTAGAGACCAGAAGAGCTCATTGTCTCCAAGAACAAGCGTGAAATCTGCTGGGTCTGACTGTTGAGCAGTCTGTGGTGTGCTCTTCTTCCAGTGATTAAAATCTTTTTATCTGTTGTTAAAGATATTTTCCCCCTGTTCAAAAAAAAAATCCAACAAAATGTTTTTAAAATAATGTATCTATGATGATGTTTATCAACTTTCAAAGCTCTGAAAGTCTTTTGTGTAACACCTCTAAGAGTACAGATTTGTATAATGAAAAAGTTACAGTCATGGCCCCACCCTCATATGTAATTTGGTCCTGCACCCCCAAGGCGTCCAATGTTAATAGACACATGTGTATCTTTCCCTGCGTTTCTCAGCTGGGACACATACACACAGTCACAGGTTCACAAGTAGATCCCCTGGTTCGTTTGCTTTAATGGAAATTGGGTCATACTCTACCCACAGTGCTCTGTAAATTGCTGATTCCCTGAAGGTCATTAGGTATGGCACTAACACTGCCTTTTTGGGTCTTCTAAGATTGAACTCATATTTACACATAAAGCATTTAAATAGATGAGAACAATTACTGTATACACTATCTAGACTCATACATAGCACTAAAAAAAAATTTTTTTTTTTTTTATTGAACTCATAGTTACACATAAAGCATTTAAATAGATGAGAACCATTACTGTATACACTATCTAGACTCATACATAGCACTACTACAGTGGAAACACATATCACCCGTGCTTTCTAAGTCCGCTCTTCCTGCATGTTCTAACTCCCCCGCCCCCGCCAGTCCTTTTCCAGAAGTGAATCCAAGGTAACTCAGGTTAACAATGTGGTAAGTAGTCTCTCTTACCCTTGCTTATATGAGCGCACACAGACATACATGTATCTTCGTCTGCTCATTTACACACTCACATAAACACAAACAGGTATTCAAGCATACTCAAACAACTGCTATTGCTTTACCCTAATGTGCTCATTTTATGCAGACTTCTCTGCACCTTGATTTTCTCCTTCAATAATACTTCACAGAGATTTCTCCTGTTTAACTACCAGAGTTCTTTTTCATTCTAATGACTCAAACTTTATTGATTTAGCTCTACCATAAATTATCTATCTTTCCACCATCCATGAGCAGTCGATTTTTTGCCATTATTAACAATAACCATGCTTTGTATACTAGAGGATTTGCTTCCATGGGATAGATTCCAAAGGGTGAGATTTCTAGGTCAAAGAATGTTTCAAAATTACAGAGCCATGTCCATGTCTTTCCCCTAAAGGCTGTCATAATGCCCCTTTCCAACCATGTCTGAGGCATCCTTCTCCCCACAGCACCCCCCGGCCCCAGCCATAGGTGGTGTAGATTTTTAAATTGTACCAGTTTCACTGGGACTTTGATATTTTCTTCACTGCCAGTGTTTTTGAACAACTTTGATTATGCTTATTGGCCATTCGTATTTGCTCTGAATGGCCTTTTGAATTCATTGCTCATTTTGCAAGTCCTCTATTTTTGTCTTCCTTGTATAAAACGGAAAACGTTGTTAATTCTTAGCACTGACATTTCCCATAATTTCCCAAATCCATCACTGATGTATCACATTCTTAGAAGTTTTTTTTTTTCTTTTTGCTGAGAACGATCAGTTGAGTCAGCAGCATTTATAAGATAAACCATAATTTTCCTGAGTTGAAATACCACCTCTGTATTAACGGTTATTATGATAATCTCTGTGGATTCGCTACTTTGTTTCCTTGGTCTAGCTTTCAGTTCCTATGCTATGTAATATTTGTTCCGTTAGTTGATGAAGCAGCCTCCTTCTTTTTCAGGTTTTGTTGTCTGTTCTTTGGTATCTATTATACTATTTGCATCTTAAGATTACTGTATACAATTCAACAAATAACTAGGTAAATATTCTAATGGGAATTGCAATACATTTGTATGTTGATTTTGGGGGACCATCATTGATTAAACAAGACTTCCCATTTGAGAAAACATATTTTTTGCATTATTAAGGTTTAATTTTATTTCCTCCTCTACTTCAAATAGGTTCTTTTCTGTTCCAGTCAAAACAACGTTTTCCTAAGTAGTTTATGGTTTTGGACACAATTTGATGCAATCGTGTAGTAAAGAAAATTGTCTTTATTCCTCCCACCCTGAAACTTCCAATTTTGGGCACTGTGTCTAGATTGGAGAGAAGTCATTGATTTTGGTATATTTGGCTTGTCAGTTTACCAAAATTTTTATCCTCATTTTCTAGGTATGCAATTATATTATCATCATAAAAAGAAGAAAATCTGTTTTAATATTTAATTCATTCCTTAACTTTTCTAGCTCATTAATTCACCTAGAAAAGTATGTTGGGTCATAAAAGTAATAACAGTATATTTGTCTACTTCGAAATTTTATTAGCATGGAGTATTTTTCCATTTATCTAATATCTACTATGTTTTATGATAATTTTTTATGCCCCAGTACATAATATATTGACCTGCTGACCGTTACAGTAATGACATACACCTTGTTTCTGATAGTTAAGTGCTTCTACCTGGCTTCTGCTGCTCTGGGACCCCATTATTCCCATTGCTACTAGGCAGCTGTCTCCTACCCACAACCGAAGCCTCCAGAGGACAGACATCGCTAAGTTTCACTTTGCTGCCTCTCCCCTCCACCGTGCCTTCCTTATTGTTCTGATGAGAAGAGTGTCCTTCAGGACTTCTCAAAAATGGTCTTAAGAAAACTCACTCTGGATGTCCATGTATTAGAGACTTTCCCCCATTTTTCAACATCTGACACAGCAGTAACGGCATTTTGATTTCATAGAATGTGGACCATTGCCTTTTCCAAGCTTCCAAGCGCAATCCCTGTAGCATATTAAACCCATTTCCAGAACCCCCACAATGGCAATAAATCCTTTTTAGGGGAGAGTTCCCCCATATCAACAAACTCTTCTTGACCCAACTTTACATTAAACTCCCCTTGACTCAGCACCTTCAGCACTCGTCCCTCAGCACACCCCGGTCCTGCTCACACAAGGCAGCCAGGTCTTGCAGCTCCTTCAGTGTACAGTCCCTCCCCCCAACCACAACCAACACTTCCCCGGTGGCTATGCTGGTATCTGACAACTAACTATCTGGACAAATGCATGGGATGCTATCTCAGGACTCTGCAAAGGAAGTGGTTGAAGGTGGCTGGGGGAGGAAACCAGAACATAAAGTATGAATATTCCAGAGGCTGAAATTAAATGAGCCCAAATCTCATAACTACACTCAGGTTGTGGATAGAAATAGGTCCAAGACAATCCTTCTTTCTCTCATGTGGGGGGTAGACGGTCTGTAAAGGAGAGAGATGGGCAGGCAGGCAGGGGGCAAACACCTAATACTCTAAGTCCAAAGAGTGTAGAGGAATGTCTGTTACGTTTTCTGTCTCTATCATACCATTATTTCGCCCCATAGACAGACCCAGTCACTTAACCGCATGACAGAATGAAGAGATTAAAGCCCCAACATTCTTGCCAGTGGACCGGGAAGGTAGCCCCTCAGAAGGCAGATATAGAGAGGAAGCAGCCTAAGACAGGGATTTCATAAAGTCGCACATAAAGTCACCTCTAAGTTGACTTGACGGCAATGGGTAAGTTGCACATGCATAGATCTGATCCTAAGAAGCATTGTAAACCTTTGAGCACTGTATTATGGGTTAGAACACCATCTAGGTCCCAGACTGAGTGGCACTCACATAGATAAGTCCTCAAAATATTTTCGTCCTCTTAAGCTTTGAAAATTCAAAAGACATTTGAACCACAGTATACAGGAGATGAGACAGAACTTGCAGCCTGAACATAACTGGGTCTATTTCTTGCTAAAACAAGCAAACAAAAAAATGACAATTTCCATAAGGTTAAAGCAGGACTCACAGCACTGGCATAACAGAAAAACTGTAAAAAGGTATTGTAACCGTGCTCTAAGAAGTAACAGGAAGAGTTGTTTTTTTTTTTTTTTTAAAAAACAAATGGCAATGTAAATATTATCACTAAAGAAAAAGAAGGTATTTACAAATGACAATTTTTGATGTGAGAAAAATTTAGGTATGAATACACTAATAAAAAATTTTTTTTTAGAAATTAAAAATTCACTTGATGGGCTCAATAGCAGAATGTAGATGGTATTCTGTGTAGGTGTTAAAGTATTTGAAAAAATCTGGGCTGAACAGTTCCCAATTTTGGTGAAAGACAAACTTACAAATTTAAGAAGCTCAGGACATGCCAACAAGTTAAATTCAAAGAACTTTATGCCCAAATAAGTTATAATCAACTGTAGAATAGCAAAGACAATGAAATGCCTTGGAAGAAGTTAGAGAGAAAACAACACATTTCACAAAGGGGAAAAAAATTTTCAATTACTCTACAGTTCTCATCCAAAACCATGGAGGTCAAAAGACTGCAACAACATTTTTTCAGTGCTGAAAGAAAAGAATCGTTAACTCAGAATTCTATATCCAGTGAAAATATCTGTCAGGAATAAAGGAAAATAATGACATTCTCAGCTGAAGGAACTCTAAAGAGAATTCATAACCACCAGACTTAGTTTAAGCACTAAAGGAAGTTCTTCAGGTGGCAGACTCGGAATTTCAGGAATTATAGAAAGCAGCACAGTGCTAAGTATCTGGGTGAACATTCTATGCCAACCTTGCTGTCACTACACAACATGGCGCAGGACTGCCCTCTTTGGAAAGTCTTTACAGCTTGGTGGAAACACTTTGGAATACACTCTTGGTGGCGTATCAGTACTAGAGAATGAAATTTACTTTGAAAATATGAGAGATGTCTGTAGCCACATCTGGTGAAAAACTGGATAATAACATTTTGGACACCAAATGAAAGATGGTAGCAAACAAACAAAATGAGTCTGAATTCCCATGTGCCCATGAGCCGGCTCTGAAGGCCTTCCCCAGGGAGGCATTTCAAATACATCTGGAGCAATGGCAGCATCAGGGAATGAAGGCTATATACCTCTCCTCTGGCCTTCTCTGAAGGATAACCACTTGCTTAAGTGCCAAGCTTAGTGGTTAACATATAGTCATTCTGTAGACAGTCTAGCTAAGAATTACAATGCCTCCTTGAGAGGAAAGCATTTTATACAAATGACATAAACAAGTGCCTCAAAGACAAAGTTATAGTAAACCAAGGCATTTCCCATCAGTCTTTACCTGAGAGGGTCTTTGTAAGGATTTCCAGCGGCTCAGAAAAAAGAACAGAGTAAACTCTGTCTTCTTTCACCTCTTCCCTCCTCAAGAAACAGGAACTGGTGCTAAGATGTCAGGGGTCAAGCTCCAAACTCCTCTCCTGGTCCCGTATCTAAGTTGTGTAATAGCACCAGACAATGAGCTATAAGAAGATGAACCCAAGGAGTATTTCCAGTCTGTGACAGGTTTGCCTTCCAGTGAAATCCTGTTTCAAATCGCTAGACCAGCGGAGGAGCTCTGGTCCTCTGACCTGAGAGAAGGACAGGGTGGGGTTGTCAGAGCCTCCTTGACCATCATTTTCCCCAAGAGGTTTTGGAGACTCGTTCATGTCATAACTCAAGGACTATTACTGCCCAGTTGCATTAACTGCGAAAAAGACTTTCTTCTTTGAAGGAGCAAAGGGCCCAGGAGGGGTAGGTGTGAGGCTTTTCTCTTTAAGTCAGCTTTGTGGCTTCAGGTCACTGGCCCCTGGCCACCTTCACAACTTGCCTTTTGAACTCATCCTCATCTCTCCCTCCCAAATTCCCCCAGCACCCTGGGCTGTGGCTCCTGCGGGTTTCAATGGTGCCCTTTCAGTAGCTCTTTGCTCTCCGCTGAGGGAGCAAACCCACAGTGCCCTTAAGTGTCCTTCAGTAGGAACATTGCTGAGAGTACACGATGGCCTGACTGATCCTTAGACCCAGATGGGCAGAACTTTGGGCGGGGGGTCATTGTCCAGAAGTCTCAGCTTCCTTTAAGTGGCTCCAAACTTCAGTGTGTCGACTGCCCAATACACAGGTGGGGGAAGCCTGTGGAAGATTCTCAGTCCTAGTTTCACCCAGCACTGGGCAAACCCTAAGAGGGGAGAGCAGTGATATTCCTGAGGATCTTTATTCTAAAATTCTCAAAGCAGCTGATATAGTCTTAAGAGGTGGGAGATTAGAAAGCTTGGGACCATGGGAGGGTGGCAAAAGAAGGAGACTCCTATCACTCCCTCTGCAGTCTTGAGTAGTCCTTTCTTCCTTCCTCCCTTCCTTCCTCCCACCCTCCCCCTTCCTTCCTTTCTCCTGCTTTTCCTCCCTTCCCTTCCTCCCTCCCTCCCTCCCTCTGTCACTTCTTTCCTTCCTTCCCTCCATCCCTCCCTTTCTCCCCGCTTCTTCCCTCTTCTTTTTTTTTTTTTAATGCATCTCAGACTCCAAGCAGGCATTTGTTGCTAAAATCATATTTCTCTGTGTTAACTTATGATCCTTAACTTAAATCTGGAGTATGTAGCTCATTTTGATAATTCCTCTTCTGTCTGCACAGAGAAGAGTCTGCTCACAGCCAGTGATGAGAGGGGAGGAAACAAATTCCTTAGCCAGAGCAGGCTCTGCTGCTTCCTGTACTAGGGGTGACGCCCCTGGGGAGCCTTTCCCAGGGCAGCAGGGCAGGCAGTGAGTCGAGCCTGGGGCTGCGGCCAGGCTGTGTGGCCTCTGTTGCTTTGATTTCTCCTCCTGGAAGGGCACCCTGTGGGCTTCCCATGGGAGGACCCTGACTCCATGGGTGACCACAACTCACTGCCCTGCCTCCTGTCCTCCTCTGGACCCATGTCCTGATAGGCCTCCTTCCCTCCTTCCCAGTATAAGCATTGTGATCAAGCGGGGCAGAAAGAGTCCTCAGGGCCAGACCCTGGGCCTTGGCCTCCGTGGCCTTAGGCTGCCCCGAGTTTTGGTGGGACCTGTAGCCTGGCGGGGGTCTGGGGCCTTGAGGTGCTGGACCGGCTGGGCCTGTCCCAAAAGGCACAGGAGGCCGGGCTCTGTCCAGCAGCCCCGCCTTTGCGGTGGGGCTGCCCGGGACCTCGCACCACCCTCGCGCCCCTCTCCGCGCAGCCCCGCCCCCGCCCCAACTGCCCAACCGGCGCCCTCCTCGCCTTCTGGTTCTAGAAGTGTGTCCTCCTGCTGCATAGATGCAACTGGGCACCGCACTGCACACAGAGTCAATCCCACCTGGGTTGAAGACCTGAACATAAAACCCACAACTTTAATACTACCAGATGGAGGAGGAGGGAAGGGATGAAAAAAGAAAGTAGAGAAAGAAAGTTTTAGCAAAAGAACAATTAGAAAAAAAGTATTAGAAGATTATATGCTCACATTATGGATTCACGGAGCCTGTGCACACAAAACTGCTTGGATAGCATACTGTGATATCTTTCTTTGGAAATAAGACTTAGATAAGGGGATTGGTGCCAGGAATAGTTGCAGAAGCTGACTTGGGGAAAAGGGGGAAAATTTGGCATTGATTAGTTGGTCTGAATGAGGCTGAAAACCATGAAAATCAAGATAATATTTAAAGATAGAATTCTAGTAGCCTAGAACAGGCAGCAGAAATTTTTCTAATTACTACCAGAAGAGGCCTTTAATCACTAAACAGCATGGATCAATAGTTCAAGATCTCTGTACAAAGAAAATAATGGGCCTAGATAATTTTCAGTCAGGTTACCATCAAACATGCAAGGAACAGGTAATTTTAAACTTGTACATAGGCAACAAAGAATAGAAAACCATGAGACACTCCTCCAACTGGATCTTAAGGCTGGTTTAATAAGGATAACCAATTACAGAAGGATGGTAGAAGAAGAGTTACAGGACAAGCACACTAAATAACTGCGATGCAAAAACCTATGTGAAGTGCTGGCAAAGGAAATCCGGCACAGAATAAAACATATAATATGCCATGATCAAGATGGTTTATTGTAGGCACGCAGGTTTGAGAGAACATTAAAGATTTAATAATTTAATTCACCACATGTATAGGTGAAAGAAGAAAAGACATAGGGTCACCCGAAGAGATGGGATAAAGCAGTTGATAAAATCCAGTCACTGTGAGAGATAAGAACTCTGAGCAAACATGAAACAGGAAAGGAGTTGCCTGACCTGGAAAACTATAATTAATATGGTATTAATGGGAAATGTTGGACATTTCCTTTAAAATTAGCAATAAAATAAGAATGCTTTGTATTATTTTTATTAAACATTTAAAATGGAGATCAAACTCATACAATAAGACACAAAACAAAAAAGAAAGAAAAGGCATAACTTTTATCATATGTAGATTACAGAGCAGTCTCCATAGAAAAAAATTCAAAACTATAGAAAGTATTGTAATTAATAAAAATTAATCATACATATGAGGAACCCTCGTGGCACAGTAGTTCTGTGTTCGGCTGCTCAGTGAAGGATGGGCGGTTCCAACCCACCAGCCGCTCTTCAGGAGGAAGATGTGGCAGTCGGCTTCCGTAAAAATGTACAGCCTTGGAAACCATATGGAGCACTTCTACTCTGTCCTACAGGGTGACTACGAGTTGGAATTGACTGGAAAGCAGTAGGTAATCATAAATATAAAATAAGAATATGTATTTTCACCACAATTAAAAATCAATCAAATTTCTATCCATCAGCACGAAGCTGACCCTGCCAAGGCTCTCAGGTGAGAGCAGAGGACACTGAGAGGGAAAGAGCACGATTCTGGTGGGCCGCACCGAGGAGGAAGGGGGCAGGGTGGTTCAGTGGTTGAATCCTTGCCTTCCATGCAGGGGACCCCAATCAATTCCCGGCCCGTGCACCGCACGCACGGTTACCACCATCTGTCAGAGGAAGCTTGCTTGTTGCTGTGAGGCTGAACAGGTTTCAGCAGAGCTTCCAGACTAAGATGAATGAAGAAGAAAGAGGTGGCAATCTATTTTTGAAAATCAGCCAGTGAACACACTACGAATCACAACAGTCCCATCTCGTTATGCATAGCATCACCATTAGTCAGGGGCTGAGTAAAGAGCAGCTAACACCAACAACGAATACCAAGGAGGAAAAAACATTACTTTACTTTGGGCTAAATTTATCATCTTGGTACCTGTAGGAGTTACAATAACAACAACAAAAACAAAGTGGCTATTGGGTGGCTTTAAAAGAGAAATATATTTCCTCACAGTTCAGGAGGCCAGAAGTCTGAATTCAGAGCATAGCTCCAGGGGAGGTACTTCCTCCTCTATTTCAGCTTCTAGAAACTGCCAGCAATCCTTAGAGTTCCTGCACTGTAGAGGCATTTGTCTTCGCCCTCCACCGTCTGCCTTCCTCTGCCCCGTGTGTATTTCTGTGTCTGTTCCACACATTTTCATAGCTCAGAAGTGAATAGGTTTAGGACCCACCGTACACTGTTATGGCCTCATTAACATAACAAAGGGAGCCCCCTATTTTCAAGCTGGGTCATATTTACATTTGCGGGAGTTAGAATTTCAACACACATTTTTGTGGGACACAATTCAGTCCATAACAATAGTCTTACCAGATATTCTGGATTGAGAGTCCTAGCAGGAGCAGCTGAGGATGATTCTAATTGTTTGCTACATTAGTTGGCTAAAGCTCGTAGCAAAGTTTGCCCATTCAAATGTCTGAGCAATTCATTAGGTAAGACCCGGCCAAACTTTCCTAAACATATCCATTGTGTGGAAGAAAACACATACTACCATTATGGAAGTCTGGAGAAATGCATTAATAAAAGTAGAATAGGGCTTGGGACCAAGAATTATTTCATGGCCTTGATAACATGTGATAACTGTTAGACATCCACCTGGAGATGTCAGGTAATGATACTAACAGCTAACACTTATTGAGTACATGCACTGGTGGTGCCAGGACCCTTGTGAGGGCTTCTCCTTTCTTACGATATTTGTTCTGCATGATAGCTGTATGAGGAATGTATCATTATAATGCACATTTTATACATGAAGAGGTCGATACAGAGATTTATGCTGACATTTGAGTATAAGTCTGGACCCAGGAGGAGTTGAAATGGCTGGAGGTGGAACCTTGACTTAATAAATAAGTGACTAGAAATGGAAGCACTACATCTGTGGAGAGGCTGCCCATGAGCCCAAGATTATGGCGCACTGGTATGGAAAACAGAATTGCGAAGTCATGAACCCTGTAGCCATATGTAGCCCTCGAGGTCTTAGTAGAGCAATAAGGAAAAGAGAGAGAGACAGAGGAGAGAAGAACACATTCCCTGAGTGACATAGAAGGCTTGGCCCTCTGCTATGTTCACATGTCATTCCTCATTTAACCCTTAGATTGATACAGTGTGTGAGACAGGTATTATTATTCACTTTAAACATTGCAAAAGTTTTATTTTCTCTGACTTAACAGTAATGAGTGTTTATTGAAACAAACGAGAAACTAGAGAAAAGTATACTTAAAGGGGAAATCTCATCAATTGACTACTATTATTTAGTCAGAAACCGAGGAAGTTGTTGTTGTTAGGTGCCATCCAGTCATTTTTGACTCATAGTGACCTGATATGACCGAACAGAACTACTCTATAGGTTTTTCTAGGCTGTAATCTTTATGGAAGCAGATTGCCAGGTCTTTCTCCCATGGAGGTGCCTTGTAGGTTTGAACTGCCAACCTTTCAGTTAGCAGGGAGCTCTTAACCTTTGCACCACCAGAGCTCAGGAGATATGTATGGAAAAATCATTAAAAGAGTCAAGCAGAATGGTGGTGGGAGTATTTCTAATACAGGGCTTAGCTGCTACCAGTTAGGAAAGCAGACAGAAGTATATGATCTACAAGGAAAAATGGCAGATTATTTCTGACTCCTTTTTTTACCCCAGCCCTCACTCTCACCTCCCACTTTGGCCTGCCTAGTGAGCAATAAACACAAGAAAAGGGGCTAGACATCTTTGGTCATCATGCAAATGCAAATATAAAGCAACAATATTATACTACCCCATACCAACCAGGATGGGTAAAATGAAAAAGATACTAAATACCAAATTTTGAGTAGAATGGAGGAACTGGAACTCTAATCTACTGCAGGGGAGAGTGTAAACTGGTACAACCATTTTAAACAATTATTTGAAGCTATCTGTAATTTATAATTCAGCAAATTTACTTCTAGACAAATACCCATCAAAAATGAAAATATATGTTCACCAAAATACATACACTTGTAAATATCCTCCAAGGCATGAATATATTCCTTATAAATGCCTATGGCTTAGGGTATTATTCCCTGTGGATAGTAAAGTTGATATACAGATTCATCTTCATATGGAAAAAATCTAGAGCCCTTTGTAGAACAAAATAGCAAATCCCAGAGAATCATGTTCTCATGGCTTAAGACATCCTTGTGGTTTCTATTTACACCTCTCCTGCTTTGAGGCTGAAACACATAGACGCAGTTATGAAATCACCCTTGCTTGTTAGTTTTGCAAAAATCCCGCACACCTCAAAATTTTTGTGAGTTTAATAGAGAAAAGATCACAGATGGATAAATAAAAAAAAAAGAGAAAGGGTATATTTTGCACCAAAGCAATATATTTAAAATGAAATGGTGAGAATGGTGGGCTTCCTTTTTCTGAAAATGCTTTTCAATTTGTTTGATGGTGGGGAGCAGAGGAACGAGACGGTTTATTCAAGAAGTAGTTTTCTGGGCAATTTGGTAACTACCTAAACAATAACCTCTAAAAATAAATATCTTGATCCATTGACTTGCTGCTTACACCTACTTATTTCCAGTTAGATCACATATTTAAATTTAAAATATAAATTTTTTTTAAGAAACTATGGCATTTTTGCTTAATTTTTTAACTGATAAGGAGGAAGTGCATTCTAAAATACTCCAAGTCATAAAATAGAAAGGTGATAAGTTATGTGTAAGAAACTATAACCAAATAGAGAAGTAGTAACTTTGGCAAAGGATAAAAGAGTACACAATACTGGGGAAACCAGCAGAACTGTATAACTCAGGGTCATGGTAGCTCCATAAACACATCCAAACTCCCTGAGGGACCAAATTATTGGGCTGAGGGACCTGGGGACCATGGTCTCAGGGAACATCCAGCTCAACTGGCATAACATAGTTTATAAAGAAAATATTCTACATTCTACTTTGGTGAGTATCGTCTGGGGTCTTAAAAGCCTGTGAACAGCCATCTAAGATACTCCACTGGTCTCACCCCTCAGGAGCAAGGGGGAATGAAGAAAACCAAAAACACGAGGGGAAGATTAGTCCAAGGGACTAATGGATCACAACTACCATGGCCTCCACCAGACTGAGTCCAGCACAACTAGATGGTGCCAGGCTACCACCACTGACTGCTCTGACAGGGATCACAATAGAGGGCCCCAGACAGAGCTGGAGAAAAATGTAGGAAAAAATTCTAGCTCACAAAAAAAGACCAGACTTACTGGCCTGACAGAGACTGGAGAAACTGCAAGAGTATGGTCCCCAGGCATCCTTTTAGCTCAGTAATGAAGTCACTCCTGAGGTGCGCCCTTCAGCCAGAGATTAGAGATTATGGCCCACAGACACCTGCTAACCCAGAACTGAAGACACTCCCAAAGTCTACCTTTCAGCCAAAGATTAGACAGGCTTATAAAACAAACAATAACACACGTGAAGAACATGCTTCTTAATTCAATCAAGTGTATGACACCAAATGGGCATCACCTGTTCAGGACAACCGGCGGAATGGACACAGGAAACCTGAGGTGTAAAGGGAAAGTGGGAGCATACTAATAGATAGTGGGGATTGCAACCAACGGCAACAAAACAATTTGTGTATAAATTTTTGAATGAGAAAATAATTTGTGCTGTAAACTTTCACCTAAAGCAAAATAAAAATGTATCACTCATAAAGGCAAACTTAAAGTTAAATAAACAGAAGCAATACATCAATAGGGGTTATTATAAAATCCCCAATTAATAAATGGGCAAGGTCAATGATTCCACTTTAAGACAGAAGATTGAATACACATACTTACCTCCTTTAATTCCTTAAAGTCCACTAAAATAAAAAATAGCCGTAGAAAAATCATTTTTAAAGGAATTAATATGCAAGTATCAGACTGGGAGAGGCAACCAAGAACATTGATTCCTGAGCTGTCAGTAGGGCATGAGACCTGATTTGTAGTGTAAATACCCAAAAAGGCTCAGCAAATAATGACACCTCATCCTACTTTTGAAGTGACAGTGAATGTGATGCAAAAAACAATATAGTTGAAAAAACTTAATGTAATGGAAAATGGCAGAGTAGAAAGCACCAAGTATTGGTCTCTCCAGCAAAACAGCGCTAAGCTTGAAAAAAAAAAAAGTCAGAATCATCTATTGCAGTGCTCTGCAACCTAATCAGATACTTAGGGCAACCAGAGAACTACTTGATGAAAAGAGTGGCTGCTGAGCTTTAGTAAGAGAGCAACATGGGGGAACGAGCTACCAGCACCCATTCCTCAGCATGACCACAGACATACAGGCAGTAGCTTTTATTCTTAGAGTGGCTAACTGATGCCAGCATGGACTATAAGAACCTTGTCCTCCAAACATTTGGAGTTGTACTTTTTGGTGGGTCAGGTGGTTACTTGAGGGAACACTGAGGATGTTTTTGCCCTGTTTTAGCCGCTTCAGGATCCAGTGGCTGAAAGAGATACAAACAAACAAAAAAAACATGTTGCCATAGAGTCATTTCCAACCAACAGCAACCCTATAGCACAGAGTAAAACTGCCTCATAGGATTCCCAAGGAGCAGCTGTTGGATTTGAACTGCCAACCTTTTGATTAACAGCCGAGCTCTTAACCACGGTGCTAACAGGGTTTCTAAAGAGATATACACACCTTAAAAAAAATCTCCATATTTAAGGAAATATCTGTAAGGTCACAAACTGACCACAGAGATAATGGAACAGATGCTTGACTGACCACTCACAGGTGAAATAATTACATTACATACATAATTTAAAAATCCACTTTGCAAATGGATGGCTGAAGCCCTCAACAAGCAACAGCAGTAACCATGATGAAGGAAAGAATATAATTTCCAGAACTGCCACATTTTAATAGTCAAAATTTCCATTTCTCAACAAAAAATTCCAGAGCATACAAAAAACCAGAAAAATATGGCTCATACAAAGTAAAGAAAAATATCTGACAGAAACAATCTCTGAGGGAGCCTAGACATTGGAAGTAGTAGTCAAAGACATTAAATCAAATATCTTAAATATGCTCAATGAAATAAAGAAAGCCATGAATAAAGAGGTAAATCACAAGAACAATGTATGAACAAATAGAAAATGTCCACAATGGTATAAATCAAACCGGTTGCTATTTAGTTGAACCTGACTCATTGTGACCCTATAGGACAGAGGAGAACTGCCCCATATGGTGTCCCAGGAGAAGCTGGTGGATTCCAGCTGCCAAACTCTTAACCACTGCACCAGCAGGGCTCTAATAAAGATACAGAAACTTTTTTTTTTCCAGCTGTTGTGCTTTTCATCTTCATGATTTCCATTTGGTTCATTTTTATAGTTTCTATGGTATAGTCTCACTCATGATGACATAGTTTCTATAATAAAGGAATAGAAACTATAAAAATGAACCAAATGGAAATTATGAAGCTGAAAACACAACAGCTGAAATAAAAATTCACTAGAGTGGCTCAATGACAGATTTGAACAGGCAGAACACAGGGTCAGCAAATTTGAAGACAAGGTATTTGGAATTATCCAGTCTGAAGGGGGAAAAAAGAATAAGAAAAACGAACAGAACCTGAGTTTCCCGTGTGACATCAAACACGCCAGTAAACATATCACACCAAAACCAAACCCATTGCCGTTGAGTCGATCCCAACTCATAGCAACCTTGTAGGACAAAGTAGAACCACCCTCATAGGGTTTCCAAGGCTGTAAATCTTTATGGGAGCAGACTGCCATATTTTTCTCCCGGCAACACATCACGGTCATCCCAAAAATAGAGGATAGAGAGAAAGGTGCAGAAGCAAAAATAACAGCCGGACACTATCCAAATTTGATGAAAGACATAAATCATGCAGCACACTGGCCTTGGCTCAAACCCATGAGTTTCCAGGGTTTGAAGAGCAGCTATAGGGCAAGCCCCAAAGCCCAAGTCCTTTCAGTTCTCTACTTCTATCAGGTTTGGTATTGGCCAATGGCCAAAGCTGTCATAAGTTCAGTCACAATTCAAGAGGTTAACAGACTTCTGCTTTTGATGAAGGCAGCTTCCAGGTCATTTTCCAAAGGCATGGAAAACAAACAGGAAAAATATATGGCCATACTGTATTCAGGTACAATAAATAAAAGCACTTGAGTGTTTTCTGAACTATGGTAAGGAATTTCTTGAGTACCAGAATCTCCCAGAGTGGGACATAGTTCTGTTGTACATAGGGTCACTATGAGTCGGAATTGACTCAATGGCACCTAAAGACAACAGCAACAGGGAGTAGGATATGCTACCAGGAATAGTGTCAAGAAAGGCTTCAACCAAGAAGTGATGCTTGAAACATTAAAAGGGCACAGGTACAGAGATAGCAAGAATGAGTGGCCACTTTTACCATCAATCACAAGAAGCAAATACAATCAAGTGTGTTCTGAGCTATGGCAAATTGTTTCTAAAACACAATGGAGTACACAGCAGGGAGTGACGAGTTATACCAGCAGTAGGGTCAGAGAAGGGTTTACCAGGAAGTGATGCTGAGCCAAATGTGGAAATATCAGTAGCTGGTTAAAAAGTAGGAAATGGCCCAATATATTCAGGAAACCCCAAGTATTCTCCTGAGGCCACAGTGCAAGTGCATGGGTATCATGAACGCAAAAATTCTGAGGAGACAGGGTGAAGCTATTGGGGCATTTTTGCTGCATTTCTGAGCAAGAAAGATCTTCTTTTGTCCTTTTGTGTTTAGAGATGCTTGTCCGGTTCTACCCTTTGCAGTCACACAAAACAATCCTCCTCTCCTCCTCATCTGAGACCTTCCGTTTTCCTCCAAGTTATCAGATTCCCTTCTGTTCACCAACAAAACTTTCTAAAACCCCTTCTCAAATGGTTTCAACAATTTTACTGGTTGCTTTTCTAAACAGCGCTCTAGAACAAAATCAAATGTGCAGCAAAGCAGAGAACAGTGGGCTTTTTCCTGAGGGCTCTGCTAAGCCTCCCATGTGGGTTGACCATGGAGGTCCTTATACTCATTGCTTTTCTGTGAGGCCATAATGCTAACCCTTTTCCAGAAGGCCCAAGAGAAAGCATGGGAAGGGGGTAAGTGTACCTACCATATTCTGGGGCTCAGAGCCAGGAAGGTTAATGAATTTGGGTCAACAGCCTACCCATGAGTGATGGTGCTTTTAGGCACCACATCAAAGAGTTCTATTCTGGGCTGATTTTCTATAAAGGATGGGTCTTTTGGGGGACTCATTATTCATCATTCATTGATCCAACTAATATATGTCAAGTATCTACTATGTGTCAGGTACTATCCTACTTTCTAGGACTACACGTATAAGGCAGACCTTGTGTTTGCCCCTAAGTTGCTTATAATCCTTCTAAAGGAGATAGATTTTTAAATGAGGATCTCACGTGAACAGTTGAGTGGGGTGGGGAGGGGGAGTGTTATCATGTAGGGATTATAGAGTGATCTGATATACTTAGAGCAGGAATATCAAGTAGTTTAGGCAGACTCAGCAAGTTGTGACATGAAGTATAACAATGTTGTTGTTGTTGCTATGTTCTATCAACTTGATTCCAACTCCTACTGACCCCACGTGACAGAGTAGAACAGCCCCATAGGGTTTCCAAGGCTGTAATCTTTACGAGAGCAGATAGCCAGCTCTTTCTCCCCAAAAGCCACTAAGTGGGTTTGAACTGACACCTTTTTCCTTAGTAGCCAACACTTAACAATTGCACCACCAGGGCTCCTCTAACAGTGAGCATTCACACAATCTTAGTCTGTAGCAGTCACTGTTGTTAAAGGTGGCATCCTCTCAACAACCCTATGAGAAGGATAGAGTTCTCTTAATCTGACAGGTGATGGAAGTGAGGCATAGAGAGGTTAAATGCCTCATCCAAGGTCATATGGCAGGTATATGGAGACACTGGGACTCAAGCCCAGGAGTTTGGCTGGGGCCTGCTGTCTTCACCATCATGGTTCACCACAGAGAAGAAGGGAGGGGAGAGAACATCTTCCATCCAAAGGGAACAGCCTACGTGAAGCCTCAGCTGCAAAGGAGGCCTGAGAGGGCTTCAGAGTGGACATGTGTTTCTAGGACTGGAGCAAAGTGGTTCAAACAGTGTCAGAGGAGTGGCTTGGGGAACAACAGCCCTTATACTGTTATCATTCCCTGGACTCTCAAGTCACCCCAGTGGATATTAACCTGTTTAAGGGCAGGGGAAAGGTTCAATTCATTCTTTCTATATTATTTCCCTTAAAATAACTTCCTAACCCCTGCCAGAAGAGTTGCCACATTTTTCTTGTTGCCGTGTATGGATTCACAATGGGCCCTTGGAACTGAGAGATGTCAACAATGATGTCACACAAGAGTTACTGGAAGCCATGGTGTTCACTCAGATCCCAACGGCTCTTTGGAGAGGTTGTTGATCTGAGGTCTTCTGTGGGAGAGCGACTTAAGCTACCAGTTGCCAGAGAGTGTTTCCTAAGTCAGAGTCGTCCAGCTAGTGAGAGTTTGGGATATCTTCTCTAACTGGGAGGAGGGAGAAACCTCCTTCAGAAAACCATCCTTTTTGGCTCATCTTCACCCAGGGATGGAGCAGCGGAATGCAATGAAGAGGCCTTTCTCTAAGAATTGAGTTGGGAGGAAAATTCTTCCCAATCAGTTAGAGCTGGCAGTGAGGGGTTGTATTTCCCTGAAAAAGAAGGCCACAAGGAGAGAAGATGAAGCCTTTGATGTGGGATGACCGGGCTCACTAAGGTTTTTGTTGGGAAAGTACTTCCTGCCATTTAGTAGACAATTAAGCAAAGTAGGTAATGTGAAGGAATAAATGCGTTAATCATAAAATTCTACTGTAACCTGAGGGTTTTTCAGAGTAGGGAGGAGAAGACACTCAATATTTTAGGCATATGCTTCTATCTCTGGGGTTGAAGGAGGCAAGTGGTCACCTAGGGCAGTGGGTGAAGGGCCAGGAAGAAGGGTGGTTATGGAGACTTGTACTTATTTTTAATATGTTCTAATGAGATCGAATTGATAATTCATGTGATGAACTAAAAGAAATAAAGGTATTTGAGGAGTTTTGGGAGTGGGTGGTGTGAGAGAACACAGTACCCCACGCTGACCCAGAGTTGCCGGTCACTGTGAGCCCCAACAGTTCCCAGCCTGGACTCAGGCAGCAGAAGGTCTGGGCACGACTTGCTGCCTGAGCTCCAGGGACTTGCCCTTTTCCTCCAAGTTCTAAAGTTCTATTTAGACTTGAAGTTTTAAAATTTTACCACACTGAACCTGAGCTTATGCTGTAAATCCTGGTGGCACACCCTGATACTATAACCTCTTCCACCACCCACCCCTTTTTCTTCTCTGTTTTTCTCCTGTGTTGCCCCACAGTGGCTGAGCCCTGCTTTCTGCTCCCTCCTTGGTCTCTGTATCTCTCTAACATACTCCTGGGAGGTCCCTCCTCCCTATCCTGTATCTCACCTTGGAGTTTTCTGTCCATCCAACTCACACAACCTACCTCCATCTCTTTCTTCTGTCTGAGCTCTCCAGTCCTTCCCTCAGATACAGAAAAACCTACAGACCTTTAGGCTGACATGGACAACCCACCCAGACACACCGAGGTGAGGTAGTTGTATCTGACCACTGACGTCTGTGGAATCAAGACTCTCAGATACATACAGTCATCTGTTTTCTGCCTGAGGACCTTGAAAGAGTTCATCTAAGATGGACCTGTAGAGGGGACTTCTGTTTACAGAAAGGTAAGTTTAACCCTCTGTTGCTTGTTTAGGAAGGGTACAAGGAAGAGGTATACATGTAAGATTTTTAACAAAGTATACAAATTTTTCTTTCTCTTTAGGTACGGCGCCTCTATAAAAGTCCTCCCTTCAAAGAGAGTTAAAAGAGATGAGCATTTCTCCTGTTTGAATGTTGACTTGCTAAATATGGTAAGAAAATCACCGGCGTAGAAGAAATCTTTAGGAGAAGTTTCAGACTGTTAAAAAGGTTCAGGGAAATGAGGACATTTACATGTTCCAAAGGAGGGAATTCACTTGGCATTCAACATATCAATGCCATGAAAAAATTAACTTGAAGATTCTTTGTTTACAAATATGAAACCCCACAATACTATTTTCAAAGGGCGTGAACTTTTGTTTCAAGGCACTACTGTCACTAGAAGGGGACCTTTGGTGGCACAAACCGTTTGTGCTCTACAGATAAACGAAGGGTTAGTGGTTCCAACTCACACAGGTGCGTCCTGAAAGAGAGGCCTTGCTTCTGCCTTCATAATGATTACAGCCAACAATACTCTATGGAGTGCAGCTTTACTCTGTAACACATGGTATAGCCATGAGTCAGAATCCACTGCTTGGAAATGGCTATTATCATTGGTACCATTTTGCAGAGATTTTATTGCTCACAGCAATGCCCCCAAAAATATGGTAGCTTCTGTGGAAAGAGAGAAGGGACGAGGTCTGCAGAGGTGGAGGATGCTGGTGATGGAGAGGCCTCCAGGGATTCCTGAGACCAGAGCCTTGGGCTCCTATATGAAGATCAGGGCCATGAGAGCTCATATAAATTAACTATTCTCAGAGGTCTCTATCCAAAAGGAAAATGCCCAAGAATCCACAACATCTCAAGCAAAACACCCAAGCTTTAGGGCCAGGAAGACTCCACTACCATCAGAGAGGCCTTTTCCCTCAGCTTCCGCTGAGCAGACATCTCATTCATCCAGCTAAGGGGCTACCCCAGAGAAGCGATGGGTAAGGTGTGCATATTTCACCCAGGTGCGCACGGTCAAGTGGGTGGCTGTGGCCTGGCAGACCAAAACCTCCTTTGCCCCCGTGGGACAGATGCCCCAAGTCTTTGAGGCCGAGCTCTCTGAGTAGAGCACCATCGCTGTGCCCCCAGTCTGGCCAACACTGAGTCCCTGGTAAGCACCCTGGGGCCTTGGAAGGAGGGGCCCCAGGCCCGCACCACCGAGCCCAGCGTCTGAGGAGAGGAGCATGGGGAAAGCCCCCACGCAGCCACCCCGGAGTGGCTAGTGACCCATGAGCACAGCTTCCGCTGCTTGGCCTGCTGCCTTGTGTTCAAGTCCCAGGAGGCCCTGGTGGCTCACGTGGAGCATGGAGTGCGCCAGGGCTTCAGCTGCCAGGTCCTCTGTGAAGAGCTGCTGGAAAAGGAACTGCCACCCTCACCCCCACGCAAGCCCAGAGGTGGCCACCAGCTGGCCAAGGCCACTTGATGGCCTGCAAGAAGAGGGAGGTGTGGGAGAGGAGTGCCATCTGCAGGAGTTGGAGGGGCAGCTGGAGAAGCAGAGAGCAGCTGAGGAGGTTGAGGCACCAGCTGGTGAGGTTGCAGAGGGAGGAGGCCAGGCTACAGAGGGTGGGGGCACAGCAGAGGAGGAAGAGCCTGAAGACCTGCTAGCAACTTGGGACTGGGAGGAGCAGGGCATTTGTGCTGGGAAATGTGGGTTGTCTCATCAGCTGCTACCCAAAAGATATGTGGCCCACGGAAGAAAGGCCTGGCAATCTACTTCTGTACTATCACAGTCGTTGAAAACTCTGTGCAGTGCAGTTCTACTCTGAAACACCTGGGTTCACCATGCATTGAAATCAACAAGACAGTAGGTTTTTGTTCTGTTAAGGCCTCTGTTCAGGCTCCTTTAACCCACCTGCCCTGTAAGAACCTCTCCTCCCAGCCTGTGCCCCAACCCAACTACTCCAAGTGCATGGAGAGCTGCAATCCTAGGGGGACCTGGAAGGAAGGAGCCCCAGGACACCTGACTGCAGACACCAGGTCTGCTCAGAGGTTCCCCTAGCCTAGGAGAGGAGAGGACAGGCCTGATCTGGATGGTGAGGTCTCAGAACCCTGAGAATGAGCACAGCATAAGGAGGGGGAGAGAAATGGGATTTCAGTGGGACTTGGGAGGCTGAGGGGGACCCTGGAAAGATAGCTCCAAGGGGAAGTGTGCTGGTGAATGGGGTGTCACTGAGTTTTTTGCATAGAAGGAACCAGAGAGACAGTAGGCTGTGGGGAGACCTGCCTGTAGGTGAGCAGTGGGCATAAGGCCCTAACCAAGGACTCTGGGTCACTTCTCATCATCCTCCAAGCATAGAAAGGAAGAGGTCCTGGTTGGGCAAAGAGGAGGAGGTGGTGAAATAAAGAGCTCACCGCATTCAAGTCTACTGCCCTCGCTGGGGGAATTTGGGTTTATTGCTGTGATTTAGTGTTGCCTTTTTGGAGGAAACCCTCATGGTGTATTGGTTAAGTGCCAGGGCTGCTAACCAAAGCGTCGGCAGTTCGAATCCACCAGGTACTCATTGGAAACTCTATGGGGCAGTTCTACTCTGTCCTATAGGGTCACTATGAGTCAGAATCGACTTGGCGGCACTGGGTACTGGGCCTCTTTGGGCTGGAGTGGGAGATGGTTTAGAAAAACTCTCCTGGGTGTCCCTTTTCTGCATAACAGTAGATCTAGTAGTGTCTGCATAACTCATGCAAAGGATGAGTTCCTAGGATGTAAGGGAATTTTTTTTTTCTTTTAAAAAAGCTTTTTCTGTTTGATTTTGCACATATCAATGACACTAGCTTGTTCCTTCTTTTTTTCTGTGGTATAATTTGGCCAATCCTGAGGTCAGAGAACGGGAAGAAAAAGACTGGGCAGGAAGTACAGGAACAAAGGCAGATGAGGCCTCTTAACCCTGGGAGAACACAGATGGTTAGAGGTGAGGCCAGCAAGGGGCAGATTCAGGCCCAGACTGTATAATGAACAGAAAAGCCCAAGTCTTAGACACATCATCATGTCCCACGCCCTGGGAAGCCCTGCAGGTGCCAGGGGCATGTTGACCCTCCTGGAAGATAAGACCCCAAATGGCACAGGGAAGCCTTCAGGAGCAAGGAAGGGAGGGCAGGGCCTCCAGGACGGGCATCTCCATCCACAGGCTGCCCTGTGTATATTTCTCAGTGACAGTAATGGCTCCTGCGAGGGACGGGGTCAGAGGCAGACAGAAGCGAGAGCTTTGAGACAGGATTAATTCTGCCAGTACCAGAGGATGAAAAAGGAACGCCTATGGTTCTCAGAGGTAAAGAACTGCCAGGGGCCTGATGTTTACAAGGTGGGCAGAGGTGTCTGAAGAGGTCCACCTGTCTAAAGACTTATGGCCATAGTCTTCATTATCCTAAAAGCAGCAATTTCCCAGTTAACTTCCTCTAAGTTTAAACCAAAGCCAAACCCATTGCCATTGAGTCCTGATAAAAGACCTGGAGTGCTCAAGGGTGGGTTTTCCAGTAGAGCAATGAGGGGAGGAAGATGGTAATAGCATACCTGACAAGGAGACTCTTCTTTGTGCCTTGTGTTACCTACTCAATTGCACATGGTGTTCAGCCCTCATCTTTGCGTATACACGTGTACATGCATTAGGAGTTACTATATTGAGCCTCGCAGAATTCTTTTTGGTCCTTTCCAGGGATAGAGATCAGAAGAGGTCACTGGCTCCATATACCAAACATGAAATCTGCAGAGTCTGACTTTTGTACAGTCTGTGTTTGTGTTCTCTATCCAGGGATTAAAATTTCTGATCTGACATTAAAGATTGTTTTTTTTCCTACGATAAAAAGAGGAAGACCCTAAACAAGATGGATTAACACAGTGGCTGCAACAATGGGATCAAACAGCAACAGGTGTGAGGATGGTGCAGGATGGGGTAGTATTTCCTACTGTTGTACATAAGGTCATTATGAGTCGGAACCAACTTGATGGCACCTAACAACAACAACAACATAAAAAAATAGTTTTAAAAACGTATATGTCATATTTTACGACTTGCAAATATCTTATAATCTTATCATGACATACGTAACAGTACAAATTTGTAGAGAAGTTATAATACAAGCCATCCCTACATATGTATGATGCTCCTGCTCTCCCAAGGTGTCCAGTGTTCAAAGACACGTGTGTCCTTCCTTACATTTCTCTTTTCTGGGACACATGTTACAGTTGTACGTATCCATGTAGATCTATTTGCATGTTTGCTGTTACAGAACCTTCAACACAGTCTACCCACATTGCTCCTTGCCCCTTTTTTCACTTGACATTTGATCATGGCTCCCCTGTAAGTCAGTAGATATGGAACTAATGCTGTTTGGTTCTTCTAATTTTTTAACTCGTATTTATACACAAAGAATGTAAATAAATGGGAACAATGACAATGTGCAACCTATACACTTTCATATAACTCTACAGAAATGAAAACACATAGCAGCTATGATCTTTAAAAAAATCTACTGCCATTGAGTCGATTAAGCATAGTCTTTTCAGTATGTTCTAGCTCCCCACCCCTTGTCCCTTCCCATAACTGAATCTAAGATAGTTCATATCAACAATCAGGTAAGTGTTCTATCGTATTATTCTTGCTTAACTATCATACTCATACATGCAAATAACCACATCTACTCATTTATGGATATATATATATATATACATATAAAAAAATTTTTTATATGCTTATATTCAAATACATTTGGTTATTTGTTATTGTTTTACCCATATGGGCTCACTTTATATATATACTTCTCTCTGTCTTGCTTTTTTTTCTTCAATGATACTTCACAGTGATTTCACTTACTAATCTTCTATAGCTCTGTTTCATTCTAATGGCTACCATATATTATTATATGATATGGTATTATATTATTATTCTAATATTACTGGAATATTTGAATATTATGTATTAAAATTTTATTATAATATCACATCATCAATGGGCAATAATTTTATTTTTCCTTTTTTGTCTTTAACAATAACCATCCTTTGCATATACCACATGGAGCCTTGGTGGCACAGTGGTTAAGAGCCCAGCTGCTAACCAAAAGGTTGGCAGTTCGAATCCACCAGCTGCTCCCTGGAAACTGTATGAGGCAGCTCTACTGTGTCCTGTAGGGTTACTATATACTCTAGGATTTGTATCTGTCGGGTAGATTCTAATGAGTGAGATTTCCAGTTCAAAGAATGTTTTAAAAAGTATAGAGCCATATCTATGTCTTTCCCCTAAAAGCCTGTAGTAACGCACCTGTCTTTGTCATCTAGTGCTGCTATAACAAAAATACCACAAGTGGATAGCTTTAACAAAGAGAAATTTATTCTCTCACTGTCTAGTAGGCTGCAAATCCAAATGCAGGGTGGCTTTCTATCTCTGCTAGCTCTGGAGAAAGGTCCTTGTCATCACTCTTTCCTTGGTCTGGGAGCTTCTCAGTGTGGGAATCTCAGGTCAATTGCTTCCCTTTCCTTTTATCTCTTGTAAGGTAAAAGGTGGAGCAGGCCACACCCCAGGGAAACTCCATTTACACTGGATCATAGTAAGGGTGTTAAAATCCCACCCTAATCCTCTTTAACGTAAAATTATAATCAAAAGTGGAGGACAATTACACAATACTGGGAATCATGGCCCAGACAAATTGATATATACCTTTTGGAGGGGACATAATTCCATCCATGACAGCACCTTTCCAGCCATGTCTGAGGGCATCCTTCTTCCCACAGCCCACCCAGCCATAAGTGGTGTTGATTTTTAAATTTTGCCAGTTTCACTGGGGTTTTGATTGACATTTTCTTAACTATCAGTGTTTTTGAAACTTTGATTATTTTTATTGGGGATTTGGATATTTTCTGAATGGTCGATAATTGCTCATTACCGACAGTTCTGATGAGGGCCACAATACATAGATGCTGAAAAAGTGGGAGAAAAATGAAGAACAGAACTCAGATTATTAAAAAGTCCAGACTTACTGGACCAGTTGAGACTAGAGGACTCCCTGAGATTATCACCCTGAGATACTCTTTAAACCTTGTACTGAAACTATTCCCTGAGTTCATCTTTTAGTGAAATAGCAGACTGGCACACAAAATAAAGGGTATTATCCATCAGTACGGCACTCCATTAAAAAGCCATTATATGCAGCCAAAATGTCAACCATTACTCTAAAGCAAAGACGAGATGATAAGGGGGCAGGGAAACTAGAGTACTGGAAATGGAACAACCAGAACACAATTAAAGACACTGTCGACACGCTGTGAAAGATCTGAATGATTTTTGTAGAAATTGTCAGACAGGAACCTAATTTGCTGCATAAAGTTTCACCAAAAACATAATAAAATATTATTAAAAAAAAATCACTGCTCATTTTCCAAATGCCAAATTTTTGTGTCTCCTTCATCTAAAGTAGGAATAGTTATTAGTCCTTTGTCATCTACGTTTCAAATTTTTAAATCTTTTGCTTGTTTATCTTTTCTTTTTTTTTTTTTTGCGAGCGATATTTTCCTCTCTTCAATAATTGAAATGTTTTATGCTCAATTACATCTACCTTTTCTCTTATAATTTCTGGATTTCCTATATAGGTTAAGAAAATCTTACATGTAACTTCCTAATTTTCTGTTAAGATTGTTGTTGATTTATACATTAAATTTGTAAATCCATGTGGTATTTTGGCACACTTTTCTATAAGGACAATCAGTTGAGTCAGCACCATTTATTATGTAAATCATAATTTTGCCTAGTTGAAATATCAACTCTGTCTTCGTGGTTATTAGGATCTCCTTATGAATTTTCTATTTTGTTCCATTGGTGTATTTCTCAGTTCTTAGTATAAACCCTGGTTGCGCAGTGGTTAAGAGCTATGGCTGCTAACCAAAAGGTTGGCAGTTCAAGTCCACCAGGCGCTCCTTGGAAACTATGGGGCAGTTCTACCCTGTCATATAGGGTCGCTATGAGTCAGAATCGACTCGACAGCATGGGTTTGGTTTTTTGGTTTAGTATAATGTATTAATATGTTCTATTATTCAATGAAACAAGGCTGCACTTACTATCCTTTTTCATATTTCAATTGTCTATTCTTTGTTATAAGGAGCCCTGGTGGTGCAATGGTTAAGCACTTGGCTGCTAACCGAGAGGTTGGCGGGTCAAACGCACCCAGCAGCTCTACAGGAGAAAGACCTGGGAATCTGCTTCTGTAAAAATTACAGCCCCCTTCTTTCCCCCTCAGAAAAAACCCTAAGTGGCAGTATTCAGTTCAACAGACAACTATTTTGATATTCTAATGGGAATCGCATTATATATATATCTTAGTTTTGAAACACTTGACTTGTTTTACAAGTCTTCACGTTTGGGAGAACAGGCATATTTTTTTGCATTCATTCGGGTTTTGTTTTATTTACTTCAGTAGATTATTTTCTTCATATAGGTTCCTTACTGTTTCTATCAAAACATTTCCCTAAGTATCTTATTGTTTTTGACACTATTTGGTACAATCAAATAGCAGAGCAAAAATAATGATTTATCCTTCCCATTTCCATTTTTTTGGGTGCTTATTTGCTTATTTCTGGTCCAAAATATAGCACTGATTTTGGTATATTTGTCCTATATCCTGCCACTTTATCAGCAATTTTATATTCGTCCTCTAGGTTTGCAATTATATCAGCATTAAAAAAGTTTTAAAATCTTTTAATAGTTACCCTCGTTATTTAAAATTTCTGGCTTATTCATTCACCGCCAAAACTATATTCTGGAATAGAAGTAATTATAGCTATCTTTGTTTAGTTGCGAATTTTATCAAAATGAATGGACTATTTTGTAGTCTATCCCACATCTGTTAAGTTTTGGGATAATTCGTTGTGCACCAGTAGATAACAAACACGTTGACCTTGCCGACCATGGTTGCATTTAGCTTCGTGGGAAAGTTGGGGAGAGTTTCATCTTCATCTATTCTTTGATGGATCCTGTCTAAGACCAAAATTAACTGTTTGCATGCTTCATGAAATCTGAGAGCCAACCAGGCCTGTAATTTTCTTTGCAGGAAGATTTTTAACTCTAATCCATTTTCGACTCAACGGCAAGTAGCGACAACAACAATCCATTTTGCTTCATGGAATCTTCTGGCAATAATTTATTACAGAAGTTTCCAATGTGTGCTCTAGGCTGCTAGAAACCCATCTTTAAAGATTATGTGGATATTCACTCTTTTCAGCCTTATCCAAACACATTAATCAATCCCAGATTCTCCCCATTTCCACAAAGGTCCTTTCCTGCATCCACTCCTGGTACCAGTTCCCTCCTCTCAGACTTTGTATTTTCTGAAAAGAAATGAACAGTGTGCTACCCAAGCAGTGTCGTGCCCACAGGCTCCTGAGTCCAAAATAGGGAGGATACTGTCTTCAAATATTCTTTTATTTTCTATTTTTGTCTTTACTTAATTTCTTTTTCATACCGTATCGTAATTGTTTTAAAGTTGTGCTTTTCATGTCTGGGTCTGAAACCCAGCTGAGATTCCCTTTGTGTGTGGTATGTTGTGGTGTCCAGTTGCATGTGGGCATCAAAAGGACACATTTTTCAGGAGGGTGGGGATGGGGAGGGTGCTGACACATTGCCGGGATTGCAACCAATGTCAGGGAACAATTTGTGTATGAATTGCTGAATGGCAAACTAATTTACTATGTAAATTTTCACCCAAAGCACAAAAATGTTATACACACACACACACACACGCACATTGTGAAACTAAAAGGCAGGGAGAGGCAGTTGGGGCGGTTGGGCCAACCACAGTGGGTGCTGCGCGCGGGGAGAGGAGCGCTCCAGGGCGTCACGGAGTCCTGCGCCCAGCAGGGCTGGCAGAGGACCTGAGCCTGGGTCCGGTGCCTCCGGCGAAGGGTCAGCTCCCCTCATACCTGCCTGCCAGCCAGGCTCCAGCCCCTGCCCTCATCCTCTGGGTCTCCCCCACCAGTCTCCTCATTGCTACCACTAAAATTTAGGGGGAGGCCAATGCCACGGAGGGGGTGGCCCAGAACCTGGACTTCAGGAGCTCCACGTGCACCGCCGGGCCCGCAGCACTTCCGCTGCGAATCGGTCAGCTGTGGGGTATCCCTAGGACGCTGCGCATGGGTGAGTGAGTTGCGATCACACATGGGTTTCTAAACCCATCCATAGGAAACCCCGGGGGGTGCACTTCCAGGAGGAAAAGACCAGGCCAAAGAGGCCACACTGTCAGGTGGACCCTCTCTCCAGTCAGGACTCACCGGCTGCACCGCACTGGGAAGAGTCCTCCCAAGGGCTCACCCCTAGATTGAAGGCCACGATGAGACTGTGCGGATCCCCAGGCTCCCAGAGCTGCAGCACCGCACGGGGAGGGTGAGGTGGTGCTTACGGGCCAAGCCCTGGCAGCAGTTCCTCTTGCATGTGACCCATTTGCCAGCCTGAATTTCTTGCACTGTTTTTCCACCAGCCTGGCATTCCGCAACAGAAGCTGCAGGGAGAGTTGCTTCATGAAGCTGCTTTGCACTGAGGTCCTGAGCCTGTGCACTCCCAGGACGAGGTCCCATGATTTTAGTTGGGTGGTTTCTTTCCAATGACATGTTTTCCTAGATTTTCTTCTCAGCCCTATCTAGTTCTTTCTTCTTTTCCTCCCACCTCCATTTTGTTGGCTCCTATGACATCTATCAGTTCTTTTGCCCCCACCCTCCCATGACTCTGCCACTGTAGACCCCACCCTGGAAGACCCCCATGGAAGGTGCTAGAGAGTGGTTCATGGGCCCCCAGCTGCTCAGCAATTTGGGGAGGGAGTATCTAGGGATCTACACTTCTAAGAAGCTCTTCAGGCAATTCTGGTCCTGATACAATGGAAGGCTTTATTTTAGAGGTCAGCTGTGAGCAGGCCCCTACTGAGAATGGCTGTGGCAGGTTTCCCACACACCCCTCTGCTTTGCTCAGTCTAGGGGAGACAGATGAAGATAGCAGAGCTAAGCTGCAAGGATTTCCTGCAGCAAAGCCTGCCCTGGTGTGGGCTAGGGAATTTGTTTCCCCCATTCTCATCACTAGCTGTGAGCAGACTGTTCTCTGCTCAGACTAAAGAAGAGTTAACAAAATGAGCTTGAAACAATAAATGCCTGTTTGGAGCCCTAGTTGCTAAAAAAAAAAGGGGGGTGGTGAAACAAGAATCCAAAAGACGTGAAATGAGCCTCCTCTTTTGACACTCTGCCTGGTCCCTAACTTTCTCATCTTCCACCTCCCAAGACTGTACAAACTGAGTTCAGATCCTGGAATAAAGATCCCCAGGAATATTGCTGCTTTCGTCGCCCCGTGAGGTTTTCCCGAGTGCTGGCTGGAATAAGGTCTGAGAATCCTCCAGGGACTGCCCAGGCCTGTGTACTAGACATTCAACACACTGAGGTTCAGAACCACTTCAGTTTTCCAACACTCGGGCTTGACCCCAGGGACCTGACCCTGAGGAAGCTGAGATTTTCTGAAGTCAATACTCCCACCCACTCCTCAGGTTCTCCC
This sequence comes from Elephas maximus indicus, assembly GCF_024166365.1. Taxonomy (NCBI): domain Eukaryota; kingdom Metazoa; phylum Chordata; class Mammalia; order Proboscidea; family Elephantidae; genus Elephas; species Elephas maximus. The sequence continues at coordinate 64,882,295 of NC_064842.1, forward strand.
CATCTGAGCCTCAGGATCAGTCAGGCCTCATGTCCTCTCAGCAGTGTTTCTGCTAAAGGACAACAAAGGGTACTGTAAGGAGCCCTGGTGGCACAGTGGTTAAAGTGCTCAGCGGCTAGCCAAAAGTTTGGTGGTTCAAACCTGCCAGCCACTCCACAGGAGAAGAGGTGGCAGTCTGCTTCTGTGAAGATTTACAGCCTTGGAAACCCTGTGGGGCAGTTCTACTGTGTTGTACAGGGTCTCTATGAGTTGGAATCGACTTGATGGCAGTAGGTTTGAGTTTTGAAGGGCACTGTGGGTTTGTGCTCTATACCCTGAGCACCTGCCCCCTCTGAAAGGTGCAAGGAGCTACTGAAAGGACACCATCATAACTGGCAGAAGCCACAGCCCATGGTGCTGAGGGAAAGCTGGGAGGGAGAGAGAGGTGGATGAGTTAGAAAGGCCTGGTTCTGTAGGCAGCCAGGGGCCAGGGTGACCTGAAGCCAGAAAGCTGACTGAAGATGAAAAGCTTCAAACCTGCCCCTCCTGAGTCCGTTTCTTCTTTCAAAGTCTTTTCAAAGTCTTTCGCTGCTCTTATTGGCTAGGCCTGAAAGGCCTTTGCTTTAACATGAAGGAGCCTCCAAAGCCTCTTGGGGCAAAGAATAGCCCAGGAGGCCCTGCCAACCACACTCCGCCCTTCCCGCAAGTCCGAGGGCCAGTAGTTTCAGCCTTCCAGCTCCTCCACCGATCTAATGACTTGAAACAGGATTTCACTGAAGCTCAAACATGACATAGACTGGAAATACTCCTGGGTTCTCTTCTCACAGCAGCTGATCGCCTGGTTCCTAGTTTTATTAGAAAACTTAGATACGGGACGAGAAGAGGAGATTGTGGAATGCCTGACATCTTAGCGCCAGTTTTTTTTTTTTCTTGAGGAGAAAAGAAGGCGGCATTTACTGTGTCCTTTTCCGTGAGTCTCACGAAATTCTCACAAAGACCCTCTCAGTTAACGACTGGTGGGAAGTGCCTTGCTTTTCTTTTAAACTTTGTCCTGAGGCTCTTTGATTATGGAGCACATATGAAGAATTTTCCCCTCAGGGAAGCATTCTAATTCTTACCTAGACTGTAAGCAGAAGGACGACATTTTAAGCACTAAGCTTGGTACATAAGAGAGTGGGGACCCCTCAAAGCAGGCCTGTGGAGAGGTTCATTCACGATGCCCTGGGAGGCACACCCGTTGCTCCAGACATCTTTGAAATGCCTCCCTGGGGAAGGCCTTCAGGGCTGGTTCCTGGCCACGTGGGAATTCAGTCCCATTCTTCTGTTAACACTGCTCATTTGGGGTCCAAAATGATATTGCCCAGTGTCTCATTTCCAAGGCCTCTGCTGTGAGTGTGACTAAGAGACAATATGGGAATTCTTAGAAAATCCTGCAAGAAAGGCGCTTTGTAAATTCAGTATTTTTCAAACCAATGAAGTTTTCATTCTTACTGAAAAAGGGGAAAAAATGCCACAAACTCGGGGGTGGGGGCGGGGGCGGGCGGGGATATTTGCCATGAACATAACTACCTAAGGATAGGCATTCAGAATATGTTAAGATCTCTCTCAGTGAATAGAGAAAAAGCAAAAACCCGATGGAGAAGAGTCACTAGAAGGCAGATTATAGCAGAGGCACCTAAAACGGCCTATAAACCCGAGCTCCTCAGAAGTAATCGGGGATCATCACAGAGACCACACAGAATAGTCCTTCCCACACAGGGAGCAGTCCAGGGCCAGGCCCCTGAATGAACATGTTATGAAGCTCTCACTGAGAAGAGAGGATCAGTCCGTCTCTACCACCACTGGGGCCCACTCGGCATCCTGCATGCCCTTGACCAGAATACCTAGGTTCTGCTTCTGGTTAAATAAAAAAAACAGGTGACCTTATAGAGGGGTTTGGAGAGCATTTCCCTTAGCCCAGCTTCTCAAAACGGGTGTCTGTTGCCCAAGAGGAGAAAATCAGAGAGAAAACCCATGCAGTGCGCAGATGGGCAGATGACCTATTTCCCTGGGGCCAGCCCTGAAATCCTATAGCCTATTTCAAGGTGGCACAGCATAGCCATATTGAGAGGGAAATCTCCATGGTTCCCTGAGATGAGCTCACAGTTCTGCCCATGTCCTGGCCCATTCCAGCACCACCTCTGGCCCCCAGAATCTAGGATTTAGATGTGACTAATTAGCTCACCATTTATAATTCATTGCTCAAAATCCATTTCCTCATTAAGGGTTACCCTGACCACCCATTTAAAATTGCAACCAGGGAAACTCTTCCCTCCCATTCACACTCACATGCTCCCTAGCCCTGCCCTATTTTATTACTAGCACTTATCACCTTTAACTGTCTTAGTCATCTAGTGCTGCTGTAACAGAAATACCACAAGCTGATGGCTTTAACAAAGAGAAATTTATTTTCTCATACCCTAGTAGGCTAAAAGTCCAAAATCAGAGCACCAGCTCCAGTGGAAGTCTTTCTCTCTCTGTCATCTCTGGAGGAAGGTCCTTGTTACCAATCTACCCCTGGACTAGGAGCTTCTCTGTGCAGGAACCCCAGCACTGCTTTCTTGGTGTTATGAGATCTCCAACTCTCTGCTTACTTCTCTTTCATTTTATCTCTTGAAAATAAAAGGTGGTGTAGGCCATACCCCGGAGAAACTCCCTTTACATTGGATCAGGGATGTGACCTTAGTAAGGGGGTTACAATCCCACCCTAATCCTCTTTAACATAAAATTACAATCACAAAATGAAGGGCAAGCACACAATACTAGGAATTATGGCCTAACCAAGTTGACTCATATTTTGGGAAGACACAGTTTGATCCATGACATTCCACCCTTTGCCCCCCAACAAAATTCATGTCCTTGCTACATGTAAGATGTATTTACCCCATCATATCACAGCAAAAGTCTTAAATCAACTCCTAGTCTAAAATCCAAAAATTCCTCTTCATCTGTGAAATCTAGAATATAAGTTTTCTGTTTTCAAATGCAGTGGCAGGACAAGTGCAAGCTGTACATTTCCATTACAAATGGAGAAACTAGAATAGAAGGGATAACAAGCACCAAGCAAGTTAACAGAACACATTACATTATCCCTAAAGGCTTTGCAAATAATCCTCTGTTCTCTGAGACCATTTACACAATGGCCCAGCCCTCTAGACTCTAGGTATTGGCCACACTGTCCAGATTCTGAGCGGAGGCCCCAGAGCCCTGGGGTTCAGCTCTGCCTTCCTGACCCACTGGGATGGCAACTCTGCTCCCTCGACTTTAGTCATACCATTCTCCTGGTCCATCTGAGTGGCGACTCCACCCTTAGAAACACCAGAAGCCATGGCTCCACTTTGAAATCCCAGAGGTCAAGGCTATACCTTTTGAGACTAAGGCAGCTCAACTTACAGTGTTCCTTGTCTCTTTAACCTCTGCTTTTTGGCTTCTTGGCCCTCTGGCCTTATGCCCACATCTGTCCTATTGGGGCAAATGTTCCAAAGCTCAGTAGCTCCCCCGATAAGTGCCTGGAGGCACCCCACTCTGCCAGGAATCCTCCAGCACACAGGCACTCAGCTCTCTCGCTCCTTGGGTTGACTTCAGCCATGCCTGGCCCTGGTTTCCTGGGTGTGCTGCTCCTGGCTCCCTGCTGCTGCTAGTCCTCTGCTGCTGTTTCTCACCATCGGTACCTTCTCCGGTGTTACCAGTTCTCCTCACTTCCTTCTGAGTCTGTCCATTTACAGTTTCAAAACCACTTCCACATTTTAAGTATCTGTTAGAGCAGCACCCCATTCTCTCAGTACCAAATTCTGTCTTAGTCATCTAGTGCTGCTACAACAGAAATACCACAAGAGGATGGCTTTAACAAAGACAAATTTATTTTCTCACAGTCTAATAGGCTGGTGATCCAAATTCAGGGTGTCAGCTCCAGGGGAAGGCTTTCTCTATCAGTTTTGGAGGAAGTCTTTGTCACCTTCACTAATTGTGCCCTATTTTATTACTAGCACTTATCACCTTTAACATAATAAATATTTCCTAGTTTATTACATTTATTATCTATTGTCTCTCCACTGGACTATAAGCTTAGTGAGGACAGGAATTTTTGTGTGCTTTATGCATTGATATATCCCCCGATCATAGATAGAACACTTCCTAGTGTAGTATGTTTTAGGTAGTTCAATATTTGTGGAATGGATGCATGAATCCAAAGAAAGACAGCTCGAACAGGGAAACTCTCTCCTATCTCTTCTCCCAATAATGGAGGCACAACTGTCATATCTCTGGTTTCTCCAGGGCTTTCCATGCCTCTCATTTGCAGCCAAAGCTGTAGACTGGGATTTCCTAACTACTCTTTATGCTGGAGACATGCACGTGAAATGCTCCATGTCCCCCTCCCACCACTGAGATTCAAGTTGACACCCCTCACCCAGGCCCAACCAACATCCCCTCTTTTTTGCTCTTTTGGGCACTCGCTGCATCTGATCTTGCGATGTCAGCAAGGGTCAGAGAGCCCCATGGAAAGAAAGAAAGGCCCCCCCGTGTCAAATCTGCGCCCCCAAACAGACACCAAGCCCATCAGAAAATCCCAAGGCCACAGATCTTCTCATCAAATTTGTCTCAGAGGTGTCTCCTATGGAAGAATTCTGAGCTGACCATAGGTCATGGAGCCTCACCAGGTCTAGAAGGAGGGAGTCACAAGTTGGGCCTGCATGTATTGAGGTCAACACTCACACCCGTGCTTATGATAGAAGTAGACTCGGCCACTTCTGACTTCACCAGTCCGTATTACTCTCCTTTGTACCTTGGTGGGCTGAGCACAGTAAGGAGCTTCTGGGAACCCAGCCATGGCTCTGGCTACTGCTCTGATATCCCGGTTGGGTTTGGGAATGAAGGATGGTTGCTCTAGGCACTTTTGATCCCCACCCCTCTCAGAGGTATGGCCAGTTGAATTGATGTAGATGTTTCTTCTTTATTCCCTGAATCTTCTTGAATCTGAATTCTTCATTTGGATATTCTAGGACCTCTCTCCTCAGGCTGGGATCCAGGGACCAGCAGCACTGGTAACACCTGGAACCTTGATGGAAATGTAGACTCTTGGGCCTCAACCCAGACCTCCTGACTCAGACTCATCATTTTAACACGATCCTTAGGTGATCTGGGTGCACAGTGAAGTTTGGGAAGCACCATGACTGACCTGGATCTCAGAGAAATCAAATATAATGCATGTGAGTTCTTGGGCCCGTTACAAAAGGGATTGTCATCCCTGAGATCTGGTTTGGCCCCATCTTTCTGTCAGTAAGTGAGATCTCTTTGGTTCCTTCTCAGGAGATAAGCCTTCCCAGCTTCTAGTTGAGGTCTTAGAGAGAAGTACTTAGTACCAAAGGACATGAAAAATAAACTTGAAAGAAAAATGTGTTCATTTCAAGGAGAAAACCCAGTGCAAAGTGTTGCATTTATACTTGGTATATTTTCAATCTCAGAGGAATTCACAGTTTAAATAATTCTGTTAAAACATTTTTTGTTAATTGACTGCTGAATTAATGTCTACCACTGGGACATGGAAACAACACTGATTTGCTCAACCTTGATAATGTGAATTTATCATATTATTTCAGGAAGAAAATGCATGTTTCTTCATGAACGTGTAATTTAAATAGGGAATCTGCAGAGTTTTATAACTGTTTAACGGTTTAAGCAAGGATAATGAGATAAACTTAACAGATTCATAGTGTGAATTCCCTTGGATTCACTTGTCGGAAAAGACAGGCAGAGGAGAGTTAAAACATATAGAAACAGTATGCTTCAAAAGCATTGATGATATGTCTTTTCATTTCTGTAGAGTTATATGTGACTGTTTATAGTGTGTACTGCCCTGGTGGCACAGTGGCTAAAAGCTCGCTTGCTAACCAAAAGATTGGTGGTTCAAATCCACCAGCTGCTCCTTAGAAATCCCATGGGCAGCTCTACTCTGTTCTATAGGGTTGCTATGAGTCGGAATCAACTTGCTGGCAGTGAGTTCGGGTTTTTTGTTTTTTTGGTATGTTCCCGTTTATATATGAGTTAAAAATTAGAAGAACCAAAAAGATAGCATTACTGCCATGGCTACTGACTTATGGGAACCAAGATAAATTGTCAAGTGAAGAATGGTGCAGAGAAACATGTGGGTAGAGTGTGACCTAATCTCCAGAAAAGCAAACAAACCATAAAGCTACGTGTGTACCTGTGACTATGCATATGTGTTCCAGCAAACAGGAATGTGTGAAGAGGTACACATGTGTCTTTGAACATGGACACCTTGGAGAAGCAGGTAAAATTTACACATGTGGGGATGGCTCTTATTATAATTCTTATAAAGATCTGTGTTGTTAAATGTGTTATAATAAGAATACAAGAGTTTTCAAAGTAAAAAAATCATAGAAATATATATATGTATATATTTAAAACAGTTTTATTGGCTGTTATTTTATATAGGCAAAACACTGTCATCAATACTGGATTCAGAGACTTTCACCACTGGATGAAGAGCAAACTCAGAGATGGAACAAAAGTCTCAGCAAATTTCTTGCTTGTTCTTGGAGCTAATGACCTCTTCTGGTCTCTATACCTGGAAATGGCCAAAAAGAGTTCTGTCAGGATTAATGCAGTCATTGTTCAAACATCTACTGCATGTACATGTCTACGGGGTAAGGAAGAATGCTGGACACCATGTGCAATTCATTAAGTAACAAGTGGACCATTAGACAGTTCTTTCTCTGATGTCCCACTACCACGTTCCTCCCCTTGTTGATCTACTGGAAAACCCATGGTATACATTGTAGGCCTTTTTTCAGGACTCAACATAGAGGAAGTTAACTGGAAAGATACATCTTTTAAAGATAAAGAAGATTTTGTCCACAAGGTCTTTAGACAGGTGGACCTCCCAGGCAGCCTCTGCATGGGATGGGAATGCAAGACCCCTCTCACTCAGTATCTCTGAGCATTTCAGTCTTTCTGTTTCTTTATCAGGAGACTGCAGAATTTACCCACTTCAGAACCCTTGCTGCCATCAACCCCAACCAGTCCCGTATAGGACCCCTCACTTTCACTCCGAGAAATAAAAGTAGGAGAGCCTGCAGGTGGAGGTGCCTGTCCTGGAGGCCGTGTCTATCCTTCCTTACCCCTGAGGGCTTCCCTGCACCAACTGGGGTTTCATTTCCCAGGGTGGACATACCTCTGGCATCTCCAGGGCTTCCCAGGCCCTGGAGCTTGATATTGAGGATGGGACTTGGGCTTTTCTGGGCCTGCAGAGCCTGGGCCTCAAGCTGCCCCTTCCTACCCTCAACCTTTGGTTATCTGTACTCTGGCTGTCTTTACCAGGTTTAGGAGGCCTTGCCTTCTCTTTTGCTCCTTTCAACTCAGTCAGGCTTTTCTCTTCCAGTTCTCTGATCTCAGGGCAGTTCAGGCTAGACCACAGAAAAGAGAAAGATGAAACAAGTGTCATTGATTATGTGTGGAGGCAGCTGGGAAAGGAATTGACTGTCATTGGTTTAGGGCTTTATGCCCACTGCTCACCTGCAGGCAGGTTTTCCCACAGCCTACTGTCTCATTGGCTCCTTCTGTCACAAAGAACGTGGTGATGCCCCCTTCACCGTCACACTTCCCTGAGAGCTGTCATTACAGAGGCTCCCTCTCAGTCTCCCAAGTCCCACTGAAATCCCATTTCACTTTCCCTACTAATGCTGTGCTCATCCTCAAGGCCTCAAGAGCTCGCCATCCAGATGAGGCCTGTCCTTTCCTCTCCAAGAGAGCCTCTGAGCAGACCTGGTGTCTATGGTCAGCTGTCCTGAGGCTTCTTCCATCCAGTTCCCCCTCCGGCTGGAGCTCTCCATGCAGTTAAGGGGATGGAGTGGGGTGGGGAGGAAGGCACATGTGAGGATTTTACAGGTGCAGTGGGTGAAAGGAGCCTGAAAGGACGTCTTTCCAGAAGGGCCCACATTTTGAGGCCATGCCTGTACCCTCTGTAGCCAGGTCTCCCACATCTGCAGCAGCACCAGTAGGTGCTGTAGTCTCTCCAGCCCCTGTCTCTGCTCCCCTAGATGCTCCTGAAGGTGCCCGGTTCTTCTTGCCAGGACTCCAGGATGCTGACCGAGGCTTAGGTATTGTGTAGACTGGAAGCAGAGCCGATGGGGCTGTCTTTGAGAACTTGGCCTCAAGACTGGGGGCATCTTGCCTACGGAGGCAGGGGATGTTTTGGTCTGCCGGACCACGGCTACCCCCTTAACTGTACACACTTGGGTGAAATACCCATACTTGACTCATTGCTTCTCTGGAGTAGCTTGATGAGTGAGATATCTGTTCAGAGGAAGCTGAGGAAGAAGACCTCTCTGATTCTTCAGGAGTCTTCCTGGACCTGAAGCTTACGTTTTTTGCTTCCGATATTCTAGCTTGAGTGGCGCTTTCCTCTTGGGTTGAGACTTCTGATAATAAAGAGTTAACTTACATGAACCCTCTGGGCACTGAGTTCTCAACTGTGACCCAAGACCCTGGTTTCAGGTGTCCCTGGGAGCCTCTCCATCATCACTGTCCTCCACCTCTGCAGGACCTGTGGTTTCTTCCTTTTTCCCTGGGGACCTTCCATCTTTGGGGAACATCACTGTGGGAGACCAAGTCTCCTCTGGGAAATCTTTTGTGATATTAGCACTTCATAACAGAAGTCTATAGTCTTTCAAAGGACTATAATACACTGATAATTTCTATTGCAAAGAGAGGGTCTCCACATTAATTTTTTTGCCATTTGTTGCATGCCAAATGAAATTGTTCCTTTGGAACATGAAAAGGACCTCATTTGCCTGAACTTTCATAATCACACATGACTTCTCTGAGAGACATTTTCTATGAAAGTGATTTTCATAACAGATTTAGAGTGTAAACAGTGAAACAGGAGAAATTGTCATCACTTTTTAAACTCTTTTCAGCCTTCTTTTAAGGGAAGGGTATTTATAGGAGGAAGCATACTTAGAAAAATTTGTATTTTATATATATATAAAGCTTCTCCTTGTATCCTTAACCAACCCAGGGTAGAAGGTTAAAATTGCCCTTTTCTGAACAGAAGGCCCTTACCATGCTGCTATGAGAAGCACTCCTTCAGGGTGAGGCAGAAACAGATGTCCATTTCTGAGAGTTTTGATGCCACAAACGTCAGATGGGCAACACACAAGAACCTCACCTGAGTGTGTCTGGATGTCAGCCTAACGGTCTGTGTACATTTCTGAATATGAAGGAAGGATTGGTGAGTTAACGAAGAAATGAATGGAAGCAGTTTGGGAGGGGAGTGAAAGCTCCAGGGACTGACAGAAGATGGGATGGGGGACTTGTCAAGAGGGTGTCAGAAAACCAGGAAGAAGCAGGAAGCACGGCCAGGGGAGGGCAGCATAGGCTAGGGGGCAGTAGAGATAATGGTAGTGGGGAGAGCAACAAAACTGGCCTGTGATACAGTGGGAAATTAGTAATCCTAGATGAAGCTCAGGTTAAGTCAAGTAGGAATGTAAAAAATTCTATCCTGTAGCTATCTTTGCTGTGAGGGATTTAGGTCCTTGGGGAGAGGTGGGGAGGAGACATAGGAGGAAAAGGCGCGTTCCTGGGTCTAGGGAAGGAGTCTGAAAGACCTTCTTCTGCCCTAACAGGCTGGGGCTGCATGGTTCACAATGATGTGGGCCCTGTGCTTCTTCACACCACCCACTCCTAGAACCTCCTGAAAATTTTCTTAGTTCTTCACATAGTATGTTCATTCCATCTCATTAGAAAATATAATAATGCAATACACTTTTCCCTCACCACCCTTTCCTCAGTCCTACATTCTCTGTCCCAGTTGTACACTGGCTTCCTTCCTTTCCATCAGGTTTGAAGGCCAGAACAATTGAGTATTATTTCTGCACTTATTCCAGAAATTTCTCAGAATCCTAAGTTTGATCATTGATTTATTCCTGCATTTCCCATTGACATTACAAACTTTGGTTAATTATCTACTAAATGACAGGAAATGCTTTCTTAGGTCAATCCTCCTTATGACCCTATCTGTTCACCTCAAATCCTTCATCTTCTCCTGTCATAGCTCTGATTTCTGTGGAAATCAGATCCCCTAGTTCCCTAGCTCTCACCCATCTGGGAGATTTTTCCTCCCACCCTTATTTAGAGTCTTAGAGAAAGGCCTCTTCTTCGTTTATCACTGATTCATCCTGTCTGGGTGAAGACATCCAAAAATAATGGTATTCTGAAGGATCTCTATCCCTCCTCCCAGTTACTGATGATATCTGAATCTTTCATGACTTGGAGACTCTGATGTAGTCCTGAATTTCCTGGATTTGCTATCTAAAGACACTCTCCTGCAGGAGACCTCAGATCGGCACCCTCTCCAAAGAGCAGTTGACATCTGAGTGAGCACCAAGACTTCCATAGCCCTTGTGTGACATCATTGTTGACACTGCTCGGTTCTATGGGCCCAGTTTGAAGCGAAGCTGGGCAGCAAGAAAAATATGGCAACTGTTGAAGTAGGGGCTTGGGGGCTGGGAGGAGGGAGATTATATATTAAAAATAAATTAAAACTTCTCTCTGCACTCAAAGAGGTTACCATCCCTTGGGAGGGAGAGAGAGCATACAGGGAATGAAAATAGTGTGACAGGCAGTTGTTTCCACCAAATCCTCTCATTTAACTCAGTTTGAATCGTCTCTCCAGCCCTGGTCATACAACATCCACTCTGCACCCTTTTCAGGTCTCCTTAGCCTCTGAGGCTTCACACAGGCTCTTCACTCTGACTAGAAGATGTTGTCCCCCTTCCCATCTCCTGGCCTACTCTCCCTGGTGAAGTATGTGGTGAAGAGAACTGACCCTGTTGGAACAGGTTAGGCTTATGGCCTCATCAAAAAGCCCTAAGACTCAGGACTTTTATGCAGCCAGAATAAGAGGTTTAGGAGTTGACTTGGGAAAGCCCATGACCTCTGCTTCTTCCAGACTCTATTTTTGTTTTGGATGCCATTTAGAAAAAGATCCTGGAAATGGGGAGATCTATTATGGAAGAAATTAGGAAAGTTGGGGAGGTGAGGAGAGAGGTGTTGACTTCTCGGTAGAAAATAGAAATTTCAACACGAAGATGCTAGGGGCTCGTGTTGTGTGACTCCCAACTGTATAGGAGGGAGGACTGGTTGGAAAACAGAACAAAAGACGATCTGTGCCTGTTGACAAATGCACCAGTGGCTTCACTCTGTCTCCTTAGAATGTTCTCATCAAGCCATCCCTCACCTTGTACTGAAGCCTCTAGAGAATTCTTGGGGTTTCCTGGATTCTGGGCCTTTGTCATCCCTTAACTATCCAACCATATTCCCAACTTGGTTCAGGCATCACTTCCTAGTTGCGATCTTCCCTGACCCTTTTCCTGGTAAATTTGTCCGCTTCTTGCTCTGTACACCTTTGTATTCAAGATACCCTTTACCACCACATAAAACACAATTACATTTACTTGCCACAGATGATTTTAGAAAGGTCTACACATTCTCCCTCTCTCTGTGTCCATGCCTTCTGTGAGACTCTGGAGCGCCTTTCCTCAGCAGCAGGAGTCTTTCTGCACCCTCAGTCGAGGCTGACCTTACGGTTGCTTTGGCCATTAAGATAGTAGTGAACCAGATACAAGGTGAGAGTTGAAAGGACTTTGCATTCAGACTTGCCCTTTTGTTGCTCTTAAAGCCTGAGAACCCATGGGAAGGGACCCAGGCCAGCCTGCTGGATGATGGGAGACCATTGGAGAGAGGATCCAGCAGTTTCTTTGAGTTGATTTTAGATGAAATGGCTCCTAGCTGACCTGGAAGCGAATTGTAGACACATGAGGAAGGCCTGCAGCGAGTCACTGTGCTTGGCCCAGATAGGAAGATCCCCAAATTGACAACCAGAATAACTCTGAGCTTAGTAAGTGGTTGTTCTTTTAAGTGCTACATTTTGGGGTCATTTGTTACACAGCAATATACAACTGATACAACGGTTAACTTGGCTCTTTCTCTGATCAGACAATGAGGGACCTTCTCTGAGTTATCATCAAGAGTACCTGGCATAGGGTCTGACATGTAGTCAGTATACAGTAAATCTTTGTTGACTTAATGGATAAATGAATAATAAGTATGAATCTGCATAAAATCCTGTGTGAAAAAAAGCATGATATTTCTTTAAATAAACTGAATTCCAGCTCAGAGCAGCCTGCTTACAAAATTGGGGGCCGGGGGGGTGGGACGGGGTGGTGGATTTTCACCTTACTTATTTTTAGGTTTCCTCCTCATCCAGATATGCAATAATTCCTGGGGTCTAATGAAGGACCAAGGTTTGGAGACAGGCTTCAAAACACCCATTGCCCCAGCCTACGTGGGTGATTTCTCTAGAAGTATTGGCTCTGCTCCTTCCATTCCTAGCTGGAGCAGGAGAACCTTGGCAGGGCTGCGAACACCATGATGGGGTTTGTGTACCTATGTGCCTGCATTATCCTTTCAGGTGCTGCCGTCTACCCCAGGGCACTGTCAAGAAGCAGGGCCAACCCCTTTCCTATTTCTAGGACTCTGCTATCCGACTCTCACTCCTCCCCTGGGTTTCAGTTCACGCAGTGTGATTACTCCAGTGAGCTGAGGCTTTTACAACAGGCTCTTCAGGGTCTCAAAGTTTCAGAGGTTCAACCCTGTGAGTCCAACTACCTCCTTGAAATAAGATAGGGAAGGAAGAAAAATATAGGAAAATTTTATTTTGAATTTAATGTTTCAATAAATTTTCTTGCCATGTGTTTTGAAAGCGTCCTGCCTAAAAATTCCCCCTGTTCTCTTACAATTTGCAAGACAGTGAAAAGGGAATGTTTGATTGTGTCATAATCTGCAGAGGATGTAAAGCACACATGGGGTCCATTCCTCCCGATGCTCACACTAGAGCACCCCACCCACTTGGAAATTTCTGCAAGTATTTCGGAGTCCCTCACACGTCCACAATGAACAGCTTTCAAATTCTCCTAAGCAGGAATTATCACTGTCACAGCCTGTGACCCAATAAGCAAGGTTATGCATGGGTCCAGTTGTGCCTTCCCACTAATCTACAGTGCACCGTTTCACCTGTCAACCACCACATCAAAGACGTAGTGAAACCCATGTGAAATTGCTCGCCGTACATTGTTGCTGTTGTGTTGTTGTTGTTAGGTGGGTCTAATCAGTTCCAGCTCATACTGACCTTATGGACCACAGATGGAAACACTGCCCAGTCCTGCACCATCCTCACAGTTGTCACCATGTTGGAGACCACTGTTGCAGTCACTGTGTTAATCCATCTCATTGAGGAACTTCCTCTTTTTTGCTGAGCTTCTACTTTATCAAGCACGATGTCTTTCTCCCGGGACTGGTTCCTCCTCATAACATGTCCAAAGTACGTGAGACAGAGCCTCACCATCCTCGCTTCTAAGGAGTACTGTGGTCATACTTCTTCCAAAACAGATTTGTTTCTACTTCTGGTAGCCCATGGTATATTCAATATTTTTTGCCAACACCATAATTCGAAGGTGTCAGTACTTCTTCGGCCTTCCTTATTTATTGTCCCAGCTTTTGCATGCATGTAAAAAAAAAAAAATGCATATAAGGCAATGGAAAATACCATGGCTTGGGTCAGGCCCACCCTAGACCTCAGAGTGTCATCTTTGCTTTTGAACACTTTAAAGAACTCTTTTGCAGCCAATCTGCCCAATACAATAAGACATTTGATTTTTTTGACAGCTGCTTTCCTGGGTGTTGATTGTGGATCCAAGCAAAATGAAATCCTCTACAACTTCAGTCTTTTCTCTGTTTATCATGATGCTGCTTATTGGTTCAGTTTTGATGATTTTTGTTTTCTCTATTTTCACCATACTTATTCAATCTGTACGCTGGCCAAGTAACCTGAGAAGCCAGACTGTATAGAAGAATTTGGCATCAGGATTAGAGGAAGACTCATTAACAACCTGTGATATGCAGATGACAAGACCATGCTTACTGAAAGTGAAGAGGACTTGAAGCACTTAGTGATAAAGATCAAAAACCACAGCCTTCATTATAGACTACACCTCAACATAAAGAAAACAGAAATCCTCACAACCAGACCACTAAGAAACGTCATGATAAAAGGAGAAAATATTGAACTTGTCAAAGATTTCATTTTACTTGGAGAGACAATCAAAGCAGCATTCAAGAAATCAAATGACGTGTTACTTTAGGCAAATCTGCTGCAAAAGACTTCCTTAAAGTGTTAAAAAGCAAAGATGTCGCTTTAAGGACCACGGAGTGCCTGATCCAAGCCATGGTGTTTTCAACTGCCTTATACGTGTGTGAAAGCTGGACAAGGAGTAAGGAAGACCAGAGAAGAGTTGGTGCCTTTGAATAATGGTTTTAGTGAAGAATATTTAATGTCCCGTTGACTGCCAAAAGGAGAAAAAAATCTGTCTTGGAAGAAGTACAGCAAGAATGTCCTACTGAGCAGTTACATCTCTCTTATAGGGTTGCTGTAAGTTGGAATCAACTCAATAACAATGGGTTTCATTTGGTTTATGTGGCGTTCAAGGCAAAAATGTTTTATATAAATATCACAAAATACATTTCCTAAATATAAATTGATAATTTATATTTAGGAAATGTATAAATTTTGTTGCATTTTTGATTTTATAAGAAAATAAAATTTATAACTCTTCAGGGTTATACTTTATATTAATGGGGTGCCAATTATACTTTCTGAGCATTCTTTTTAGTTTATATGATTTTTCAGTTGAGTCTAATAGTGTTTCAGGTTCATTATATCATATGTAAATACCATTCGTTTTTGCTAGCTTTTCAAAGGTAAGATATTTTTGGTTCCAGTGTTGATATCCAGATCTACGATTTCCAAGAAAAATGTTGAGTATTGGATCCTTAATGTTTGATTCTAACATTGATGGAAAACATTAACAGTGTTTTATTTTCCATTTAAAGTATGTATGCATTTTATCATATTACAGATTTTTTTCTGCCTCTTCTAGACTATCAAAAAAAAATTAGTATGTTTGTATTTAGTGTTCTATGGGAATTTGTATTATTTTTTACCAAAAATGTTTCTCCTCCACTGATGTGATATCAGGGTTTTTCTCTAATTTGGAGTATTCATTGACTTCTCTCTTTCTCTAACATCTTATATATACAACACTTTCTCTTTGTTGTATCTTCAGAATAGATTCCATATCTGCCCACTTCTAAATTACTCCCTTGGTAACACCCTGGGCCTGGCTGCCATTACAGCTTGCTCAGACACTGTAAGGGCCTCCTAACTGCTCTCCCAACTTTCAATTTTTCCCTCTAGAGTCTAATCAGACAACAATCAGGGAGAAGTTCTTAAAACATTACTCAGGTGGCATGTCTCTCTGATCAAATCTTTTCAAAGATTTTAAATAAATCCAACTCCTATAGGTTGCCATGATAATCTTTTGGACAAATCTCTCACCTCACTACAGAGCACCCCTCTCTCCCTTGATTTCTGCTGTGCATCCTCCTTGTTTTGTTTCATTGCCTCCAGGCCTTTGGACTGGGGTTGGTTCTCTCTCCTAGTATTTTTTTTTTTGCATATTTTCCTGTTGGTTGTCTCTCCCCTTTCATTCAGATCTCTGCTCAGATATCACTCTTAAGAAAGAACTTTGCTGAGCAACTAATTTAACCTATAAATTAACATTCTACTTCAATGCCTTGCTCATTTTGTAAGCATTAGCATTACTTTGAATTTTACTGTATCTCTATTTGTATATGCATTTTTTGTGTATTTCTACATTGGAATGTAAGTTTCTGATGGGCAGAGAATTTGTCTGATGGTTTACTTCCATTTCTATGGGACCTGAAACAGCAGTTGACAAACAATATGCACATACTTAATATTTTTTAATGAATGGATGATTGTACTGGTCCTATTGTAGGACCATCTTAGGAATTTTGTAATTACACATATATGTTTAAAATACAGTATCTTTTTATCTACTGATAGCACACATTTTCTGGGATTTTATTTATGGTATTAAATAATATGCATAAGTGAGACTTGTCCAACTTTATATTTTTGTTCTCTTTGTTATCAAATGTTTCAGTGATAATGCCATAAATATTCATGATATATTGATAACAATTAAGTAGCAACTACAATATACCAAGCAGTGTTCTACACATTTTGTTTATAATAAGTCACTTAACTTTCACAGGGAGTCCCTAGTTGCACGAATTATTAAGCTCTTTGCTGTTAACCAAAATATTTGTGGTTTCAATCTGCCCAGAGGCACCTCAGAAGAAAGACCTAGTGATCTACCTCCAAAAGGTCACAGCCATTGAAAGCCCTACAGAGTCCAGTGCTGCTCTGACACAACATGGATTTGCCATGAGATGAAATCAGTTGGATGGCAACTACTTAATCCTCACAACGTCAAGACCTATTACTTCTATTGAATCTGTTACGGTTATTACTGCCATTGTACAGATGACAAAGTTGAGGCTTAGAGAGGTTAAGTAACTTGTTCTTGCTCATGCAACTAGAATTTGTATGATTATTATTAATCACATGGTTTTGTTCTATTTTATATCCTCCATTGTCTAAACAGAAGCATAGCAAAAGGGGGGCAGAGGAGGGCACATGCGCCAGGGTCCAAGTCCAAGGGTGCAGCAGACAAGGTACAGAATGCTTTTAGGCGCCACAAATATGAAAGCCAGACAAGAGGGGGAGACATTTCTGCTGACTCATCAACATCTACTCGTCTTGAAATTTGGGATAGGGAAAGGCTGAACTTAGAGATTGCCCCTGGAAACTCCTTACCCTCACTATGCCCTGTGTCTGAAATATATTACAAAGTATAAGAATTGCAAGTTTCTTGATATTTTGATAAAAGTAACATAAAAATTATATGACAGTGATTTGCTTTGGATTTTACTAGTTCAGTAGCTTTCTAGTTTAGGTATTTTCTATTCAGTACTTTTTTGGTATTTTATTGATTATATTTTGTTGATGTATATCTGTGAACAGACTTACACGCGTGTATATGAACGCACACATGCATGCACACACTCCTACACTCGTGAACACACATATCCACTCAAGGATTTCATGGATAAAATTAAAATATTGACATGAAGGTAGATCTCAATAATTCTTGAGATATAGAAATTTAATGGTTAAGAAGACTAAATTCCACCAATACTGTTTATATATTCTATGCAAATCTAATAAAAATCACAACAAAATTTGTAAAGAAAATGACAAACTAATGCTAAAACTTATGTAGGTATGTAAAGGCCCAATAGTAGCTAGAGTAGTACTAAAAAATAAGTAACATCCCCTACCAGATACCTGACATTTTGTAATAAATGAACAGTGCTGTGTCCTTACTTAAATAAACAGACTTCTCATTTGACTAAATCTAGTTTATGTCATTGTTTAATTTCTATCTCTATGCTTACAACTACCAAATTTATATCTCCAAATAGAATCTCTTCCCTGAAATCCATGGTTGAATATCAACTTCCAAGTTAATATCTCCATGAGGATATATATTAAGTATTCAAAGTTGACATATTTGAAATTTAAAGGTTGATTACGCTCTCCAAGATATTTTCCTGCTCAATCTTCATCCTATCAATAAATGATGCCTTTATTCAACCAAAGCTTTAGTAGCATCCCTGACTCCACTGTTCTCTCAAAGAATGCATTATTCAACATTTCCTCATTGTCTTCAGGATTTTGCTACTTTTGCTATTTTCCATACTTGATGGTTCAAGTCATCATACTTACTCACCTGTACTTTTGTAATATCTATCTAAATGGTCTTACTGTGCCCATCTTTGTACCATAAAGCACATGGAATAATCCATTTAAAGTATGTTAGATTTTATTAAGGTTCTATTCAATTTTACAAAAACCTGAGTTGAATGGAAAGCTTTTAAAATTAAACTCAAGGCCCAACTCCACCTGGCCTCCATTATTGTATGCTTCTCAATTCCTATTACATCACTGGGCTCTTTCATTGTATTACAGCTATATTTTGCTGAGGTTTCTTCTATTTTAGGGCTTTAGCCAGTTCATTTGCTTTGAGCAGTCTGCTTCTAGAAATGATAGAGAGACTTCATCCCTGAACCAGTTACTATCTTGTCTTTTACCCTACTTTTTAAATTTTTCTTCAGATAGCAAGGCACCATCTAACTATATATATGTAATTATGTGTATCTATTTCTGTCTATCTACTACTAGAAAAAGAATCGATGCATGCAAACTCCAGCATTGATGAAGAATGTTGAATATACCATAGACTCCCAATAGAAAGAATGCTTACTCATTCAGTCTTAGAAGAAATACAACCAAAACGTACCTTAGAAATTAGGATGGTGTCTTAGTCATCTAATGCTGCTATATCAGAAATACCACAGGAGGATGGCTTTAACAAAGAGAAATTTATTCTCTCACTGTCTAGTAGGCTACAAGTCCAAATTCAGTCGTCAGCTCCAGGGGAAGGCTTTCTCTCTCTCTCTGCTCTGGAGGAATGCCCTTGTCATCAATCTTCCCTTGGTCTGGGAGCATCTCAGTGCAGGAATCTCAGACCCAAAGGACATGCTCTGCTCCAGCACTCCTTTCTTGGTGGTATGAGGCTCCCATGTCTCTCTTCTCACTTTGCTCTTTTGTATCTCAAAAGACATTCACTTAAGACACTACCTGATCTTATAGATTTCATCAACATAACTTCTGCTAATCCATCTTATTACATCATAGTGATAGGGTGTACAACACTTAGGGAAACCACATCAGATCGTAAAATGATAGGCAATCATAGAATCACACAAGGTAATCATGACCTAGGCAAGTTGACAGATATTTTCGGGGGGGACACAACTCAATCCATGACAGATGGTGAGACTTCAAATTGTTTACTTTGAACATGTCATCAGGAAAAACCAATTGCTAGAAAAAGGTACCATGTTTGGTAAAGTAGAGAGCCAACCAAAATGGGGGAAACCCTCAGTGAGACGGATTAACCCAATAGCTGCAACAATGGACTCAAAATACCAAAGATCATGAAGATGTTACAGGACATGGCAATCTTTCATTTTATTATGCATAAAGTCACCATAACTCGGAACCAACTTGATGGCAGCTAACAACAACTAGAATGCATATACTTTGACATCCTGCTTTGGTATCTGAAAAAAATATTTGTGTCCAGAAAGTATTTCTTGGATGAGTGAATGCAACTTGTGTAGATTAGATTATTAGTCACCAAATATTGACATTATTCCCCTGCTTGCCCCCACACACATAGACCTACACTGTCTCCATGGGAGGAGTATATTTCCTGACCCACTGACACTAGTCTTGGCCATGGTACTTGGTTAATGGAATGTGGATATGAGTGTGAGTGTGGTGTTTCCCAGCCTAGTCTGTAAGAGACTTCTCCTCTGAAAGCTTGAAGTTCTACCATGAGATGAACATGCCTCAAGTGTCTGCTGCCCCTTCAACTTGTCCAAGGAAATTAAGAGATGCATGGAAACAACCTGAACTCAAAACCTAGCTGATCTGTAGAGTTGCATGAAATACTTTTTATTACGTGTCACTAAGATTTTGTGGTTGTCTTTTATGCATCATTATTGTAGTAAAATTCTGACTAATATCCCAACCCAGTGCCTTCGAGTCGATTCCATGACTAATATAGGAACATGATATGGAAGCCAAATACAGACCTAATGGTATATGAAATATATGATTAATTCACTATACTAACATAAGAGCTGCTAACCAGAAATGAAATTAGAAAAGATGATAATACAGAGCAGATTTGCACTTGACTCACACCCAAGAGGTATTATAAATGAGAAATATCCCCACATTTTAAGTCAATGAAGCTTGTGGATTGTCAATCAACTAGGATAGAGTTCAAGCCCAGTTCTAAGGATATAACCTAACCATTTCACCAATAACAGTAATCCCATTTGTCGTGATTATTTCTGGAGCATGAATTAAACCAGATGTTGTCTAATTAGGTCAATTGTTTATTTATTCTAGAAGGGGTTCATGCACCTGTAATTATTATACAAGTTTGAACTCAGGTTTTTTTTTTTTTTTAACCCAGTTAACACAAATTTTAACTGATTTAGTGATAATGCAAAAAAAGTGCTTTCGCTGATGATAATGGTGATGATATACACCCGTCCCAACTCATATGTATTTTATATAATTAATACTGACAGAAGCTTGGGAGAAACTTTGACTTGCTCTACAAGCATGACTAGAAACCAGTGAGATATCACAGGTGTCTCCTATGAACAATAGGCATATTGGTTTTGACAGACCCTAAACCAAAGATGTCTCTATAATAGCTGACTTGAATATCATATTTTTAATACCATTAGGTGACCATTTATATATATTTTTTTTTATTAACTTTTATTGAGCTTCAAGTGAACGTTTACAAATCAAGTCAGTCTGTCACATATAAGTTTACATACATCTCACTCCGTACTCCCATTTGCTCTCCCCCTAATGAGTCAGTCCTTCCAGTCTCTCCTTTTGTGACAATTTTGCCAGCTTCCCACTCTCTCTATCCTCCCATCTCCCCTCCAGACATGAGATGCCAACACAATCTCAAGTGTCCACCTGATATAATTAGCTCACTCTTCATCAGCATCTCTCTCCCCGCCACTGTCCAGTTCCTTTCCTGTCTGATGAGTTGTCTTCGGGGATGGTTCCTGTCCTGTGCCAACAGAAGGTCTGGGGACCATGGCCGCCAGGATTCCTCTAGTCTCAGTCAGACCATTAAGTATGGTCTTTTTATGCGAATTTGGGGTCTGCATCCCACTGATCTCCTGCTCCCTCAGGGGTTCTCTGTTGTGCTCCCTATCAGGGCAGTCATCGATTGTGGCCGGGCACCAACTAGTTCTTCTGGTCTCAGGATGATGTAGGTCTCTAGTTCATGTGGCCCTTTCTGTCTCTTGGGCTCTTAGTTGTCATGTGACCTTGGTGTTCTTCATTCTCGTTTGCTCCAGGTGGGTTGAGACCAACTGATGCATCTTAGATGGCCGCTTGTTAGTATTTAAGACCCCAGACGCCACATTTCGAAGTGGGATGCAGAATGTTTTCATAATAGAATTATTTTGCCAATTGACTTAGAAGTCCCCTTAAACCATGGTCCCCAAACCCCCGCCCTTGCTCCGCTGACCTTTGAAGCATTCGTTTTATCTCGGAAACTTCTTTGATTTTGGTCCAGTTCAATTGAGCTGACCTTCCATGTATTGAGTGTTGTCATTCCCTTCACCTAAAGCAGTTCTTACGTACTAATTAATCAGTAAAAAACCCTCTCCCTCCCTCCCTCCGCCTCCCCCCCCCGTGAAATGTTTCTTAGTTTGGAGGAATCTGGAGGGCATTATGTTGAGTGAAATTAGTCAGTTGCAAAAGGACAAATATTGTATGAGACCACTATTATAAGAACTCAAGAAATAGTTTAAACAGAGAAGAAAATATTCTTTGATGGTTATGAGTGTGGGGAGAAAGGAAGGGAGAAGGATATTCGCAAATTAGATAGTAGACAAGAACTATTTTAGGTGAAGGGAAAGACAACATACAACAAAGGAGAGGTCAGCATAACTGGACTAAATCAAAAGCAGTTTCCTGAATAAACCAAATGCTCCAAAGGCCAGAGTAGCAGGGGCAGCAGTTGGGGGACCATGTTTTCAGGGGACATCTAGGTCAATTGGCATAATAAAATCTATTAAGAAGACATTCTGCATCCCACTTTGGTGAGTGACATCTGCAGTCTTAAAAACACTATCAAGCGGCCATCTAAGATGCATCAATTGGTCTCAACCCACCTGGAGCAAAGGAGAATGAAGAACACCAAAGATACAAGGTCATTATGAGTCCAAAAGACAGAAATGGCCACATAAATCCAAGACTACATCAGCCTGAGACCGGAAGAACTAGATGGTGCCCATCTACAACCGAAGACTGCCCCGACAGGGAACGAAACAGGGCATCCCTGATGGAGCACGAGAGCAGTGAGATGCAGACCTCAAAGTCCCATAAAAAAATCAGACTTAATGATCTGACTGAGACTAGAGGAACCCTGGAGGTCATGGTCCCCAGACCTTCTGTTGGCCCAAGACTGGAACCATTCCCAAAGCCAACTCTTCAGACAGGGATTGGACTGGATTATAGGATAGAAAATGATAGAGGTGAGGAGTGACCTTCTTGTCTCAAGTGGACACATGAGACTATGTGGGCAGCTCCTGTTTCGAGGGGAGATGAGAAGGCAGAGGGGGACAGAAAGTGGCTGACTGGACACGGGGAATACAGGGTTGAGAGGAGTGTGCTGTCTCATTGGTGGGAGAGGAAATAGGAGTACATAGCAAGCTGTATACTAATTTTTGTATGAGAGACTGACTTGATTTGTAAAGTTTCACTTAAAGCACACACACACAAAAGACGGAAAGAATACACAGAGTCACAGTACCAAAAGAAATGGTCGACTTTCAGTTGTTTCATGAGGTGGCATATGATCAAGAACTGGTAGTAGTGAAGCAAGACGTCCAAGCTACACTGAAGGCACTGGCGAAAAACAAGGCTCCAGGAGCTGACAGAATACCCACTGAGTTGGTTCAACAAACAGATGCAGCACTGTAGATGCTCACTCCACCATGCAAAGAAATTTGGAAGCTAGCTACCTGGCCAACAGACTGCAGGAGATGCACGTTTGTGTCCATTCCAAAGAAAAGCGATCCAACAGAATGTGGAAGTTATCAAATGTAAATCATAGTATTAGTAAATATGGTAAACAAACAAAGAAACTCTATCTATTCTACAGTGAATATGACATTCTATCCCGAGGAGATCCAGTGAGTTTATGATGTTGTTGTTAGGTGCTGTTGGGTCAGTTCCAACTCATAGCGACCCTGTGTGCAACAGAACGAAACAGTGCCCAGCCCTGGGCCTTTCTCATTGCTATGTCTGAGCCCACTGTTGCAGCCACCGTCTCAATCTGTCTCATTGAGGATCTTTGTCTTTTTCACTGACCCTCTACTTTACCAAGCACGATGTCTTTTTCCAGGGACTGATTCCTCCTGATAATATGTCCAGAGTACGTGAGACCAAGTCTTGCCACCCACCTTTCTAAGGAGCATTCTGGCTGTACTTCTTCCAAGACAGGTGTGTTCATTCTTCTAGCAGTCCATGGTGTATTCATTATTCTTCACCAACAACATAATTCAAGTTTCAGTTCTTTTGTCTTCCTTATTCATTGTCCAGCTTTATCTGCATATGAGGCGACTGAAAATATCATGGCTTGGTTCAGGCACACCTTAGTCCTCAAAGTGACATCTTCGATTTTTAACACTTTAAAGAGGTCTTTTGTAGCAGATTTGTCCAATGAAATATGTCGTTTGATTTCTTGACGGCTGCTTCCATGGGCGTTGATTGTAGATCCAAGTAAAATGAAATCCTTGACAACTTCAGTATTTTCTCTGTTTATTGTTCCAGTTGTGAGGATTTTTGTTTTCTTTATGTTGAAGTGTAATCCATACTGAAGGCTGAAGTCTTTGATCCTCATCAGCAAGCGCTTCAAGTCTTCTTCATTTTCAGTAAGCAAGGTTGTGTCATCTGCATGTCTAGGCTGTTAATGAGTCTTCCTCTAATCCTCATGCCCCTTCTTCTTTATATAATCCAACTTCTTGGACTGTATGGATTACACGTTTTTTTAAAGACACTGTTTTTGGTAATTTACTATGGCAGCCCTAGAAAATGAATACAGAGCCCTTCACCAAGAACAAGTCAAGTTAGCACCAAAAATGCTCCTGTAAGTGTAGCCACGTAACATGAGACATGGCAGTTTCAAAAAGTATGAAGTAAAACTCTCAGCTTTGACAGACAAAGGGCTCCTCTAAGACTAAGTTCATTGCTGTTGAGTCGATTCTATCTCATAGCGACCCTAAAGGACAGAGTAGAATTGACCCATAGGGCTTCCAAGAAGTGGCTGGTAGATTCGAACTGCTTGAATAAGTATTGTGAAAAAATACAACGCTGACACACAACTTTTCTGAGCTTAGTATTAAAACAAAACAAAACAAAGTCGCTATCGAGTGGATTCTGACTCATAGGGACCCTACAGGACAGAGTAGAGCTTCCCCACAGGGTTTCCAAGGAGCAACTGGTAGATTCAAACTGCAGATCTTTTGGTAGCACCCAAATGCATAATCATCGCACCACCAGTGGCTTTCAAATCAGCTATAGGCTGATGATCTCCAAATTCTTAGAACCCAGAAAACTACTCTACCTCTGAGTGGTATCCACAGCTGGGAACTGTTCTCCACACTTGGATGACCTCAGACATCCAAATCTAACATGTCCAGAAAAAATCTTTTGGTCATTTTCTCAAGTTTGTTCCTCCATGGTTTTCCACATGGTAGAGAATGGCTCTGGTGACCATGCTCTCATGGTAGCCTGAATTCTAGAAGTCACCTTTGATTCTCCATTCCCCTCATCCCATACGTCTGATCCACCAGCAATTCTTGGCAGCTCAAGCTCCAAAGTACACCTCAAGCCTGCCCACTGTTCCCACCTGCACTACCACCATCACTCCTCATCCTGACCACTGCAGAAGCATCCTGACCAGTCCTCTGTATTTGCTGTCTTCAAGTTCTCCTGGGCTACAGTTAATTCCTGGGACACATTCTTTCTCAAGACCATTGAACAATAGAAGGAGAAGGGCATTTAGTTGTATGCTACCTCCTCCGCTTGAGCTGCATGCCCCTCAGAAATCACTTTTCACTGTCCACTCTATAATGTCTCTATTCCAATTTCGTGTCTTTGGCCGCACTGCTTTGATAGCGTGCATGCATGTGTGCTTCAGGGGTCATGTAGACAGCTGCTTGGAGGAATTTTTCTTAGGACAATCATGATTGTGTGCCATCAAGAGATTCTGACTCATATCAACCCTGTACAACAACTTAGAACTGCCTCACAAGGTTTCCTAGGTTGCAGTCTTCATGGCGCAGCCCTGGTGGCCCCGTGGTTAAGAGCTCGGCTGCTAACCAAAGGGTGGACAGTTCGAATCCAACAGTTGGTTCTTTGCAGAAAGACATGGCAGTCTGTTTCTGTAAAGACTTACAGTCTTAGAAACCCTATGGGGCAGTTCTGCTCTGCCCTATAGGGTCACTATGAGTCGGAATTGATTCAACAGCAACTGGTTTGGATTTTGTTTGGTTAGAATCTTTATGGGAGCCCATCTCCAGATCTTTTCAACCCCTGAGCTGGTGGGTTCCAACGGCCCAACTTTCAGTTAGCCAAGCACTTAACCGTTGCACCTCCAATACTTAACTCTGCGCCGGAGAGGGCCCTCCCCTGAAGTCTCCCGTCTCCTCACCCCGCACACCTTGGCGTTCTCCTTGCTTCTAGACCCCACCGTCCCCTCTGGAGGCCCAACCCCCCCACGCCCGCCCCACACCCGGGTCGCTGGGCGGGGCCGGCAGCCATGTTCCACGCCGTCCAGCCAGTTACTCCAGGAAGCGCTGGGACAGGCGGTGAGGGGCCCGGGCCGGATGGCGCGCCTTAGAGAGGATGGTGTTCGTGCTGCTTTCCGTGTTGTGTTCTCTGAAAGGTATGAAACTCCGGCAGCTGGGTGGAGGGACCCGCTCCCAGACTGAACAAGCCCAGCCCCTCGAAGGTGTGGAGGGAAGGCACCAGGAGGGCGGGTCCCAGTCCCAGCACCCCGGGGGCTCCAGAGGTTGGAGAGTCCCGACGTTGGGTTAGCAGCTCGCATTGCCCCCTCCAGCGTACCCCGTCCCGAGTGATCCCCAGGGGCGGACGCGGCGCGGGAGCGGGCGGACGCAGCCACTCTAGGGGCTGCGAGAGGGAGCCTCTGGCCCCGGAGACGCAGCTGGTCCCCGAAATTTGCATCCCCATGGATTTGCGGGGAGGGGGGGTCCAGCCGCGGGATCCAGCTGCGGAGTGCCCTCGGGCCTGGGGGCTTGAAGGGCTTGGGGAGAAAGGCCGTGTCCAGGGCTGCGCCCAGGTCCCTACTCTGCCCGGGGCGGGTTTGCGGGCCAAGCTGGGGGATGGGCGCCTGCCCCCCTTCCGCCCCCCACCTGCTCCCTGTGCCAGGGGGGAAACCAAGGCCCAGAGTTCGCCCGGGGGGGGTGAGATTCCAGACTGAGGGTGGGGCACTCACCCCCATTCGTCGTCCCACCCCCACCAGACTCGGTAGGGTGCCAGGGACAGGGGAGAGAGGGATCCCCCGCCCAAGGCCCTGCTGCCCCTTACTGTTTTGGGCGCTGTGCCTGGGAGGCTGAGGCACCCCGCGCCCGCACCCACGCCCGCCCCCGGCTGGTCTACTCTCGGGGCTGGGGCGTCGGCGCGGCCCCGGCCCCACCTGGAAAGGAAGGGGTCCTGGGAATCTGTGGAGCAGCGCGGGGATCCTACTCCTCGTGGAAGCAGCGATTCAGTGTCTGTTAACAGTGTGGATGCCGGGTCCCGCTCCCCCTCTGGGTGGCGGGGGTGGGGGTAGCAGGAAGGGGTCCTGAGCAACCAGGTCGTTTGTTAACTTAAACATTTGTGCGGCGCTGTGTACCGGTCGCTGTGGACGCGGTCTCTGGTGCTGAGGGGATTTGCGGGTTCCTCACGCTGGCGGGATTTGGAGCCTCTGGTGGCAGTGGGTTTGGTGGGTTACCCTGGTGGCGTAGTGGTTAAGTGCTAAGGCTGCTAGCCAAAAGGTTGGCCGTTTGAATCCACCAGGCGCTCCTTGGAAACTCTGTGGGGCAGTTCTACTCTGTCCTATAGGGTCGGTATGAGTCAGAATTGACTCGATGGCAATGGGTGTGTTTTGTTTTTTTTTTTAGGTTGGAGGAGATTAGGTGTCTCTCGGGCTGACATTTGAAGGTCTGGAGCTGGTCGTTTATGAGGGTTTATAAGGGTTTTAAGCGCTCCGGCCATGGGCACCAACCCGATCTTCCAGCCCCTGCGGACGGACCGCCCCCCCCCGCCCCGGGGGGATTGGCTGCTCTGGGACCCCGAGCCCAGAGGGCGGTGAGAAGCTGACAAACGTGAGTGATGCCCTGCAGGCTCCAGTCGGCGGGGCAGCCCTGCTCACATGGTCTCAATACGGGCAGTCGGCTTCGTGCCTGGGGGGTGGTTTCCGGATGTTCCCTCGTGTCCCCCCACCCCGTGCGGGGCGACAACTCTCCTCTGGGCGGGGACCTAGTAGAGGCCTGCAGGGCATCAGGGTACGGAGGGGCAGAGCTTGGGCGGGGAGGGCGCGGCCCTGCAGGTTCCTGTACATGACCAGGGCAGGGGGGTGCGGGTAGTGAAGGCTGGGCCTGGTCGAGGACCCACTAGGTCTCGCAGAAGGAGTGGGTTAGGATAATAACAGCATTAATGGGAGTATTGAGAGAGCGCCCTGGGGCGTTGGGTCCCTCGGGAAGAAAAGCTTCTGCTATTGCCACTGGAGCGGTACCCAGGTCGGTCCCGGCTTAGGTCCAGGAGGTTCCCATGCTCAGAGGGCCTGGTGGGCAGAACAGAACCGGCGGTGCGCGCGCCCTCTCGCGGCCTTGCGCCGAATCGCTGAAGTTCAGTGTCAGGCGATTCTAAGCCATGGTTTTGGAACTGAATAGTGAAGCAGAGCAAATGATGCAGTGCCTTGATGGGACCGGTGGAGACAACAAGAAGAAAAGCACAGCTCAAAGTTCAAAATTCCACTGAGTGTTAGTAGGATTTGGAGGGAGAAAATAGACGGAGAGTCGAGAGGCCCAGAGATGCAGAAGGGTTAGAGGATTAGGGTTAGGGGTTAGGGTTTGGTGTTATGGGTCCAGGTTTGGGGGTTAGAGGTTTGGGAGTTAGGTTTAGGGGTATAGGTTTTAGGTGGTTGGGTTTGGGGTTAGGGCTGGGGTTACTAGGCTCGGGCACAAGTGGTTTAGGGTTAGGGTTAGAGTGAGGCTGAGGTTGATTCCCCAGTCTTGTGTACCGTCTCTTCCTTCGCCAGAGTTACCACCGATCTGTTGTTTGGTTGGAAACCCTGATGGCGTAGTGGTTAAGAGCCACCGGTGCTAACCAAAGGCCTGCAGTTCAAATCCACCAGGCACTCCTTGGAAACTCTATGGGGCAGTTCTAATCTGTCCTATAGGGTCGCTATGAGCTGGAATCGACTCGACGGCAGTGGGTTTGGTTTTTTTGGTTATTGTTTAGTTGGCTTTTCTCTACCCACTCTTCGTCTCCCTGGTGAACATCAAGGATTGTTTCTGTGCGTAAATGTTTTCATGAGTTTTTATGATAGTGGTCTCTTACTGTATATGTCGTTTTGTGATTGACTTAGTCAGTGTGCTGCGCCCCAGATTCATCCATGGTGTGAGATGTTTCGGAGATTCATCATTGGTCTTTATTGTCGTGTAGTGTTCCACTGTGTGTATGTACCGTAGTTTGTTTATCCATTCCTCTGTGGACGAGCACTTAGGTTGTTTCCATCTTTTTACTACTGTGAATAATGTTGCAGTGAACACGGGTGTGCATATGTCTATTCCTGTGACTGCTCATGGAAACCCTGGTGGCTAGTGGTTAAGTGCTACGGCTGCTAACAAAAAGGGTTAGGGTTTGGGCTTAGGGATGTTAGGGTTAAGGTTGTTAGAGTTAGGGTCCTTAGGGTTTGGGGTTAGAGTTTAGGGTTAGGGTTTTTCGGTTAGGGTTTTTGGGTTGGGGTTAGGTGTTAGGTTTAGGGTTTGAGGTTAGAGTTTGAAGTTACAGGTTAGGTGTTAGGGGTTGCAGTTTGGGGTTTAGGGTTTTGGGGGTTTAGGGTTTTGGGGTTTAGTCATTAGGGTTTGGGTTAGGTTTTAGGGGTTTAGGTTTAGGCTTGGGGTTGGGTTTGTTTGGGATTTGTGGTTTGGGGTTAGAGGGTTGGGGTTAGAGGGTGGGTGTTAGAGGGTTGGGGTTTAGAGTTTGGGGGTTAGAGATTGAGGGAGTCAGGGTGAGGGGTTAGAGGGTGAGGGGGTTAGAGGTTGAGAAGATTATAGAGTGAGGGAGTGAGAAGGTGAGGGTGTGAGGGGGTGAAGGTTAGGGTTTAGGGTTAGAGGGTTTAGGCTTAGGGTTCAGAGGCTTAGGGTTGGGGGTTAGGGTTTTGGGGTTCAGAGGTTGGGGTTGGTGTTGTGGTTAGGGTTAGAGGGTTAGGGTTAGAGGGTTAGGGGTATAGTTTAGAGGTTTAGGGTTACAGGTTAGGGCTATGGTTTAGGGGTTCAGGTTTAGGGGTTTGGGGTAAGGTTTTAGGGTTTAGGGTTAGAGGGTTAGGTTTAGGGCTTAGGGCTTAGAGTTTAGGGTTTTAGGACTTAGGGTTTAGGGCTTAGGGCTTAGAGTTTAGGGTTTTAGGACTTAGGGTTTAGGGCTTAGGGCTTAGAGCCTAGAGTTTACGGCTTAGGGTTTAAGGCTCAGAGTGAGGGTTAGGGCTGGGGGCTGGGGTTAGGGTTTAGGTTTTAGGGTTTAGAGTTAGGGTATTAGGGTTAGAGGGATAGATGACTTAGGCTTTAAGTTAGGGTTTAGGGGTTAGTGGTTGGGGTTAAGGGTGTTAGTGTTTAGGATTTTGGCATTTAGGATGTTAGGGTTAAATGTGTTAGGGCTAAGGGTGTTAGGGTTTCGCGTGTTAGGTTTTTAAGTGTTACGGTTTAGAGTTTAGGGTTGTGTTAGGGTTAGGCTTAGGCTCATTCTTAGGTTTAGGGCTAGGGATTTGAGGTTTAGTGTTTGGGGTTGGGTTTGGGGTTTGGGGTTAGGTTTAGGGCTGGGGTTAGAGGGTTAGGGTTAGAGGGTTAGAGTTAGAGGGTTAGGGTTTTGGGTTAGGGTTTCAGGTTAGCGTTAGAGGGTTAGGGCTAGAGTAGTTAGGGTTAGGGTCGTTAGGGTTAGGGTTGTTAGGGTTAGGGTGGTTATGGTTTAGGGTTAGGTGTTAGGGTTTAGGGTTTAAGGTTAGGTTTTGGGTTTGGGCTTTGGGGCTTGAGGTTTGGGTTTAGGGCTTTGGGCTTAGAGTATAGGGCTTTGTGTGTATGGTTTTTGTGTGTAGTGTTTTGGGGTGTAGGTGTTTAGGTTGTAGGGTTTAGGGTATATGGTTACGGTTTGGGTTAGGGTTAGAGTTCAGGGCCTTGGTGGTTAGGACCTAAGGGCTTAGGGTCTTAGGGGCTTTGGAGCTCAGGGCTTAGGGGCTAGAGTTAGAGGGCTAAGGCCCAAGGGCCAGAGGGCCCGAGGGCCAGGGTTATGATTTGATTCCTGGCTGGCAATTTTTTTCCTTCAATATTTTGTATAAGTCATTCCATTGCCTTCTTGCCTCCGTGATTTCTGCTGACTAGTCCAAGTTTATTATTTACTTTCCTTTGTTGGTGACTTCTTTTATCCCTAGCCTATCTTAAAATTCTCTTTATATTTGATTTTGGCAAGTTTGATTATTATATGTCTTTGTCACTTTCTTTTGAGATCTACCTTATGTGGAATTCGATGAGCATCTTTCATGATATCATGGAAGGTTTCTGCCAAGAAATCTTCAACAGTTCCCTCTGTATTTTCTGTTAGCCCTCCCTGTTCTGGTACTCCAATCACTCATAGTTATTTCTCTTGTTAAAGTCCCACATGATTCTTTGGATTTCTTCATTTTTTAAATTCTTTTATCTGGTTTCTCTTCAAATATATTGGTCCCAAGTGTTTTATCTTCAATCTCAGTAATTCTGCCTTCCAGTTCTTCAATTGTGCTCTTCTTACTTTCTGTTGAGTTTTCTAACTCTGCAATTTTATGGTTTATCTTCTGAATTTCTGATTGCAGTCTCTCTATGGTTTCTTGCAGCCTATTAAATTTTTAATTATGTTCTTGAGTAACCTTTTTAATTTCTTCAGCTGTTTTATCTGTGTGTTCCATGGCTTGTTCTGCATTTTGCCTCATTTCCTTCTGATGTCTTTAAGAGTTCTGTATATTAATCTTTTGTATTCTGCATCTGGTAATTCCAGGAATGCACCTTCATCCAGAAGATTCCTTGAGTCTTTGTTCTGAGAGCTTGTTGAAGCAATCATGGGTCAGCTTTTTTTTTATTTTAATTTTGTTGTGTTTTACATGAAAGTTTACAAATCAAGCCAGTCTCTCACATGAAAACTTATACACAACTTCTTACATATTCCCAATTACTTTCCCCCCAATGGGAGAGCCCACTCCCTCCTTCCACTCTTTCTTTTTGTGACCGTTTTGCCAGTTTCTAAGCCCCTCTACCCACCCATCTCCCTTCCAGGCAGGAGATACCAACATTGTCTCAAGTGTCCACCCAAGCCAAGTAGCTCATGCCTCACCAGCATCCCTCTCCAACCCATTGTCTAGTCCAATCCATGTCTGATGAACTGGCTTTGGGGATGGTTCCCGTAGTGGGTAAACGGAAGGTGTGGGGGCCATGATCACTAGAGTCCCTCCAGTCTCAGTCAGACCATTAAGTCTGGTCTTTTTATGAGAATTTGGGGTCTGCATCCCACTGTTCTCCTGCTCCCTCAAGGGATCTCTGTTATGTTCCCTGTCAGGGCAGTCATTGGTTGTGGCCCAGCACTATCTAGTTCTTCTGGTCTCAGGATGATGTAGTCTCTAGTTCATGTAGTCCTTTCTGTCTCTTGGGCTCGTTATTATCTTATGTTCTTGGTGTTCTGCATTCTCCCTTGATCCGGGTGGGTTGAGAATCATTGATGCATCTGAGATGGCCGCTTGTTAGCATTTAAGACCCCAGACGCCACATTTCAAAGTGGGATGCAGAATGTTTTCGTAATAGATTTTATTATGCCAGTTGACTTAGATGTCCCCTGAAAACATGGTTCCCAAACATCTGCCCCTGCTTTGCTGACCTTTGAAGCGTTCAGTTTATTCAGGAAACTGCTTTGGTTTAGTCCAGTTGTGCTGACCTCCACTGTGTTGAGTGTTGTCCTTCCATTCACCCATAGTAGTTCTTGTCTATCTCTTTAGTAAATACCCCTCTCGTACCCTCCCTCCCCCCTCTCGTAACAACAAAGGAATATGTTCTTCTCAGTTTAAACTATTTCTCAAGATCTTATAATAGTGGTCTTATACACTATTTGACCTTTTGCAACTAATTTCACTCAACATAATGCCTTCCAGGTTTCTCCATGTTATGAAGTATTTCACAGATTCGTCACTGTTCTTTATCGGTGTGTAGTATTCCATTGTGTGAATATACTATAATTTATCCATTCATCCATTGATGGGCACCTTGGTTGCTTCCATCTTTTTGCTATTGTAAGCAGTGCTGCAATAAACATAGATGTGCATATATCTATTTGTGTAAAGGCTCTTATTTCTCTAGGATATATTCCGAGGAGTGGGATTGCTGGGTTGTATGGTAGTTCTATTTCTAGCTTTTTAAGGAAGCACCGAATTGATTTCCAAAGTGGTTGTATACCATTTTACATTCCCACCAGCAGTGTATAAGTGTTCCAATCTCTCCGCAGCCTCTCCAACATTTATTATTTTGTGTGTTTTGGATTAATGCCAGCGTTGTTGGAGTGAGATGGAATCTCACTGTAGTTTTGATTTGCGTTTCTCTAATGGCTAATGATCGAGAGCAGTTTCTCATGTACCTGTTAGCTGCCTGAATGTCTTCTTTAGTGAAGTGCCTGTTCATATCCTTTGCCCATTTTTTAATTGGGTTGTTTGTCTTTTTGTGGTTGAGTTTTAGCAGAGTCATGTAGATTTTATAGATCAGGCGCCAGGCGGAGATGTCTTACCTGAAAACTTTTTCCCAGTCTGTAGGTGGTCTTTTTACTCTTTTGGTGAAGTCTTTAGATGAGCATAGGTGTTTGATTTTTAGGAGCTCCCAATTATCTGGTTTCTCTTCGTCATTTTTAGTAATGTTTTGTATTCTGTTTATGCCATGTATTAGGTCTCCTAATGTCCCTATTTTTTCTTCCATGATCTTTATCGTTTTAGATTTTATGTTTACGTCTTTGATCCATCTGGAGTTAGTTTTTGTGCATGGTGTGTGGTATGGGTCCTGTTTCATTTTTTGCAGATGGATATACAGTTACGCCAGCACCTTTTGTTAAAAAGACTATATTTTCCGCAATTAACTGACACTGGGCCTTTGTCAAATATCAGCTGCTCATATGTGGATGGATTTATATCTGGATTCTCAGTTCTGTTCCATTGGTCTACGTGTCTGTTGTTGTACCAGTATCAGGCTGTTTTGACTACTGTGGCGGTATAATAGCTTCTAATATCAGGCAGAGTGAGTCCTCCCACTTTGTTCTTTTTTAGTAATGCTTTACTTATCCACGACTTCTTTCCCTTCCATATGAAGTTGGTGATTTGTTTCTCCATCTTTTTAAAAAATGTCATTGGAATTTGGATCAGAAGTGCATTGTATCTATAGATGGCTTTTAGAAGAATGGACAATTTTACAATGTTGTCTTCCTATCCATGAGCAAGGTATGTTTTTCCAATTACGTAGGTCCCTTTTGGTTTTTTGCAGTAGTACCTTGTAGTTTTCTTGGTATAGCGCTTTTAGTTTTTGGTGAGGTTTATTCCTAAGTATTTTATCTTCTTGGGGGCTGCTCTGAATGGTATTCATTTGATGATTTCCTCTTCAATGTTCTTTTTGTTGATATAGAGGAATCAACTGATTTTGTACGTTTATACTGTAACCTGAAACTCTGCTGAACCCTTCTATTAGTTTTAATAGTTTTCTTGAGGATTCCTTAGGGTTTTCTGTGTATAAGATAATGTTGTTGGAAAATAGAGATAATTTTACTTTTTCCTTACCAATCGGGATGCCCTTTATTTCTTTGTCTAGCCCAGTTGCTCTGGCTAGGACCTCTAGCACAATGTTGAATAAGAGCGGTGATAAAGGGGATTCTGGTCTGTTTCCCCTTCTCAAGGGAAATGCTTTCAGGCTCTCTCCATTTAGGATGATGTTGGGTATTGGCTTTGTATTAATACCCTTTATTATGTTGAGGAATTTTCCTTCTATTCCTATTTTGCTGAGAGTTTTTATCATGAGTGGGTGTTGGACTTTGTCAAATGCCTTTTCTGTATCAATTGATAAAATTATGTGGTTCTTGTCTTTTTTTATGTGGTGGATTACATTAATTGTTTTTCTAATATTGAACCAACCTTGCATACCTGGTATAAATCCCACTTGGTGATGGTGGATTTTTTTTTTGATATGTTGTTGAATTCTCTTGGCTAGAATTTTGTTGAGGATTTTTGCATCTATGTTCATAGGGATATAGGTCTGTAATTTTCTTTTTTTGTGTTGTCTTTAGCTGGTTTTGGTATCAGGGTTATGCTGGCTTCATAGAAGGAGTTAGGTAGTATTCCGTCCTTTTCCATGCTTTGAAATACCTTCGGTAGTAGTGGTAAGTCTTCCCTGAAAGTTTGGTAGAACTTTGCAGTGAAGCCGTCAGGTCCAGAGCTTTTTTTTTGTTGGGAGTGTTTTGATTACCTTTTCAATCTCTTTTTTTGTTATGGGTTTATTTAGTTGTTCTACTTCAGTGTGTGTTAGTTTAGGTAGGCAGTGTGTTTCTAGGAATTCATCCATTTTTTCTAGGTTTTCAAATTTGCTGGAGTACAATTTTTTGTAGTAATTTGGTATGATTGTTTTAATTTCAATTGCATCTGTTGTGATATGGCCCATCCCATTTCTTATTCGGATTATTGGTTTCTTTTCCTGTATTTCTTTAGTCAGTCTGGCCAGTGTTTTATCAATTTTGTTAATTTTTTCAAAGAAGCAGTTTTTGCCCTTGTTAACTCTTTCAATTGTTTTTCTGTTCTCTAATTTATTTAATTTTGCTGTAGTTTTTATTTTTTGCTTTCTTCTGGTGCCTGACAGTTTCTTTTGTTGCTCTCTTTCTGTTTGTTCAAGTTGTAGGGACGGTTCTTTCATTTTGGCTTTTCTTTAATATGTGTGCCTTTATTGATATAAATTGACCTCTGAGCACTGCTTTCACCATGTCCCAAAGGTTTTCATAGGAAGCGTTTTCAGTCTCATTGAATTCTGTGAATTTCTTTATTCCCTCCTTAAGGTCTTCCATAACCCAGTCTTTTTTGAGCAGGGTATTGAGCAGTTTCCAAGCATTTGATTTCTTTTCCCTGGTTTTTCTGTTATTGATTTTTACTTTTACGGTCTTTTGTTCAGAGAAGATGTTTTATAATATTTCAGTGTTTTGGGTTCTGCATAGGCTTGTTTTATGACCTAATATGTGATCTATTCTAGAGAATGTTTCATGTGCACTAGAAAAAAAATTATACTTTGCAGCTGTTGGGTGGAATGTTCTGTATAAGTCTATGAAGTGAAGTTGTTTAATTGTAACAATTAGATCTTCTGTGTCTCTATTGAGCTTCTGACTGCATTTCCTACTCTTCACCGAGAGTGTTGTGTTGAAGTCTCCTACCATAATTGTGGAGGTGTCTATCTCACTTTTTAACTCTGTTAACGTTTGTTTTATGAATGTTGCGGCTCTATCATTGGGTGCATAAATATTTAATATGGTTGTATCTTCTTGGTAAATTGTCCCTTTAATCATTGTGTAGTGTCCTTCTTTATCCTTTGTGGTGGATTTAACTTTAAAGTCTGTTTTGTTGGAAATTAATATTGCCTCTCCTGCTCTTTTTTGATTGTTGTTTGCTTGATATATTTTTATCCGTCCTTTCAGTTTTAGTTTATTTGTGTCTCTAAGTCTAAGGTGTGTCTCTTTTATGCAGCATACAGACTGATCGTGTTTTTTTATCCAGTCTGCAACTTTCTGTCTCTTTATTGGTGAATTTAGTCCATTTACATTAAGTGTAATTATAGATAAGTATGAGTTTAGTGCTGTCATTTTGATGCCTGTTTTTGACAATTTCATTTTTCCATTTACTTTTTTTGTGTTGAGTTTTCTTTGTAGAATGTGTGTTTCTCCCTTTTATAGTAGTTGAATTTATTTTGGTGAGTCATTATGTTTATCTTGGTTTTTATTTTGAAGTATGGAATTGTTAGACCTCATTGTGGTTACCTTAATATTTACCCCAGTTTGACTAAGTAAAAACCTAACTTGTTTCACCCTATATCACCTTGGTTTCCTCTGCATATGTAAGATCTATGCCTCCTGTATTTAGTCCCTCTTTTTTGACTGTTGTAATCTTTTACATAATGATGTCAATGATTCCCTGTTTTGAGGAATTTTTTTTTAATTAATCTTATTTTGTTTTTGTGATTTCCCTATCTGAGTTGATATCAGGATGTTTTGTTCTGTGACCTTGTGTTGGTATCTGATATTATTGATTTTCTGACCAAAGAATTTCCTTTAGTAATTCTTGCAGTTTTGGTTCGTTTTTTGCAAATTCTCTAAGCTTGTGTTTATCTGTAAATATCTTAATTTCACCTTCATGTTTTAGAGTTTTGCTGGATGTATGATTCTTGGCTGACAGTTTTTCCTCTTTGAGTGCTCTATATATGTCATCCCATTGCCTTCTTGGCTGCGTGGTTTCTGCCGAGTAGTGCAAACTTATTGATTCTCCTTTGTAGGTAACTTTTCGTTTATCCTTGGGTGCTTTTAAAATTTTCTCTTTATCTTTGGTTTTGGCAGGTTTGATGATATGTCTTGGTGATTTTCTTTTGGGATCTATCTTGTATGAGGTTTGATGAGCATCTTGGGTAGATACCTTTTCATCTTTCACGATGCCAGGAAATTTTTCTGCCATCAGATCTTCCACTATTCTCTCTGTATTTTCTGTTATCCCTCCCTCTTCCGGAACTCCAATCACATGCAAATTATTCTTGATAGAGTCCCCCATGATTCTTAGGGTTTCTTCATAGTTTTAAATTCTATTTGATTTTTCTTCAACTATATTTGTGTCAGTTGCCTTATCCTCCGGCTCCCCCACTCTGCATTCCAGTTTCTCGAGTCTGCTCCTCTGACTTCCTATTGAGTTGTCTGATTCTGTGTCTTTATTGTTAATCTTTTGGATTTCTGAATGCTATCTCTCTATGGATTCTTACAGCTTATTAATTTTTTCACTATGTTCTTGAATAATCTTTTGGATTTCTTCAACTGCTTTATGCGTGTATACCTTGGTTTTTTCTGTAGATTGCCTTATTTCATTTGTGAGGTCATTCCTGATGTCTTGAAGCATTTTGTATACAATTTTTTTATATTCTACATTTGGCAATTCTAGGAATGTATCTACATCCGGGAATGATTTTGATTCTTTGATTTGGGGGTTTGTAGAAGCAATCATGGTCTGCTTCTTCATGTGATTTGATGTTGACTGCTGTCTCTGAACCATCTATAAGCTATTGTAATATTTTCTTTTATATTTGCTCACTGAGTCTTATCCTCTTGGTTTGTTTTGTTACAATACACCCAGATGGGCTACTAGATTGTGGTATCGTGATTGCTGTAGCTTTTGAATCACTTATGTCCTATTACCAGCTTGCCTGAGCTGTTACCAGGTATATAAGTGTATGAGCCCATTCATTATTCTTGAATAGAATCAGCTCAGGTGTCCTGATAGCTGGTCACCTAGTGCGTGGTGTAGGCTCTCACCTATTATCTTAGAGGAGTAGTGGTGATGGTTGTATGCGCCAGTTTCTATTAGTGGCAGGGGGTCACATTTCGAGGAGGGCAGGATGCTGACAGCCTTCCTTCAAGTGTCAGTGAGGTAGGTGTGGCTCTATTCTCTAGAGTGCTCTGGTGGGTGAGCTCTGCAGCTGTATCTTAGGCACCCAATGCTTGGGTAGACGTCACTATTCTCAGACCCCTCTAGCAGGTGGCTAGGTGGTGTGGGTGGAGTCTCAGCCCTCTTTTCGCTGGTGTGGACCAGTGAGGGCTCTGTTTAATAGGCAGAGAGGTATCTGACCGCCAAAACTTGCCTTTCCACTGCTGAGCTAAAACAATTATGGTCAGATCTCTATCAGAATTGCCTTTGCATTATAATAGCCACCTAGCTACCTGTAGGGTGAAAGCCAAAGACTATGGGTCTCTTAATGCCTGGATGGAGCTGATTCTGTATTGTTAATTGCAGTTTAGGGAAGTCAGGGAAGGATTTTTTCTTTGTTAAATGCTGCTTTTCTCAGGCCAGGAGAAAGGGTTAGAAAAGAAAGAAGAAAAAAAAATCAAGCAGTGCACTTCACTCTCTGGCACAGGGAATTCCAATTCCAGTCTTAATGAAGCTGGCTGGGGCAATGAGGGGTGGAATCAGATATATAGAAGAGAGTAGCCTGGCAAAATATACAAAGTTACTTATGTTGTTTGGTGAGGACTGTTTTTTCTGAGATTCCAGAGCATTGTGTAGCTTGCGTGTGCTGGCTGTATCCCTGCTGAGACTGTCCCAGAGGGTTAGGGTTGCGTCCATGCTCACACCGTCTCAGGAAGACGCAATCAGCTCCCCCACACTTAGTCCAACACCCAGCACCAAGGTTTCCTTTCTGGGGCGCTGCACTCCAGGCTCCAAAACCAGTCGCTGCTTCCCCGTGGTTTTTCATTTCCCTGCCAGCCGCGTCCGTGTGGAGCCTGCGTGTGCTGCCTGGGTCCCCTCCGAGGTTGGTCCTGAGGGTTAGGCCTACATCCGTGCTTCCCTGTCTCAGTAAGCCACAATCAGCCGCACCACTCTGGCACCAGGAAACCGCGAGGGCTCAAGGCTGTGGCGTGGGACACTGGCTCCGGAAGCGGTCGCTGCTGCAGTGTGGCTTTTCACTCTCCTGTCACTCAGGTCAACTCCTTAGTTCTGTGTTTGATGGTCAGGGTTTGTAGACTGTCCTTTATGTAATTGATTCACTTGTTTTTTTGAGTCTTTGTTTCAAGAGGGATAAGCGGAAGCTTCTACCTAGTCAGCCATCTTGGTCCTGCCCCCGTGTCTGCCTCTTTATGTGATTTGATATTGACTGTTGTCTCTGAGCCATCTATAGGTTATTGTATTAGTTTATTTTATGCTTGCTTTTTGTATCCTAGCTTCTTGCTTTGTTTAGTTTTGGTATACCCAAATAAGCTGCTTGAGTGCGCTAGGTTGATTATTTTCACCTTTGAAGCTCTAATGTACTATCACCAGATGGCTAGCACTGTTACCAGGTATATGAGCCTAGGAGTTCATTTACTTTTCTTGTATGGATTCAACTCAGGTGCCCAGGTAGTTGGTCATAAAGTGTGTGGTACAGGTTCTGTCCTACAGTCTTAGAGGGGCAGGGTTTATTGGTGTAGGCAGAAGTATCTGGCTGCAGTAGGGGGTCAGACTCTGATCAAGGCAGGGGGCTGACAGCTGTGCTCTGAGTGTCTGTGAGGAAAGTGCATCCCTGTTCTGTAGAGCACACGGGTGGGTTCTGCAGAAGGGCAATGGGTACCCAATGCTTTTGGTTGTAAGTTCTGGGCAGTACTACTTATCCTTGGAGCCCTGTCACAGGTGGCCAGGTATTGTGGGTGGAGCCACCAGTCCTTAGGCCCCTGATGTGGGTAGGTGAAGACCCTGTTTAATAGGCAAAGAAGTGTCAAACATCAAACACCCATCTTTCCACCGTCCAACTGAAACCATTGCAGTCTGGCAACAAGGGCCTTTTCTCCTGAAATGGGCCCACAGAGGTCCATGCTGGGGTGAAAGGTATTCAAAGCCCATGGACCGTTTGTGCCTGAACAAGAGCTACTTCTGTCCTGAGCTCCCCAGCTTAATTGAGCTAGCAGATTATCTTTCCCCCAGTTGTGAACTTATACCTTCTTCAAGGACGGAAGAATGGCTCAGAGTGGTACCAGGGCCTATCTCAGGCCCAGGGAAGTTGACAGCCACTGAAGCCAGCTTGGGGGTTGGGGGCGTGGTAAAATAAACACAAGTAATTAGCTTTTGCTGAGAGTGCCATTCTTCTCTTGTTCTGGAGGTGTGAGTAGTCTGTGCAACTTGCTGTCTTTCCCTGAGTGAAGCGCCTCTGGAACGCTACTGCCAGCCCCACTGAAGTCGCTCCAGGAAATGGTGCCTGAGGGTTCCTGGCTATTCAGGTCCAGTAACTCCTCTCCACTTCCAAATAGTCTCTCCCTCTCCCTGCCGTTGAGTCCGTTTTCTAACTTTGCCTTTGATGTTCAGGGTTCCTAGCTTGTCATAAATATAATCGCTTCACTTGTTTTTTCATGTCTTTTTTGTAAGAGGGATCACTGGCAGCGTCTCACTACTCTGCCATCTTGGCCTCGCCTCTCTAATATAATCAACAATTTTTTTAAAAAAGAAAGAAAAGAGTGAAACCTGGAGAAACAACAAATAACAGAATGAGATCCACAGAAAAACTAGGTATTGGAGTTATCAGACAAAGACACTGAAATAACTCTATTATGTTCAAAGAAATAAAGGCAAGACTTAGAAATTTGGCAAAAAACTAGAAACTATGAAAAAGATCAACTTAGAAAGTCAACTGAAAACTATAGCTGAAGTTAAAATCTTAATGTATGTATATAACAGCAGATTACAAATGCTGAAGAGAGATTTAGTGAACTGGAAGACATGTTGGAAGAAAATAGAGGCATAGACAAAAGGAAAAATATATATAATATAAAAAGGAATAAGATACAGAGAATACAATGAGAATATCTAGCATAAGATACTTTAAGAAGGAAGAAAAAGAATGAGGCAGAAAAACTGAG
The DNA here is from genome assembly GCF_024166365.1 of Elephas maximus indicus. Classification (NCBI taxonomy): domain Eukaryota; kingdom Metazoa; phylum Chordata; class Mammalia; order Proboscidea; family Elephantidae; genus Elephas; species Elephas maximus. The sequence continues at coordinate 64,922,937 of NC_064842.1, forward strand.
ATTATCGCTGAGAATTTTCCTCAAATGATTAAAGATATCAAGTCACAGATTCTAGAAGACTTA